>NW_005360187.1:1851072-1854487 GCF_000412655.1 Myotis brandtii | reverse complement strand
TTCCTTCCTTCCTTCCTTCCTTCCTTCCCTCATTTCTTCCTCCTGCTCCTCTTCCTTCTCCCCCTCTCTCTCTCTTTCTCATGATTTTGGTGGGTGTGTGATCATATCTCATAGAGGTTTAAGCTGTATTTCCCTAATTACTAATGATGTTGAGATTGTTTTTTTGATGTACCTTATTGGCCATCCCATATCTACTTTTGCAATGTGTCTATTCAAATATTTTGCCCATTAAAAAAATTATTTTGTTAACTCTCACCCGAGGATATTTCTAAATGCAAGTCCTTTATCCAGTTTTTGCTTTACAAATATTTTCTCCCCATTGTGTCTTTTTATTCTCTTAACAGTGCCTTTGAAAGCGAAGTTTTTAATTTTGATGAAGTCTAATTCATTTCTTTAATGTTTCAAGCTTTTGTATCCTGTGCAAGAAACATTTGCCTACCAAAGGTGACAAAGATGTTTATGTCATGTGGTAAGGTTCATTTTTTCCCATATGGATATATACCTTTCAGGACTGTTTGTTCAAAAGCCTCTCCCCTTGCCACTAATGCAGTACCTTGAAACTCAAGTGACCACTGGATCACTTGATATTCTGTTTTTGGACCTTCTGTTTTGTTTCATTGCTCTACATGTAGATTCTTACACCAGTACTGCCCAGTCTTGATTGTGCAGCTTTATAGCACTTTTTGAAATAAGGTAGTGTAAATAACTATTGTGTTGTTGTTGTTTTTTCATGATTATTTTGGCTATTCTACATCCTCTGCTTTTTCCAAATAAATTTTAGAGTAAGCTAGTCAATTTTTACAAAAAGCCTGCTGATATTTTAACTGGTATTGTCAATTTGGAGATAATTGGCATTTTAATAATAATGTGTTTTAATTAATGGACATGGGTCACAGAGGCTCTATTCTTTTTTTCCCCCAATCTTTCAAAAATTTGTGTTTCATGTTTTATAGATTCTATTGCTAGGTCTTCAAGTTCAGTTATTTATTTATTTATTTATTTATTTATTTATATTTTTCTTGATTTTGAAGAGGAAGGGGAGAGGGAGAGGGAGAGATAGAAACATCAATGAGAGAGAATCATTGATTGACTACTTCCTGCATGCCCCTTACTGGGAATTGAGCCTGAAACCCAGGCATGTGCCCTTGACCAGAATCGCACCTGGGACCCTTTAGTCCCCAGGCCAACACTCTATCCACTGAGCCAAACCAGCTAGGGCTCACTAATTTATTTTTATATCAATGTCTAATCTAACTAGTGCCACCAGAGAAACTTTCATTTCTGATACTATTACTTTTCATCTCTGGATGTTTCATTTGGTCCTTTTCTGTATCTTCCAATTCTTTCCTCATTATGTTCATATTTTCATTTAAATATGTTTACATTGTTATAATAGCTGTTTAAATATTCTTATCTATTTAGTTCCATCATTCCTATAATTTCTATGCCTGTTTTTATTGATTTTTTTTTCTCTTGGTTATGAGTCAACATTTTCCTGACATGTGAGTAATATTGGTGGATACTGGCCATTTGAGTGTCTGAATATTGTTTTACTTTAAAGAATCTTAGGCTTTGTTCTGGTAAGCAGGTAAACTAATTATACAGATCAATTTGATACTTTCAAGGCCTATTTTAATTTTTGCTACAATAGATGTAAATAAGCCTTTATTCTGGGAATTGTTCAATATTACTCCTAAGTGATGACCCGTCTCAATATCTGTTGAGTGGCTTGGTTGATTACTGTGTACTACATTGGCTACTGAGGATTTCGGCTAATTGAAGTTTTCACATCTCTTCACCCAGGAAGAGCTTTGAGTATTATTCAGTTTACAACTACCCAGTCTTCCTTTGCCTGCTTCAAGAAGGTTCACCCACACATGCATGGTCAAGGAGACCTCCGATTCAGATATCTGGGGCTGTTTTTCTGCATTGCTCCCTATTCTCTAAGGTTCGGCCTGACAACATTGGCCTCCCCAGATTCTCAATTCAGACAGGGTGCTGGGCTCTGTTTCCATCACCATTCCTGCATCCACAGCCTGGGAACTGCCTCTAATAAAATATCTGGGGTGGTTGTAAAGCTTACCTTTTGGTTTCCTTCCCTTGGGAATTATGATCCATACTGCATGTTGTCTAATGTCTGAATATGACTGTTTTATATATTTTGGCCAGTTTTCTAGTTGTTTATAGTGGGAGGATAAGTCTGATCTTTGTTATTCCACCATGACTGAAAGCAGTAGTCACAAAATTATTTTATAAATTCCTGTTCTAGAATATACCAGGTATCTACTAGTATAATAATAAAAGCGTTATATGCTGATTAGACTGGACAGCCAGACGATCTTCCAGGCGAAGCTGGGGCTGTGAGGGCTGAGCCCCTTGCATGAATTTCATGCATCAGGCCTCTAGTATATACATAACATGTAATATTAGTGAGCCTAAAAAAAGGAAGGAAATTCTGATACATGCTGCAACATGGATAAATCTTGAGGACATTATTCTGAGTATATAAGACAATCACAAAAAGACATACTATATGATTCCACTAATATAAGGTACCTAGAATAGACAAAATCAGAGACAAAGTGGAAGGGTGGTTACCACTGACTGGCAGAGGGGGAATAGGGAAGTTTTGTTTAATGGGTATCGAGTTGCAGTTGTGCAAGATGAAAAGAGTTCTGAGAATTGGTTATACGTAATGTGAATGTTCTTAACTCTACTGAACTATACACTTAAAATGATTAAGATGGTAAAACTTTTTTATGTATTTTTGCCATAATTAAAAATAAATAAAACAGTGAACACTTAGTGTTCCACTCACTTTACATTTAATCTGCCCAACAAACCCTTGTGGTTTAGGTGCAATGATCTTCATTTTACAGATGAGAAAACTCAGGCACATAGTTAAAACATATTTTTTTAAAAGAATCCCTTTGTACCTTAAACCACAATTTTTTTTGTAAAAGAGTTGGCAAACCACCAGCCAATGACCCCATTAAGACATTCAGACATTGTGGCCCGTCCTGGCTGGCTTGGCTCAGTGGGTGAAGTGAATGGTCCCATGTTCGATTCCAGTCAGGGACACGGGCCTGGGTTGAAGGCTCGATCTCCAGTGTGGGGCATGCAGGAGGCAGCTGATGGATGATTCTCTCTCATCATTGATGTTTCAATCTCTCTCTCCCTCTCCCTTCCTCTCTGAAATCAATAAAAATATTTTTTTAAAAAAGACATTGTGGCCCACCTTTGTTTCCTCTTGCTATTGTCTCAGGTTCTATCCATCCAAAAGCCTTCGGCAGCCTCAGAATTTGAGAAAGAAATCTAGTCTGGCAGAGACCAAGATGGCGGCATAGGTAAACACCGCAGACTGCTGCCGCAAACAACCACTTCAAAAATACAACTAAAAGACGGAACGGACATC
>NW_005360187.1:1830085-1849420 GCF_000412655.1 Myotis brandtii | reverse complement strand
GAAGAAATGTAACCTGAACAATAAAGATTTAATAAAAAAATAAAAAAAAAAAAAAGAAATCTAGTCTGCCTAAACGGAAGTGCTACAATTTCATGATTACTATAAGATAGACTAATTCATATACATGTATAAACAAATATGTTCACATGACTCTTCTGCTGAATAATATTGTAATAACTATGTCTGGTGCCAGATTGGGACTAGGCTTATTGTGATAATCATTTTGTAAGGTACATAAATGTATAATTACTATGTTGTACACCTGAAACTAATATAATATTGTATATCAACTATAATTTAAAAACATAAAATAATTGTTAAGCAATATAGAAAAGCTGCTTGGGGGGGAGGGTGTTAAAAAAAGCTGGTTAGTGATGTTTTGCTGCTCTCTGCTGGACTGTTTGTATATGCTCCTGAGGGTCTGTGTTATTTTGCAAAAAAAAAGTGGGGGGAGATTATGAAGTGCCAAATTAGTCCAGTGTTAGATTCTTTTCTCAGAGCCTTAAGCTTCAAGGAGGTGTCTTAGATATTCTGCAAGTGCTTGATTTCAAATTTTATTTTTAAACGCATTTAAATTGTTTTTTACATTAAAAACAATATTGTGCATTTAAATGTTATGGAGCCAATTTTGACACACCAGATACTGCCTGAAACTAGTCTTAGAATGGAAAAAGAGTATCTTAAGCCATTCACTGCGAGAGCAGGCAGGAAGTGATGGATTACAAAGTACTTTATAGGAATTCACTGGTCACTTCCTGGATATAAGAAATTACAAAGTGGAAAAGGTCAAATGTGACTATGAAGTTTGGAATCTGTCTGGTTAATGTCACAAAAGAAAGAGGCAAATCAGAAGGAAAGTTGGTGGTTGGGTGAAGTGATGAGGAGAAGATCAAGTTTTGTTACATACATCTTTTTTTCCCCGAATAATTGAGTTTTCTATATTATAGTGCTCAGCTTTACATGCTAAAGGCCAATATAACCCCACAATATAGTGAGTTCATACATCTTTGCTAAATGGGATCTTTTTAGACAATAAACTGCTTATATATTCAATTCAAGTAATTTATTTCACTGTGACTTGGCTTATTGTTACTGAATAAATCAACTAATAATCTTAAAAAGAAAGAAAGAAAGAAATCTGAAGCCATTCAGTCTTCTCATTATCACTCCATTTCAAACCCTGTGGTCCTCTGTTAAATCATTCCAATAGGAAAAAATACTTACAATGCTTCACAGGGGAATAAAAATTGTGAACTATTATAAGTCTTCTGCATCTGAATTACAAATTGGAAGCGTTTCCATTCTTTATGTGGTTTATTTTGAAACACCTGGCAGCATCATTTCATGGTTTACTATTTGGTCCTTTCAGAGAATTTAAATCACTGACACATTTAAAACAGGATTGTGGTGGGAAGGAGGACAGCAATAACTTTCTTCAGTAGCTATTATTGATTTCTCCCACCTCTTTCCTTCTTCCCTTTGAAATTCTCTCATGCTATGACACAGCCTTGTTTGTGTCTAGGCCAGGGGTGGGCAAACTGTTTGACTCGAGGGCCACAATGAGTTCTTAAACTGGACCGGAGGGCCGGAACAAAAGCATGGATGGGGTGTTTGTGTGAACTAATATAAATTCAAAGTAAACATCATTACATAAAAGGGTACGGTCTTTTTTTTTTTAGTTTTATTCATTTCAAACGGGCCGGATCCGGCCCGCGGGCCGTAGTTTGCCCACGGCTGGTCTAGGCTGACAATGACCAAGAATAGTGAAGTCCCAAGCCATCTCCTGCCTAGATTTTTGCAACAAGTCTCCTAACTGGTCTTCTTGCTTTCAGGTTATATCCCTAAAAACCACCTTCTATAACAGAAACCAGAACAATTGGTCTAAAATTGCACATCTGATTGAATCAGCCTCTACCTAAAGTCTTTACTTTTACTTTTGTTTTGGTAACAAGGAAATATTTATTAGTACTTCATTACTTTAAAAATATATTTTTTCATTTATTTCAGAGTGTGTGTGTGTGTGTGTGAGAGAGAGAGAGAGAGAGAGAGAGAGAGAGAGAGAGAAGAGAAACAGAAACAGCACTGGGGATCAAGTCCACAACCCGGGCATGTGCCCTTGACCAGAATCGAACCTGGGATCCTTTAGTCTGCAGGCTGCTGCTCTCTCCACTGAGCCAAACCAGTTAGGGCTAGCAGGCTAGTTAAATTGAGAATTTTGTATGGCCCATAAATGATGTCATAAATATCTAAGTGGCCCTTGGCATAAAAAAGGTTCCTACCCTTGTTTTAGAGTAAAGGTAATGTGTGATATGGACCCAACATCCACCATCATATGTGTAAACGGAACCTTAGGAAAACAGTGCTGGGTGCGGCACTGTTTCTAAATTCACTCATTCCCTGGTTTATTTGGGTACTATCTAAGAGATACGATTTGTTATTATTTGTATTCTGGCTGTGTCTCTAGGGAAAGCAACCACTTGACTGTTCAATTTTTAAGTCCGTTTTTTCATCTTTTCTGCCTAGAAAAACCTGTTGTCTCCTGATGCAGCCTCTTGAGCATGGATGAACTGAGGGGTTCCGTGGGAAAATGAAAATGTAATACTATTATCAGATATTCGCCATGGAATGTACTTCACCACCTTAAACAGAAAAGGTGGCTTTACTTACCTGATTTTGACAACTGGGTGACATGGGCCCTTAAATCACCTCCACCCCTTTAATTTGCCTATGGTTTTCCTGGACTCTTGTAAAAGGAAATGAAGTTAAAAAAAAAAAAAAAAAAGAGCCAGACATTCTGAGGCCTGATTTTCCCTCTGTTTGAGTACAGAACTTTAGTCCAGACCCTCCTGAGTTGTCTGGTTTTTTTAAACAGGAAGACTGTTGCTTCCTTAGTATTAAGACGTTCCCTGTTCTGTGAGGAATTTTTATTTGCAAGGGGTATGTGCATTCCTTCTCTGATCCTTCTCTCTGCACACAAGATGCTGCTGTAAGACTATGCCCCAAGGTTGCAATTTAATCAGCAGCCTGAAGGGAGTGCTGCTGCGCCGGAGCAGAGTATCCTAAAGACAGGGAGGCGGAGAGGGCCATGCTGATGGTGACCATGCTGTTGGCCAAAAAGGTGGCTGATCACACCATCCTCGCTCCCTGATGTCTTTCACACAACAGTAAGTTTTATTAACCAGAACCTACTCGCCTATGTGAGAAACTTGGAAATGAAATGGACTGAGTGGGTGGATGGCTACAAAAGCATGTCTGGTTAAAACTTGAAATGGTGACAGCAGTTAACTGCCTTCCATGGAGGGGCAGCCATGACCATTTAAACAAAGTTCTTGGAGAAGAAAGGCACAATATAATAGCTATTTGTTTCTCACTGTTTTAAAGGTGATGTTTTAAGCTGGTGACCCATTTAGAAATCTCTACATTAATACTATACTTGAATGAAAATGTCAACTTACACGTATTTGAACAAGCTTCCTCCCATCCTCTAAATCCATCTACACATTGTGCCTTTATTTCTGCTGTATAGGTCTCCATTTGAAAATTAAAGGCAGATTGTAAGGCAAAAGAAAAAAACACAATGTTTTTGTTTTAAAAACACACACACACAAACTCTACCTAAAGTCTTTAAATTCTCATCTCTCATCTTTTCAAGCAGGAGATATGTCAGGTCTGTGGTTCAGCTCAGTCTGCCTCTCAACTTCTTGCCTCACCCTGTACAGCACAGGACCAACTGTGCTTCCCTGCAGCATAAATCTTTTTGCTCCTCACGGTGGTATCTTTATTCCTTTATTGTCCTCTCTACCTAGATTCCTATCATGCTCCCTTCCACTTCAACTTCCTCTCTGGCCTTTGCCAACTCAGAATCTCTACTAGATGGCCTCCTTTGCCTGATTGTCTTTTCAAGCAGGATATAGGTCTATCTTTAATCCCTGCATCAGTTACAGTTCTGGCAAGCACAAGTTGATCAATAAGTTATTGCTAACTAAGCAAGTTTAACAAATGAGTACCAGTAACATCGGTGTGGTAATCTCCAAGTTGCAGTGTCCCAGTGTGAGGGCATGAGGCATTTTCCTGTCTTGTAAGTGTCCTAGGTTACTGTAGATAGGCTGTGGTTGGAGGTTGTTTGAGGCATTGAGACCGACTTGTATGTTACTATTTAAAAAAAAACATCAACACACACATAAAACTTGCAATCTGACTCTATTTCAGACCTCTTTATGTAGGAAATAGGGATGTGGAATTTTGCTTGAATAATTTCTGTAGCTTAAATATTTGGGACAACTTATGTGCAATTCTACAAGAATCTAAATTCTAATATGCTTTTTTATAGAAATAGCATCTTCACACTTATGTAGAGTATAAAATACTTGTAAAAATTGACAGTATTAAATATCTTACATTGTTATTATATTTGCAGGAAACATAAACTCAACTAAGGTCATAGGACCTATGATTGCAGACTGACTAGGAGAGTGAAGAGTTCATTCACATTTAAAGAAAGCAGCAGCACATAACGGTGAGTGTAACTGATTGACATCTCTGTTAGGGATGTGGATAAATATCTTCTAAAGGAATTATGGAGTTATATTATTTTAATACTATTTTATTAAAGAAATGTATACAAATAGTATTTTATATTTAATATATGTTTTGAGTTTTCAAGAAGTAAAGCAAGACTGAATTTTTAAACACTATTAGCATATTCTGTCCCAAGAGAATATGATTCTCAAGAGAATGGCACAAACCACATGTAGAATTCCTCTAAATATGTAACCAAACACCATATTTTCTTCAATTAGATAAATGTCTGGTGTTATGTTTCTATAATTTATGTAAATTGCAACCATAGACCTATAATTACCCTATTTAAACTTGGCTGGTTCCCCAAAGATTTCTTAGAAGAAAACTTAAAATAATAATTAATGCCTATCTTTTCAGATCCACTGGGAGTGGGGTACTCTAGGTTGTAATTTTTGTAAGTATCTAGTTTTGCATATTTCTCCTAGACAGGAATATTTTTACATTATGTGGGAAGATAATTGGGAAAAACATGTTTTTGTGTGTGTTTGGGAATATTATGGTAAAGGACATTTGAAATAGGTATTTAAAGCCAAACAATAATCTAACTTTTATTTTAAATCGTTAAAATGCAATATTTAAAAAAAAGAAGTTGGAATGAAACCTGGATCTTTTAGCTTCTACCCTAAATCCACCCATTCCTCCAGTACTATACAGCCACTACTTTCTGTCTCTATAGATTTCCCTATTCCAGACATTTCATATAAATGAAATTGTGTATTTGGCTATTTGTACTGGTTTCTTTCACTTAGCATAGTTTTTGAGGTTCATCCATTTTTTATCATGTGTCAGTATTTTATTTTTTTGTGTGGCCAAATATTATTGGCATTACATGTGGCATTATTTACACATTTTGCACATTCATTTGATGGGACATGTATTAATTAGTGTCTCCATTTATTATTTTATGTTTTATTTACTGAGTTTAGAAAAAGAAAGGGGGGAGAAGGAGAGAAAGAAGATGAGGAGGGGAGAGAGAGAGAGAAACATCTATTTGTTGCTCCACTTATTTTTGCATTCATTGGTTGCTTCCTATATGTGCCTTGACCAGAGATTGAACCCACAACCTTGGTGTATCAGGAGGACACTCTAATCAACTGAGCTACCTGGCCAGGGCTAATTAAGGTCCTTTTAATTAAATCAGTATTTACTATGTAGCAAAAGATCATGTCAGCTATACCTTTTATTACTGGGCTTTTATGCATTGGGGAGAAAATATCCAAAGTTAAAGTCTGAGTAGCTTTCTGGTACTATGAAGCACCAAATAATAAAGCAATAACCTGAGTCATCCTATATAATAAAAGGGTAATATGAAAATTGACTCTAAGGTGGAACAACTGGTCACTAGGACACACACTGACCACTAGGGGGCAGATGCTCAACACAGGAGCTGCACCTTGATGGTCACTGTGCTTCCACAGGGGAAGCGTCGGTCAGCCAGAAGCCAGCTCATGGCTGACCAGCGCAGTGGCAGTGCTAAGCTGTTGGTCAGACATCCCCCGAGTGCTCCCAGGCTGCCAGAGGGATATCTGACTGCCAGCTTAGGCCCAATTACCCAGGGAGTGGGCCTAAGCTGGCAGGTGGACATCCCCTGAGGGGTCCCGGACTACGAGAGGGCACAGGCCAGGCTGAGGGAATTCCCCCCACCCTCCCGCCAAGTGCACGAATTTTTGTGCACCAGGCCTCTAGTGTGATATAAAAGGGAAGCAGATTTTCAGTCCAGTTGTTCGTCAAGGAAACTGGAAGACTGATTTAATTCTGTCTGTCCACAAATTACATACAAATCACTAGGTGCCATTAGGAAAAAGTGAAAATGAAGTGTGTTTGTAAGGTTGTTGGTGGGAAGTTTCCTATTCACTGAGAATAATAAAGGGACAAACAGGGGAGGAGAAGAGATACATAGAGGAGTGATTAAAAAGTATTAGTGCTGTAACTTCATAAGTTATCTTTATTTCTCTTGAGAGCCTTGATTAACAAATTAGAGATCCCAGAGACCTACAAGCAAATGTAGTTGCAAGAGCCTGAAACTGGAGTAAGGAGATGTAAATTTGAGTCCTGTCCATCACTTATAGTGGTGTTTCCTTCAGCAAGACAGTTAAGCTACCATTTCCTTCTCCGCTAAAAGTGGCAATATTTCACTGACAACTGCTGTGAAGATTAAATCAGGTGATGGGAGCACCAGGATAAATGTTTACTTTCAGTTGGTTCCCCAGAAGCCCAGTCTGGGGTCTGGTAGCAGATAGAGTCCCTAAGAAATATTTGTCGTGAGAATAAATGAAGCATATGATAAATTATAGGGAGATATTCAAATATTCTTTCTGTAGTATTACTCCTTTCCCTCCAATTTATTCAGTCTTCCCAATTGAGTGATGAGATGTTATTCTTCTGAAAACATGAATTCCTATATAAGTTTCTTTTGCCTCCTTTATTATCTATAGATATAAAAGTCTAAGCAACCAAATGACCAGTCGACTGGTCGCTATTATGTGCACTAACCACCAGAGGGGCAGACACTTGATGCAGGAGCTGCCCCCTGGTGGTCAGTGTGCTCCCACAGCCAACCTCCCACATCCCCTCTCCCTGGCCGATCAACCTCCTGTGGTCCCTCCCTGCAGCCGGCCAGCCCCATTGACCCCAATCGGGGCGGCTCTTCCCCCCAGCCAGCCAGCCGGCCAACCTCCCTCAGCCCCTCCCCCCGGCCAACCTCCCACAACCCCGATTGGCCCTGATTGCCAGCCAGGCAGTGGTGTAAATGATCTTATAACTAGGCCTATACTGGTCAGCCAGCTGATATAACACAATGATCACCTCCAAGAGTTAAAGCTTTTTGATTTTCAACAAGTCTTGGATTTGGCAAAGGAAGTTTACCTGTCTTCTCAAATTCAGTATAAGGCACTTTGAATTTGTATAAACCATTTAAACGGAGTTCATAGGCACACCCTAATTTATATTTTGGTTAAGTCTAGATTCCCATATAATGAAGCTGGTTTGTTTAAAGCAAGATAGACCTGTAAATATTTAATAGAATAAACCCAAATCAAATTATCTATACCAGTGGTTCTCAACCTTCCTAATGCCGTGACCCTTTAATACAGTTCCTCATGTTGTGGTGACCCCCAACCATAAAATTATTTTCGTTGCTACTTCATAACTGTAATGTTGCTACTGTTATGAATCATAATGTAAATATCTGATATACAGGATGGTCTTAGGCGACCCCTGTGAAAGGGTCATTCGACCACCAAAGGGGTCGCAACCCACAGGTTGAGAACCACTGATCTATACTAATAAAAGCCTAGGTGACCATCACACCCTCACGTCATCACAAGATGGCTGCCCCCACGTTGTCACAAGATGGCTACCACAAGATGGCCGTCAGGGGAAGGCAGTTGGAGTGAACAGGCCAGCAGGCGAGGGCAGTTGGGGACGATTGGGCTGGTAGGGGAGTGGTTAGGGGGTGATTGGGCTGGCAAGCAGAAGCGATTAGGGGCTGATCAGGCAGGCAGGCAGGCAAGCAGTTAGGAGCCAGCAGTCCTGGATTGTGAGAGGGATGTCCGACTGCCGGTTTAGGCCCGATCCCGGCAGTCGGACATCCCCCAAGGGGTCCCAGATTGGAGAGGGTGCAGGCTGGGCTGAGGGACACCCCCCCCCCAGTGTGTGATTTTCATGCACTGGGCCTCTAGTCCTATATAATAAAAGGCCAGTGACCATAACAACATAACGACCAGAACGACCGATCAACCAGTCGCTATGAGGTGCATTAACCACCTGTCGGTTCCTCCCCCCAGCCCGCAGGCTCCAATCACTGGATGGCAAACAGGGAACCACGGGTAAACCGGAGTGGGTGGCAGCGGGGTGGGACTGGGACTGACAAGCGGGCAGAAGGCAGACCTCTTGGTCCCTCCCCCCGGCCCACAGGCTCAGATTGCTGGATGGCAAACGGGGAACCACGGGGAACTGGGGTGGGCGGTGGCTGGGCAGGACTGGGGACTGGCGAGCAGGCCGAAGATGGCCCTGATCGCAGGCTAGGCCTAGGGACCCTACCCGCACACGATTTCATGTGCTGGGCCTCTAGTATGAGGCGATTTTCTTACCAGAAAATACCAGAGAGCCACTGTGTTGTCCTCAGCAGTCAAAACATATTTAGTAAATATCTACTGTGTTCCAGGCACTATGCCAGGCTTTGGGAATACTGTGGTAAGTAAACCAAGACATCTCCCCTCAGCCCATGAAGTGGGGCATAGGGTCTAGTGGGAGAGAGAGATTTAAATTAAATAATCCCACAAATATGGGAGTAGTCACAGATTGAGTGGGATGTAAATAGTCTGGGTCCGTGGTCGGCAAACTTTGGCTCGCGAGCCACATGCAGTTCTTTGGCCCCTTGAGTGTGGCTCTTCTTGAGCCTTAGGAGTACCCTAATTAAGTTAATAACAATGTACCTACCCATATAGTTTAAGTTTAAAAAATTTGGCTCTCAAAAGAAATTTCAGTTGTTGTACTGTTGATATTTGGCTCTGTGGACTAATGAGTTTGCCAACCACTGGTCTGGGTGAAAGGAACAAGGTTCTATGAGAACACCCAAGAGGGGAACCCAAGCTAGAACAGAAGTGGGTTGATCAAAGAAGCTTACACAAAGAAGTGAAACTTAAACCAAAGGAAATGCAGGAGCTAATGGGGGAGGAAAATAGTGAGGAGATCATAGTACGCTGGGGAAATAGCATGTGCTAAGGTTGACCATGTGGCCAGGGGAGCTCGGCAAGTGTGCCAGACTGAGGAAGCACCAAGGAGTTTAGGAAAGAGGAGTGGACATAGAAAGGTCAACAAAGGTCAGAGTCAGCAGGGCTCTAAAAGTCATATGAAAAATTCTTATCTTTATTATCCCTTGAATAATGAGAACCTGTAGAGGAGTTTTGTTTCATTTTGCTTATGTTGTTGTTACATCACCTAGATCAAGATATAAAACATTTCCATAATTTCAGAAAGTTCTTTAATGTCCCCTTTGAGTTAATATAACCCCCCTTCCCCCAACAAGGGAGCCACTATTCTTTTATTACCTTAAATTATTTCTGTCTGGTCTAGAACTCATAGGAATGGAATCATACAGTCTATACCATTGTGTCTGGCTTATTTCATTTAACATTATGCCTGTAAGATTCATCCATGGCATTACATGTAACAGAAGATTTAGAAGGGTTTGACTCAAAAAGGAAACAAAAATGTAAACCTTAGTTGAAGCTCTTAACTACTGGATTTAGGGGAGATTTGTAGTTATCAGAATTAGCTGACATGGTAGTTTAAGGGATACTTGCATACTTGCTCATCTCCAACTATATTCTTATTTTTCAACTTAGGATTCTTTTTCTGCCTTCTCTTCATTGCACAGAAAGACATCAACCATTAGTGAACTTCATCCCAGTTTGTTGCCAAAATAAAAGGGTCTTTCTTATACTTTCTTGGGATAAATGCAAGAAATATCTGCTCAATGAGATTATTGTTTTAGCTTACGCATAATGGAAGGAATGGCAATTTCATATTTTTAAATGCATCTGAACAGGCAATGAGATTGTAGGCTTGTAATACTGTCTTTATTCATACAATGACCAGACTAATTAATCTCTAAGATCCTTAAAGTTATATGAATTGGATCTATTAGTGGTGGTTTTGTTGACTGGCCTCTATTATCTTTCCCTAGAGCTGCATTTCAATGGAAATGTCGAGGGGGAAAAAAAAGAAAGGAAGGAAGGAAGGAAGGAAGGAAAAAAAAGAAAGAAAGAAAAACTTTTTAGCTGTGTGGCCTTTGAAGGTTTGAAGACTCAGGTATATGTAAGCATCAGATAACATCTTTTACTTAAAAAAAAACACACAAAAGAAACATAACATAAATACCCCAAATGAAATTGCTTTGCAAATGTTAATGATTATTGTTACTATCAATTCTTACTAGTGACTTTATTCACTTCAAAGGTACATTATTAATGCTTTTGTTTTACTATGTGTGAATCCTTTAACTTTGATTATATATTTACTTAATTGCTTTGATTAGCATGTGGAAGTCTACTAGTATAATTCCTCTATATTGAAACATATGGGAGTTTCCTGTCAAGACATCAAAATTACAACTAAACTACAGAACAACCATCATTCAGAATCACCTGAAATCTGGCTGAATGGAAGTCCTACAAATACAGAATTAAAGAAGAGGCCACATTGAGACTGGTAGGAGGGGCAGAGACACAGACTGGGCTGGTCACACCTACATATTTTATGAAATGTTAAAGGGTCTTCTTTAAGAAGAAGAAGAAAAAAAGATAAAAAATATGAACACCAAAATGGCAATAAATACCTATCTATCAACAATTGAATCTAGAAAACAAAATGAACAAGAACAACAAAAATAGACTCATAGATTCAGAGAACATTTTGACAGTCGCCAGATGGAAGGGCAGTTGGCGGGGTGGGTAAAAAAGGTGAAGGGATTAAGAAGTACAAATTCGTTGTTACAGAATAGTCATAGGGATGTAAAGTACAGCATAGGGAATCTATAATAATAAAAGTGTAATATGCTAATTCGACCAGACAGCCGAACGACCTTCCAGATGTCCTTCCAGACGAAGGCAGGGCTGAAAGGGCTGAGGCAAGCAGCCACAGCTGTGAGGGCCAAGCCCCTTGCACGAATTTCGTGCATCAGACCTCTAGTATAGTCAATAATATTCTAATAACTATGTATGGTGTCAGATGGGTGTGAAATTATCGGGATGATCACTTAGTAAGTAATGTCTAATCACTGCATTGTACACCTGAAACTAATATAATAATAATGTATGTCAACTGTAATTGAAAACATTTTTAAATTATTTTTAAAAAGAAACATAGCCCTAGCTGGTTTGGCTTAGTGGATAGAGCATTGGCCTGCGGACTGAAGGGTCCTGGGTTTGATTCCAGCCAAGGGAACATGCCCGGGTTGCGGGCACGATTCCCACTGTGCAGGAGGCAGCTGATCCGTGATTCTCTTTCATTGATGTTTCTACCTCTCCTGTCAAGACATCAGGAGATGTCTTCCTCTCTGAAGTCAATAAAAATATATATTTTTTAAAAAACATAAAATTATTATATTGGCTTTCTGGATGATTATTGAGATATTACTGTTTCATTCTTGTATGAACAGGGTTTTTAAAAATCTTCTTTTGCTTTAAAGTATGAAAGGATATAAAGTGAAAAGTTTCTCCCACTTGTCTTCCAGCCCATTCCCTTTCCTCAGGCAACCAATTTGCTAGTTACTTTGGTAGCCTTCCACAAAAGTTTTATACAAATAAGTGTATATACTTAACTGCATTTCCCTTTCTGGGGATACAGATGCTAACTTATTTTTCTTCTTTTTTTTTTTTTAGCATATAATGAGCTTCTTTATCAGAAAAAAAATGGGAATGATTTTTGGCACATAATGAGCTTCTTTATCAGAAAAAAAATGAGTACCTACTTCATAGAGTTTATGTGAAAATTAAATAAAGTTAACCTATGTAAAGCACTTAGAAAAATGCCAGGCATGTTGTAACCTCTATGTTAGTTTTTTTGTTAACCCTCACCCAAGGATTTTTTCCCCATTGATTTTTAGAGAAAGTAGAAGGGGGAGGGGACCCATGGGGTCAGCGTGAAGCGCCCCTGTGCTCCTAGGACATTTCTACTGCTGCACCAAGAGGACACCCATCTTCTGTGGACTTGGAATTCCTGGAGAGCTGCATTTATGAACAACTGGCAATAATTTCTTAAGTCCTACCCTCTTCATTTTCCTTTGTGTTGTGTTTTGGAACATCCAAAAACTATGAAGATGAACAACATTAGTAATGAAGAGTTTGACTGCCATTTCCTCAATGAGGGCTTTACTGCCAAGGACCTTCTAGACCAGTGGTTCTCAACCTTGGCTGCACATTAGAATCACCTGGGAATCTTTCTAAAATCCTGATTTCTGGGCCTCATCCTCCGGAAATTCTGTTTCTTTGTTACTATTGTTGTGGCCCCACATTTATTTATTTATTTATTTATTTTTTTAGCCCTTGACCGGAATCGAACCTGGGACCCTTCAGTCCACAGGCCAACGCTCTATCCACTGAGTCAAACCGGTTAGGGCCAGAAATCAGGATTTTAAAAAGAATCCCAGGTGATTCTAATGTGCAGCCAAGGTTGAGAACCACTGTTCTAGACCAAAAAATTGATGAAGTCTCTTCTTCCAATGATAAGGATGCCTTCTCTGCTGCAGATCTGGGAGACATTCTAAAGAAACATCTGAAATGGTTAAAAGCTTTTCCTTGGTATACCCTCTTTTATGCAGTCAAATGCAGTGATAGCAGAACCATAGTGAAGACTAGCTGTCATCGGGACGGGATTTGACTATGCCAGCAAGACTGAAATACAATTAGTGCAGAGTCTTGGGGTGCCTCCAGGGAGGATTATCTATGCAAATCCTTGTAAACAAGTGTTTCTGATTAAATATGATGCCACTAATGGAATCCAGATAATGACTTTTGATAGTGAAGTTGAGTTGATGAAAGTTGCCAGAGCACATCCAAAGGCAAAGTTGGTTTTGTGGATTGCAAAGCAGTCTGTCGTCTCAGTGTTAAATCTGGCGCCATACTTAAAACCAGCAAGTTTCTTTTGGAACAGGCAAAAGAAGTATGTATCTGCTGGATATTGGAGGTGGCTTTCCTGGATCTGAGTATGCAAAGCTTAAATTTGAGGAGATCACCTGTGTAATCAACTCAGTATTTTCCAACAGACTCGGGAGTGACACTCATAGCTGAGCCAGGCAGATACTATGTTGCATCAGCTTTCATGCTTGCAGTTAATATCATTGCCAAAAAACTGGTATTAAAGGAACAAACAGGTTCTGATGATGAAGATGAGTTAAGTGAAAAAACCTTTATGTATTACGTGAATGATGAGTATATGGATCATTTAATTGCATCTTCTATGATCATGTGCACGTAAAGCACCTTCTGCAGAAGAGTCCCAAACCAGATGAGAGGTATTCTTCATCCAGTATGTGGGACCAACCTGTGACAGCCTCAATTGCATTGTAGAGCACTGCGGCTTACCCAAGATGCATTTGGGGGACTAGATGCTCTTTGAAAACATGGATGCTTACACCATTGTTGCTTCTATTCTCAATGGATTCCAGAGGCAGACCATCTACTATGTGATGTCAGGGTCGGCATGGAAACTGATGTGGCAAGTCCAGAACAACTTCCAGCCCAAGGTGGAGAAGCAGGAACACCAGTGCTCTGCTTGTGTCTGGTGCCTGGGAGAGCGGGATTTCAGCTCCTATTAATGTGTAGATGCCATTCTTGTAGCTGTTATGCAAGTGTAGTTTGACTTAAGGGACTTGGGGGGGGGACCATTTAACTTCATTATTAATAATTTTGAAATGTCTTTGTAAGTGGGATTGGCACAGATGGAACAAGGTGGAAGGCCTAGGTGACGGGGTCACACTTATCTGTGTTCCTATGGAAACTATTTGAATGTTTGTTTTATATGGATTTTTATTCAATTTTTAAACATGCTACTGCAGAGTGCCCCTTAGCTGCTGGGCAAGCATTTGTAGCTTGTACATTGGCAGAACAGGCCAGAGGCTTAGTGTTGTGACCTGTTTTAACAACGAAGTACCTTGAAAATTTTTAAAATAAAATAAACATTTATTTTTATTCATTTCAGAGAGGAAGGGAGAAGGAGAGAGAGATAGAAACATCAATGATGAGAGAGAATCATTGATTGGCTGTCCCCTGCACAACCCATACTGGGGATCTGGCCCGAAATCTGGGCATGTGCCCTGACTGAAATCGAACTGTGACCTCCTGGTTCATAGGTCGACACTCAACCACTGAACCACACTGGCCAGGCTCTATATTAGTTTTTTATTTCTGTGTAACAAATTACCAAAAAGTTAGTGGCTTAAAGCAATATCCATGTATTACCTCACAGTGTCTATATGTCAGAGTATGGGTATGGCTTAGCTGGTTTCTGTGCCTGGGTCTCACAATGCTGACATCATTGTGTCAGCTGGGCTGCTTTCTCACCTGTACACTCAACAGGAAAGAATTTTCTTCTAAGTGCTCTCAAGCTGTTGGCAGCTGTAGAATTCATGGCAGCTTGCTTCTTCAAAGCCGATGGGAGAGAGAGTCTGCTGCTTGGAGGATCTGTCCTCAGGGAATGCGTATGTTCTCTGTTTTGTTTTGTTTTTAAATTAAGATATAATCCATATATTATAAAATCTATCCTTTTAAACTGTATAATTTGTGGGTTTTAGTATATTCACAAAGGTGTGCAACTAACAGCATATCTAGTTCCAGAATATTTTCATCACCCCAAAGGTAATCCTATAATTAATTAGCAGTCTGTCCTCATTCTCTCCTCTCTCCAGCCCCTGGTAATCACCTATCATCTGTTCCTATGAATTTGCCTATTTTAAACTTTCATATGAATGGAATAATACAATATGTGACTTTTTGTATCTGGTTTTTCTCTTAACATAATCTTTTCAAGGTTCTTCCACATGGTAGCATGTATCAATATTTCATTCCTTTATATGGCTGTATTCCATTGTATGGATATACCCTATGGTAGATATTTAGGTTGTTTCCAGTCCTTTGCTATTAAAAACACTTGTCCCATTACAAACAACAGTGGATATCCTTGAATAAACATTAAGAATGTGAATGAGTACGTATATCTGTATTATAAATTTCTAGAAAATTGTGAAGTCAAAGGTTTATGCATCAGTAATACTGATTTTATTGCTGAGTTATACCATTTATATCCTGTCTTTTAAAGTACTGTTTGAGGAGGTGATATGAAATGGCAAAGTGGAAAATGCACTGGGTTCTGGACTTTGTTTTGCCACTAAGAGGACAGGTTAGCATATAGCGGTTAATAAGAGCATGGGCTTTGGAGGCAGACTGCCTAGGTTAGAATCTTGGTTCTGCCATTTATAATCTAAATGACCTTAAGAAAGTTAAATACTCTGTCTCAGTTTCCTTATCTGTAAAATAGAGATGACATTAGTACTTTGTGTGGGGATTAATGAGACAATACATTTAATACTCTTATACCAGTGCTTGACATATAGAAAGTACTCAATGCATGTTAACTGTAATTATTAGCTTGCTGTGTGATCTTGGGCTACTGCCCTTTCCTATTTATTTATTTTATTTTTTCCATCACTATTTGTCTCCTCTTCCCCTTCCTCCACGCCCGCAATCACCACACTGTTGTCCATGTCCATGAGTTCTTTTTTGTTCAATCCCTTCACTTCCCCCAACACTCCCCCCCTCCATGCTTTTCTATTTTTAAAATGAGTTGAATTGGATTATTTTCATGTTTCAAAATTTTAAAAATGAAATTGTGGTCCCTGGGTATTTAATGATAAACTCTCATATTCTCTAATGCTCCTTGTGTTGTTGTTGAGGGTAAGGGACATCATAGGTTTTATACTTCTAACCTTTGGTAGCCCATGCCCCAGATCCATGTACTACAACTGTGGTAGCTCTTCCCCTTGCACACCTCCCCACCTCCCCCATACATACTGGATATCTATATGCATACATATATAAACACACATATGTACATCCTCTTTATCTCACTGTGTTAATTTTCCTGAGATAGGTAGGATTTACCAAATGTATGCCCCTCTATCCCTCTCCTAGAGCTGACTCTTCACTTAACTTGTAGGTCTCCATTTAGCCATCACTATTGACTCTAGTTTTAGATATATTCCCCACTGAACCATAAAGTCAAAGGAGATAACCATGTCCACTTGCTTCAGAATTACATCCTCAGCACATAGCAATGGTTAGCACCCATTAAACAACTAAAAAATATTATAACATTGAATATTAGTAATTAGTAATATCCAGCAGAACCTGATTTTTTTTGCTATGATAATTGACTATATAGTTAAAATTATATGTTAGAGCTTTCCAATTTTCTTATACCTTATAATGTATAATACTGATTTGTTAAAAAATTTTTAAATAAATGATTTGGAATATAAAATTTTTATCGTCACAAAATTTAAGATGCAGTCTCTGTGGAAGACTAATGGTTCTCTAGTCTTAGTTTTAAGTACCCTTTACCACCAACTGGTGTGTTTGCTTTATGCATAGCCTAGGATTTCTACCTTCCAAGCTGGCTGTTGATAAACAAATGAGGATTGCCTTGATTGAGTAATGGCACCAGTATGCAACTAGTTCCTATTTATTATCTTTTAATTTGATAAAATTAACTTTTAGGGATACTTTTTAAAAAATATATATTTTATTGATATTTTACAGAGAGGAAGGGAGAGGGATAGAGAGTTAGAAACATTGATGAGAGAGAAACATCGATCAGCTGCCTCCTGCACACCTCCTACTGGGGATGTGCCTGCAACCAAGGTACATGCCCTTGACCGGAATCGAACCTGGGACCTTTCAGTCCGCAGGCCGATGCTCTATCCACTGAGCCAAACCGGTTAGGGCTAGGGATACTTTTAATAAACCAACATAAATGTTTAGAGACCTCAACATTTGTTTCTGATCTTCTGTAGCCTCTTTTATATCAAGTAAAGTGCCTCTTCCTCCAAATTTAAAAAGTCACTTTTATCTTAAAATAATGAACATTTTGTTTCAATATAGCTCATGTTTTCATCAGTATTTTTTCATGTTTTTACATGAACTGTTTACTAAAAGGAATAATTGTTTTATTACACTCATTGTCCTTCCATTTACTCAGTTGATTCAAATAGGTTGGGCAAACCATGATTAGCTTTTCCATATAGGCTGTTAAACAGGGATGTTTATCACAGGACCTAGGAATTCAACTTTCATGTTGATCTTGAGGATGTTCTTTAAGTAGCAAGGCCTAGAGCAGAGGTGGGGAACCTTTTTTTCTGCCAAGGGCCATTTGGATATTTCTAACATCATTTGCTGGCCCTATAAAATTATCAACTTAAAAATTAGCTTGCTATATTTGGTCAAACATTTAATTAACTCACCCCTAATGCCTTGGCAGGGCCAGACCAAATGATTTCCCAGACCTTATATGGCCCGAGGGGTGAACATTCCCTACCTCTGGCCTAGAATTTTGTTATAATTATAGGTTTGGTCAGTCATCTCCTTTGGAGACCGCTGGAGTTTGAGAATCGAGATTTGGGTTCCAATCCTGATCTTGCTGCCAGGAGACTGAACTAGGTGTCAATCCTCATGTCTTCATCCATAATGCATAAAGGTGCACAGCTGCTGTCAAGATCAGGTCTTGGAGAAGTAGTCAAGTGTAAGGGCTTTGTGATGGAGTTAAATAGACCTGACTTCAAGTTCTGATTTTCATAACTTCATTTAGTTCAAGGTCTTGAAATACTTTAAAAAATCCGTATTTTAAATTGTGAACAACACCGGCATAGCTCAGATATACTGTAGGTTTGGTTCCAGATTACCTCAGTAAAGTCAGTTGTAATCTTTTTGCAGGTGGAGAGTCTGGTCTTCAGTTTGTAAAAAAAATGCAACATCTGTGAAGCTCCATCAAGCAAGGCACATTAAAACAAGGTATACCTGTGGTATCTCCCTGGTAGTTAGTGTGAGGATTAAATGGAGATGATGTAACTCGTCTTGTCCAGTGCCTAGCATATAGAAAGCAACCAGAAAATACTGTCTGTACTCAATGATAGTGGTTTCAACCTAGTCAGCAAAAACTATTCAAAAGGCATTCCACTTGACTATTTTCAAGTACTACTTGCTGTATATTTTTTATTGTAATATATTGATTTTTTTTTTTTTTTTACAGAGAGGAAGGGAGAGGGATAGAGAGTTAGAAACACCGATGAGAGAGAAACATCGATCAGCTGCCTCTTGCACACTCCCTACTGGGGATGTGCCCGCAACCAAGGTACATGCCCTTGGCTGGAATCGAACCTGGGACCCTTGAGTCCGCAGGCCGACGCTATATCCACTGAGCCAAACCGGTTAGGGCGCTGTATATTTTTTAATGTGGCTACAAATGAATATATTTTTCTTCAGTATACACTCACTCTAGGAAACCAAAGACACCAAAGGAAAAACATTTAAGTCAGCAGCCCGCAGGCTCACCAGAACAAAATCCTGTAAACACTAGGCTGACGTCATACCAAAGGATCCCAGGTATTGGCTGCTTGCGGGAGGCGTACAACCGCTTCTAACTCCTTAAGATAAAAGAGTGGGGCCCGCCTGGTGTGGCCCAGTAGTAGAGCACTGACCCATGAACCAGGAGGGCAGGGTTCCATTGCCGGGTGGGGCACATGCCCGGGTTGCAGGCTCCATCCCCAGTGAGGGGCGTGCAGGAGACAGCCGATCGAAAATTCTGTCATTATTGATGTTTCTCTCTC
This sequence comes from Myotis brandtii, assembly GCF_000412655.1. NCBI lineage: Eukaryota > Metazoa > Chordata > Mammalia > Chiroptera > Vespertilionidae > Myotis > Myotis brandtii. Next base: position 1,830,459 of record NW_005360187.1, on the reverse strand, counting down.
CCTCTCTCTCTTAAAAAAAATAATATTTTTTAAAAAGATAAAAGAGTGGGGGGCTGGTGGAAGTAATCAAATGTAAAGATGTACGATCCAGTGGGATTGGCACCGGGCTGAAGTCGAGTGAGGCTTTGCCGGAGGCGTTCAGGCTCTGGTGCTGCAGCTCGTTCTCTTATCTCCTTTACAGGCTTTTGTTCGCAGCTGTTCCACAGGGTGGGTCATTCCCCACCCGCTGCTTGAGTCCCGTTTTGGCTGGTGTGACGCCTGCGCAGACAAGGAAGGTGGTTTTCTTTCAAAATAGGAGACACCTGGCCGGACGCGCCTCCATGACCTACAGCGCTGGTCGGCGCGGCCTTGGCAACGGCAGCCCCCTGAGGCCC
>NW_005360187.1:1814833-1829346 GCF_000412655.1 Myotis brandtii | reverse complement strand
AGCCTCGGGATTCGGCTGAGGCGGGGGCGGGCGCGGCCGCTCTCCCCAAAGGCCCCGAAGAGCCCGAAAGACCCGTTAGGAGGATTTTTCAGATCCCCAGGAAGAGCAGAGAAAAGAAAGGTGGTGCTTCCCTCTTCCCCAACCCCTCTTCCTCTCTCCCCTCCATCTTTCCATTAGAATCTCTTGTCTCCTCTTCCCACACCCACCCGAGACGTAAACACGCAGGCAGCGCCGGCCGCCGCTCCCTCGTTGCCACGGCCGCCCAGCCGCTGCGCTTTGGGGCGAGAGGCAAGCGGGGGCGCCAGGCTCCTCCGCTCCCCCTCTCCCCGTGGAAGCTGGAAGCAGCTCAGGTTTGAAGCGTTTCTGTAAAGAAAAGATGGTGCTCGGGGCCCCTCCCTCCACACCAGCCCCTGAAGGCAGAGAAGCTGGTGTGCCTCCTCAGGATGCTTCTGAGAAGTCTCACTGTGGAAGTAGCCCGTGGCCCTGGATTCTGGAGCTTTCTCCCAGGCCGTGCCTTGTTCAGAGGATCTCAAGTGCTTCTCCCTGTGGAAGTTCTTCAGCTCTTATGTGTCTCCTTGAAATGGGCCGGATGTCAGCGTCTTCCCTGGTCTAGAAATCTCCATTAGATGTGATCCATGCACACTGCTCTTTTCCATCACACTTCATTTCCATGTAGATTTTTTTTCTTGTTTTTAGAAGAGTTTGATTAAATAGGCCTCTCTCTCTCCCTCTCTCTCCCTTTAAATCCAAACTTTAGTGCATTTTTTGTTGTATTTGAGAAGAATGGGAAGGTAGGCTCTTGGTGCAGTAACTTCCCTAGGGAAAAAAATAGGGAGAGGTTAGCTTATGCCCAAGAGTCACCAATTTGATATTGCATCTGAGAACTTAAGATTTAAAAAAATCCAGTCAGGTTTTTGGAGCCAGTATGGGAACAGTGAGATGAACTACGTTTACCTTTTTTTTTTTAAACTTCCATATTTGTGACACATTTTAATGGAGATCTGAATTATTTTCTATTATAGCATTATATTTTTGACTAGCCAGTGATTTGGGATGTTCTGGATTTAAACCCTCTTCCTTTTTTATTTACTGCGTGGTTCAGTTTGTCATGATTTACTTAGTAAAATAGTGGAAATTTTTTTATTTACAGAAAACATTTCTAATTTAGTAAAGACAGGATCTGGAATGAAGCATGTGCTTCTTTCCATGTGTATAGCCAACTCCATTTGCCCAACTGAAATTGTTAGAGCCATTTATCAGTTAGGTACACATACTGTTAATTTCTGTTTGGATGACAAAGCCAAGAAGATCCTTGTGGAAAAAAAGTGGTGGCAACGGTGAAGTTACCTTTTGTCCACCAGCATGAGAATGTTTCTAGAAATACCTTTTAAATGAGTTAATGTAATATGTTCCGGGTTCAAGAGGATGTTTGTAAAGGTCAAGGTTGTCAGTTCTTTTGGTTGAGTTGTATAATATAGAGTATAGACTATATGAGGAAAGTTGATGCCCAGCCTAAATTATCAATTAATAGTAGGTTGGAAGTAAATTCAGATGGGCCCTCCTTAATATGGCTTATTGGCATATCATGGTTTATGATGTACCACCTTTTACCTTTTGATAGGATCAGAAAATTGGCCTAGAAACTTTCACAGTTTGGTTTGAAATGAGAGAAGGCACTAGAAAGTGTTGAGAGGCACTGTGTTTTGTGTCTTTAAGTAAGATAAATTGTGAAGCTGCTGTATTTGAACACACTAAAAGTGGATATAATTCAGGAATTAGGAAGTATGAAACTTGTTTTCTCTCCTGAGTCTGATACTCTTTGGAGAAAATTTATATTTACCATTTTCACTTAGAGGCAAAAGGTTGTTACCTTTTTCTTGTCAGGGAGGTTGTGGATAAGGAAAATATGATAACACAATGGACTTTTTCATGTGTAGTGGAAATGAGTAATTTTTAAGTTGTCTAAATATTTATACGCTGAGCAGCAGCTATTCAAATAGTGCAATCATTAAAATGATTTAAATGGAGCCTTTAAAATTAAATAAACAGCTATTTTACCACCATGGACTTTATTCTGTCCAAGCTGAGAGCAGTTGGTGCTTGGTGATAGAATTTAGTAGAAAAATTCAACTTTTCATTTTTTATTTTTTCTAATTTTTTATTTTTTTTCCCTAAGCCTTACCAGAGGATATTTTTCCATTGATTTTTTTAGAGAGTGTAAAGGAGGAGGAGAGACAGAAACATTGATGTGAGAGAGGCACATTGATTGGTTGCCTCCCGCATGCACCCCAACCAGGGCCAGGGATCAAGCCCACAACCGGTATGTGCCCTTGACCGGAATCGAACCCAGGACCCTTTTGGGGGCTGACGCTCTGCCCACTGAGCAAACCAGCCAGGGCTTCATTATTTAAAACAAAATGCTTTATCAGAAGCAGTGCAGCAGGTACTGTGAGTTTCACAATTAATTTCAAAATCATCTCTTGAAAGGTATAAGATTTGGCTAGGTATAAGTCTACTAATCATGAGTAGTAGATCATTTTTAGTAGATACCCCTGCTTGAACTTTTCAAGTATCAAAGGTTCTGTTGCATTCATATTTTAATACGGAAAACCTTTTCTTGTGGCTATGTTTTCCAGTGAAATTAAAGATTGGGACTTGAATATTTTTGGTACCTTAAAGGTAAATACTATGTGAGTATAGTAATGTGTTGACTCAGTTTTCTTTATCTTGACAATAGGGTAACATCCAAAATACTGCCATTCCAATTAAGTAATGTTGTCAAATACTTTATAATGTTTAATAAGTTGTAGGCATTACTCTAAGCAGTTTATATGTGTTAAATCTCAACAATACTATGTGGTAGGTACTATTCCCATTTTATAGATGAGGAAAGTGAAGTACTGAGAGGTTAAATAACTTGCCCAAGTCACACAGCTAGTAAATGGTGGAGTTGGAATTTGACCTAGGTGTAGAGTACCTGTCACTACTCAAACTGTAGCAAGACTTTTTTTTTAATATATGAGTTTTATTTAGTTTTTTATCTGATCTATTTTTAAAAGTTTTGTTTTTTTTACTGTATTTTTACTTATTTCAGAGAAGAAAGAGAGAGAGAGAAACATCAGTAATGAGAGAGAATCATTGATCGACTGCCTCCTGCATGCCCCCTACTAGGGATTGAGCCCACAACCTTATTTCCACAGGCCAATGCTCTATCCACTGAGCGAACCAGCTAGGGCAACAGTGTTCCTTTTTAACCTAAATTTAGAAATGTTTAGCATGTCTTCATCCGTGGGGAATTGAGATTATGTTCATTATAAAATTAATACATTTAGTCAGTACTGACAGATTGAATGACCTATTGACTGGAAGAGTAAAATTTTACTCTAATATATGTTGTGTTATTTATTGGCTGGGCTGTTTTCTATAATAGTGTAAAGAAGCACTGTTCTACATTTAAACAAATTGTAGAATTGCATTTTTTCAGTAGACATTTCACTATTGCCTTCTTTTACTCTAAAATCTAATAGTGTAGGTCATCAAAAGTAAGTTAAAATGGTAATTGTATTTGATAGGGTTTTTCCCTCCAAAGTTTTTGGGAAATCACTTTCTGTAAAAGTGATTTCGGTTAATGGTTTCTGTAGGGCACACAATTAACTGGTCATGTACGGGTGTCTTGTGCATGTGTATCATCATGCACCTGCATCCATACTGGTCTAGTCTTGGGCTAATTCTCCTCACTTACCATTTTTCCCCACAAAATTTGTAATTGTTTTTGGAGCTGTCTTCTTCTTAAGGACATGTGCATGGTGTTTCAGTAGTTCTGTATGAATGACTGGGTTCTAAGTACCATTGATTTCTCTACATAGAAGTAAACCTGAGGCCAGCCGGTTTGGCTCAGTGGATGGAGCGTCGGCCTGCGAACTGAAAGGTCCCAGGTTCGATTCTGGTCAAGGGCACATGCCCAGGTTGTGGACTCGATCCCCAGTGGGGGACGTGCAGGAGGCAGCCAATCTATGATTCTCTCTCATCATGGATGTTTCTATCTCTCTCTCCCTCTTCCTTCTTCTCTGAAATCAATAAAAAATATATATATATAAAAGAAGTAAACCTGAGAATGAAAGTGTAGACAGAATCTGCTTATTCACATAAAATGTTTGATAGGTGCATGTAAATACTAGGTAATGGAAGTAAAATTTTCTTTGACCTTGTCCCTAGTCCAAAGAAAAAGTCAATAGTGTCATATTTGTACTTGTCTCTGTAGATCTCTGCCAGTATATTCATTGCTAATTCTGCAGTATGTTCAACCTAGAATTAGAGATGAAACACCATTCCTAAAGTCTATAGCAGTTTTATTAGACTGCAGAAAAGTGATTTTTAAAGTAACTTAATTATTGCAAGGAACAAATGGATATTTATTGAGTTTTAATCATTAATACTAGTAGACTTCAGAGGTTGGATACAGAGAGAATTACAGACCACATGTGATCCCCAGACTTTTTGTTATTTCCTTTTCTTCCATGAATTAGTCACTTTAAATTGGAATGTATATTTTATATTATCCACTTGTGTGTTTTGAAAAGTGGTCCACCTTTTAAAAGTTTAGCTTGTTTTTGTGTATATGTACATAGTATTTTTTTTTTTTACATAAACACAATCTTAATAGAAACACAAAGATCAGCATTGACACTAAATAAATTGGTAAAGGTAATTGTGGAAAAATGTTCCTTTTTTTTATATATATATATTTTATTGATTTTTTACAGCGAGGAAGGGAGAGGTATAGAGAGAAACATCGATCAGCTGCCTCCTGCACACCCCCTACTGGGGATGTGCCTGCAACCAAGGTACATGCCCTTGACCGGAATCGAACCTGGGACCCTTCAGTCCCCAGCCCGACACTCTATCCAGTGAGCCAAACCAGCTAGGGCAGAAAAATGTTCCTTTGACTAAGGAATTATTTGATGTCTTAAATTTTATTTCTCTTCCAACTTCGTAAATATAACATTAAATTCTTTTTTTAAAAAAAATATATTTTATTGATTTTTTTACAAAGAGGAAGGAAGAGGGAGAGAGATGGAGAGTTAGAAACATCGATGAGAGAGAAACATCGATCAGCTGCCTCCTGCACACCCCCTACTGGGGATGTGTCCGCAACCAAGGTACATGCCCTTGACCAGAATTGAACCCGGGACCCTTCAGTCCACAGGCCGAAGCTCTATCCGCTGAGCCAAACCGGTTAGGGCTAATATTAAATTCTTGAGTTTGTTTTGTATGCTACCAGTAATGAAAAATATTTAGTGATAATATGGACTGGGAGTCAGGAGATTTGGATTCTAGCTCTGATTCTGTGATACAGTGTTTCTTACCTGACTTATAAATCTCCAAGTGCCTTTGTAAATCTCTAAAGCTTTAATCCTATAAAATTTAATTTATAATCAGTTTTGTTGTGAGAGGGAAATCTTCTGAATTGTGATCAGAAATCAACTCATAAGTCATCATTCTGGCATGCATTTGAAGGAAGTCATCTAAATAAGTAAAATTACATGTTTCTTAATGTGTGAAAGAACTGTTCTTATTGCTGACCTTTATAAACAACAAAAAAAAAAGGGTTCCATGGCTTTGGCCCTATTAAATGCATTACAATGAGAAAGATTTCAGAGAAGACACATAAGAGGATAGAAATAGCATAATCCTAGGCATCAAATTCTTTTTGTTTTATAGCTAATTTCCTATGTCTTAAGTGTTCTATATGACTTTTCTAAAGTGAGGAAAAAGAATATATATATATATTCAGGATCTTGGAAATAGAGCGTGAGCACTTATACACCCACTTTTTTTTTTTTAACTTACAGTTTAGGATATAAGATTTGGAGCTCTGGGCAGCCTGAGTTTGAATCCCAGCTTCCCTATTCATTAATTGTGTTACCTTGGGAAAGTTTACTTCAGCTGTCTCAGTTTCATTTGTGAAATGGGCACAATGAACTAAATAGGGTAATTTTGATGATTAGGTGAGGTAATGCATGTAAAGCTCTTAGTATAATATCTGAAAAGTAGTAGTGACCCACTAATTATTAGACTTAATAATTGTCAGAATCCAGAGAACAAAATACTGGATGCTGACTTCCTTTAAGTGAAATGGATGATTAATACATAAAATGTTCTGTTCCCCATTTGGATAGTCACAGGGTTGTTTATTATTCTTACCTCAAAAGCCCCATAATTAAGATTATGATGTATATGTCGTATCTGTAAAGGAAGTGAGGGTATGTTGACCACTAGGGAATGCACATTCACAACAGAATAGTTAAATTTCTAAACTACATTTAAGTGCATATTGACCTGAATTCTTAAAAATAGGTACTCTTTAGTAGGACAGTACTTTGGGATGAAACAGAAATGTTAAGTACTTTTTTGAAAATAACTTAAATGTTAATTGCTATATAAATTTATATGATTTAACTTAATTTTACTCATGATTAGATTGATAGTGGAAATAGTGTTGGAGCAGCTCAACTAAGAAAGTAATTTCTTTTATGAAGACTTGTAAAATTTCCTAGAAATTTGAAGCCATATGATACTTTTTGGCATATTTTAGATATCTGAAGTCACTTTGTTAGTTTAGAAACATACAAATTGCCCTAGACAGTTTGGCTCAGTGGATAGAGCATCAGCCCTTGGATTGGAGGGTTCTGGGTTCGATTCCGGTCAAGGACATGTACCTCGGTTGCAGGCTTGATCCCTGACCCTCCTAGGGGCACATGTGGGAGGCAACCAATTGATGTGTCTTTCACATCAATGTTTCTCTCTGTCTCCCCTCCTCCCACTCTCTCTGAAAATCAATGGGGGGAAATAAACATACAAATCAATCATGCATAAGCTATCCAAGTTTTTTTTAATTGAATTCATTGGGGTGACATTGGTTAATAAAATTATATAGATTTTAGGTATACAATTCTATAATATATCATCTGTATATTGTGTTTACTACCTAAGTCAAGTCTCCTTCAATCACCACTTATCCCCCTTTTCCTCTGGTAGTCATCATACTGTTTATATTGTCTGTGTCCATGAGTTTTGTTTTTTGCTTAATCCCTTCACCTTTTCACCCAGTCCCCCAAATCCCTTCCCTTCTGACAGCTGTCGGTTTATTCTTTGTATCTGTAGTCTGTTTCTATTTTGTTTGTTAGTTTACTTATTTTCTTATTTTGTTCATTAGGTTCTACATATAAGTGAAATCATATGGTAGTTTTAAATCATGCTTGGTCCATTTGGGATATGAAAGCCTGTAAGACTAGTCCACATGCTGTTTTCCTTGCCAAGTTTTTCTCTATTTAGTTGGGGACTGTCACAAAGAAAAACTTTTTTCCTACCACATTCTATAGAACAGATTTGAATTTAGACAATGTATTTCTCCTTTTTTGAGCTTTCATTTTGTTTTATATATTACTGAATTGTTGAATTTGTCATTCAAAAAATGATGACAATCATTTTTTATTGAGAATAAACTTTGTCAAGTTTTCTTTTATTTTCCTTTACTTATATCAGTGCTTACAATTCTGATTACTGGCATGGTACAGTTAGAGTAATGAGCAAGGTAGATATAGTTACTGCTCTCATGGAGCTTATAATAGACTAGAGGCCCGATGCACAAAATTCATGCAAGAATAGGCCTTCCTTCCCCCAGCTGCCGGCACCGGCTTCCCTCGTGGCCCTAGCTTAGTCCGGAAGGTTGTCCTATCTAATTAGCATATTATGCTTTTATTATTATAGATTATTGAGTATATTCATATAGTGCTAATTAGGGTGGGGTTTTTTGTGAGGGCTTTATTTTTTTCCCTACTACTCATCCCAGTCAGTGTCTTTATTGCATTATAACTATGTTAATGTTCTTCCTTTAAAAAATTTTTTTTAGTGTGTGATCCCACAGTAGTGGTGACCATTTAATACTCATTCTGTATCATACAGACACTTTTATAAAAATATATATGGACTGGTAAATGAATGGACGGATGGATATATCATTTGACATCATGACCTTAAAACTATGTAGAGAAAACACAGTAAAAACAACTTATTCGCTGTTGCTGTATAGTATCTTTAAGAGTATGTGTAAGAGCCTGGTCGGTGTGGCTCAGGGTTGAGTGTAGACCTATGAATCAGGAGGTCAAGGTTTGATTCCTGGTCAAGGCACATGCCTGGGTTGTGGACTTGATTCCCAGTAGAGGGGGTGCAGGAGGCAGCTGATCAATGATTCTCATCATTGATATTTCTGTCTCTCCCTCTCCCTTCCTCTCTGAAATCAATTTTTAAAAATTCCTATAAAAAAGGAGTATGTATAAGAGAACACTGTTTTCATAAGTATTTTGTGACATTTATTGGTTATAAGTGTTTTGAAAGAATGGTAATAAGTTATCTAAAGTGAAAAATAAGTGGTTCCTTTTATGTTTGGGAAAAATTTATATGTATATATACTTGAAATTTGAAATTTATGAGTAAGTTAAACTATTTCATGCATAAAGTAGAAATTTGAGGTTATTAAACCAGCAATCCACTGGTCTAAGAATATTTGACTTAAGTATTTTAGAAATTCAATGGGGTGTGGAATAGTTGGAGGAGTGGAGAATAAAAACCTTTATTATCTTTGTGCCAGATGCTGTGCTTAGAACCTTTTCCATGTGTTGTCTGTGTGGCATGTGGCATATAGTGGTTACTTAGGATAGCTAAATTTCTTTGTTCTACAAATGAGAGAACTGAGCTTATGTTTGGTTAAGTAATTGATTTACCCAGGGTCTCCATAAAGCCAGAAAATGCTAGATAGGATATTTACATTCAGGTTTGACTCTAAAATTTCACATCTTTTCACTAAGTTTTTGTAATAAATGTCCTACCACTTGTTGATAATACAAGGTGCCAATGGATGCAACATATCTAACTGTAGTACTAAACACCTAATGGAATCATTTTCTTTTATAGACACCTAAATGTTTTATTCACTGTTTTAATGCTTTATCAGTTAGGGTGTCAACAGTTTGGTGAAATAAATGGTCCACTATTTCAGTGTAACATAAAATAGGAGTTAAGTATATGGGCAAGTTCATATGAGAGTCTAAGCAATTTAGGTTGCCTAATGTCGCATCCCTAAGATTTGCAAAATTATAACATTGTTTGCATGTTTAATGTGAGGTGCTTATTGCTAAAGGATTTGGGCAACTGGTTTTAATTTTTCTTTAGTGAATCAATAAGTATCTCTTCTGCATATCACAAAGTAAGATAATCTTGAAGCCTTTGAAAATTTTATGTAAAAGCCCACAAAAATATAAGAAACTACATTTAAGATTCCATCTTAAAATTAATATTTTTTATTTTAGCACTTTTTCAGCCATTAACTCCAGGATCTCGTGAATTTGAAGATGTTTTAAATATTCTCCATTCATCTTACCTTGAACCAACCTCAGTAACAAATTTTAACTACAAATGTGCTTGCTTGGTACATAATGAGCTTTTGGAAAAGGAGGTATGTTTTAAATTGTAATTGTCAGATTCTACAGAATCAATTAGTAGCCTGGAATTTGTTTTATTTTTCTTTTCTTTAGAAATGCTAAAGTTTTTGCCCAGCCAGAATGACTACTGGTTTAGTGTTGTCCTGTGCACTGAAAAGGTTCCATTACCAGTCAGGGCATATGCCTGGGTTCTAGGTTCAATCTCCTGTTGGGGCATGTACAGAAGGTGGCCCATTGATGTTTCTCTCACATCAGTGTTTTTCTCTCTCACATCAATGTTTTTTTTCTCTCTCTTTACCTTCCTCTCTCTAAGCATGATCTTGAGTGAGGATTAAAAAAAGAAAGCTAAAGTTTTTAGGAAAGCCAAATTATGGAAGGGAAAACACTTAGTTTTAAATGACATCTTTTTAACTATATATATTATGCCTAAATTGGAGTGTAATGGAATCAAGTGTGTATTTTTTTTTTAGGTTATGCTTAATTTTCCCCCCAACTGTTGGTTGATGTTTGGATTATCTTATTAGTTGAAATTCTTAGTGAAAAAAGTGTGAACAGGGGGAAACAGTTAAGCAATTTAGATAGTGAATTTACATTTCATGTATGTATTAGAGTATTCTTTGAATTTTGATTTAGGAAAAGCCAACATGTAATTCTGAAGTAATGCAAATGAGGTGTTTAGAAATATTTGATGAATATATTGCTTTCTAATGTACATGCAATACTATTAATTTTGTACTCTTTTAAGTTGGCTAACTCAGTGCTACCAAAATTTAACTTTGAAAGGACCTTTAATGTTACTGACTCCCAGAGAAAATGAAAACCTTGGTAGTTTGATGTGGTTTCATTTTATGATAGATTATTTGTTAATTTTATATGAAAATTGAGTCTATAGATTCTCTGATTATATTATTAAAGATCAGTAATGGCCTGCATACTACATATAAATCTATTAGATATGGGCTCCATATTTTGAATGTATCTTTCTTGTATCTTTAGATACAAGCAAAAGCCAGCAGTTTCGGGTGACTTAGAGTTCAGATGTACTTACACCAAGTCACTTTTTATCCTGGAAATATGTTTGGAGCATGTTTTATGTACGTAGCATTGAGAATACACTTATAAAGAAATGAAACATTTTTTCTTGTCTAATTGAGTTTATAGTTTAGAAGTGGGTCATTCAACAGATTTATTAAGACACTTACTCTTTGCAGTGCACCATGTTAAAATGAGTGATCCAAAGATAACTAAAACATGAACTTAAAAATATATTAGAGAGTTGGAGTTGTAAAATTTTAATAGAAATTAAGTTAAAATCGATAAATACTAGATGCTCATTTGACTATATTGTGAAGGTAAAAAACCAATTAAAACAGTTAAAAAATGGGAGCACAGAAATTATAAGGAGAGAAAAGATAATTTGTACTTTAGTAGGTTTGGGTTTTTTTAGAAATAAAATTACTGAAACTCTTAGCTTAAAAAATATAATTACATGCTACAGAGCTGTTTATAGGTTTAATTTCACTTAGTTTACAGAAAAGCGAAGAGAACTGAAGTCTGATGGCCGTTCAGATAAAGAACTTTCAGAATCCTATGCATTTTTGATGGTTGATCGCTATCAGGTAAGTGATTCATTTAAAAAAAGCAATTTGAGAATGTTCTCATTGTTAGTTACTAATTTTTTATTTATTCAGCAGTACACTTGATAATTATAAGTAACATTTTCTTGATGTACAAGTAGAAGAAATAATTTAGTGAGGCAAAGCTATTTCATTGTTTTGTAATTTGTTTTTCAAATGTGCTCATTTTTTTTCTGACGAAACCTATTTTTTTTTTCTTTAGAATGTGCTTGATAATGAATAATTTTCCCTTTATTAAAATATATTATCTCCTTTATTGTTGGTTATATGTGCTTGGAACCAGTTTTTCATCTTCAATTGAAGATTCTTTTAAAAATATTTTTATTGATTTCAGAGAGGAAGGGAGAGGGAGAGAGAGGTAGAAACATCAATGATGAGAGAGAATCATTTATTGGCTGCCTCTTGCACACCGCTACTGGGGATTGAGCCTGTAAGTGGGGCATGTCCCCTGACGGAATCAAAACGTGACCTCCTGGTTCATAGGTCTACGCTCAAACACTGAGCCATGCCGGCCAGGCTTTAGTTGAAGATTTTTAGGCAGAGTTACTTTCTCTTTAAATAGTTTTAATTCACTCTAAAATGGTTGCTTATATATGAGCAATATGAATTCTGAGTATCTAGCATAAACAAAACTGGATTCCAGTTATGGTTACAGTGGAAGTGTAAGCCAGTTTCACATTAATATTTTGTCATAAATTGTCTTACATAGAAAATTTCTATAATGTTAAAAATACATAGTTTAGAAGCTTAGATTTTATTTAAAACAAGTTTACAAAATATCTTTTCACACTTTTAATATATTATGATTGCAAGATGAAGTGTTTTGTTTATTTAGGTTCAAAGCATATGTGAAAAAGGACTACAGGTGGGCCAGTCCAAAATAACAATTCTTGGCAGTCCTTCCATGGGTAATCTTTTTTTCTTTTTTCATTTGTGTACTATGAAGTTGCCATTTAAAAATATATTATTTAATTTTACTGCAATTCTTATAATTACATTTATGTACTAGAAGCCCGGTGCACGAAATTTGTGCACTGGGGGGTTGGGGAGTTCTTCCTCAGCCCGGCCTGCACCCTCTCCAATCCAGGACCCCTCAGGGAATGTCTGACTGCCGGTTTAGGGCCTGCCGGCCTGATTGCCCTAACTGCTCCCCCCTGCTGGCTTGATCCCTAACTACTCTCCCCTGCCAGCCTGATCCCTAAATGCTCTCCCCTGCTGGCCTAATCCCCCTAACTGCTCTCCCCTGCCAACCTGATCGCCCCTAACCGCCTCTGCCTCGGCCCTGCCACCATGGCTTTGTCTGGAAGGATGTCCGGAAGATGTCTGGTCTAATTAGCATATTACCCTTTTATTAGTTGTCATAGTCCCAGAAAAGGAGACTGATGTTAGGTTCTGTGATGTGAAACCAGTTTTATTATTTGTTTCTGATTTTTGCATGCTATCCAAATTGATTTTAAGTATCTTTTTTTTTTTTTTTTTTGTCTTAGTCGAGTACTAGTAGATTTTGAAATTTTTTATTTGTTTCATGTTTTATTCTGGTTTTATTTTTGCCTTGGTGAAATATAAGCAATCTTCACTGTCATTACATTTTTTACAAAGGTGTTGGTCATATCATTTATTATCATTAGATTAAGTATTTATATTTTTTTGTATTCGTGTCATTCAAATTTAAATTAAAAAAATTTTTTCCTCTTTACTAGGTATCTATCTTTCTAGGTATCCTGATTTGTTACAAGCTAATCCTTTGGAAGCTGGGACAGTGGGTGATGTTGTTATTTTTAAAATAATGAAGGTAATTTCAACTTTTACATTTCATATATCAAAGACAACATTTGATTTGGATTTTAGTTGACCCTGTTTTTAGGAGATTAAATTAAAAAACAGCTTGCTTGTGTTTGGTATAGAAAGATACTTTTGAGAGTGATTTGCCATCTTTGATGTAAGCTTACTGTATTTTAGAGTTTGCCTTTCCTTTCTAAAAAAATACAGTGAAGAAAGGAGGGTAATATATTGGTAATGTCATTTAGGCTAGTGAAAAGTGTTGTGAATAAAATTTTTTCTTTGTTATAAAATAAATTCAAACAACACTTTTTTAATGGTTAACTTTTTCTTCTTCAATATTTGCAAAATGTGTTGGGTGATACTTTATTGTCAGATATTAAAGGAAAAAACTGTTATAGGTGATTTATATTTAAAGAAATATTCTATAATTATATAGTCAATAATTAGGTTTGGGTGGACTTAAAATGTTTTCTCTGTTTTAGGGTAAAATAAAAAGTATATATGACCCCATGGGTGTAAAAAGTTTGGAATCTAAAAGTGCTTTGGATCCCACACCAAAGCATGAATGTCACGTGTCGAAGAATGCCAATAGAATTACATCACTTTTGGCTTACCGAGCCTATGAGCTTACTCAAGTAAGTACCTGAACCCATTTTAGTGTTATGACCTGATATCTGTTTGTCACCAAATCCTTTAAAATGCCCCATTTTCAATTCCCTCTGCCACCACACCAGTCTAGGCTCTGGTTTCCACATATTACTGCCAGACTCCAGTGTCTTGGCTGTTTGTTCAGTGTTTCCAAGACAACTTAGAAATATATACTTGCAGATAATATTCAGAGTCCTTAGCCTAGCTCACCCTGCCTGAACACTGTTATTTCCATCTTGTTTTGTTTGTTTGTTGTTTTTTTTTGTATGAGCTCTGCCCTTAACCTCATTTCATTTGAAATTTTGGCTTTTCTTGGCCTAGAAAGTTTTTGCCTAATAAAATACTACTCATCCTTCAAGGTAGAGTTGAAGCCCCTTGAAATACCTTAATTCATACTATTTTGTACTATTGACTTGATAAAATATTTTCTACTTTTATTAACTTTTTAAGATGCAAACTTAGAATTAATTTTTAACCTTTACTCAGATATAATTGATACACAGTAAACTACACATACTTGAAAGTGTTCTAATTGATAAATTTTAGTCATTGTGTTTTATATGATGTTTGACTATAAAGTAAGGTAATTTTTAAATTAAAATAATGTTTCTAACAAATGTGCAGGAGGCAGCCGATTGATATTTAAATAAAAAAACTTAATTTTTTCTTTCTGAAGAATCTCAGTGTGCAAGACCTGTTGGTGGGGGCTTTTAGCAAAAATTATATTCACCAAAGTTGTCTGGACTCATTTGATTACCTTCTGGACAGGGGTAGTATTGGTAGATAAGAGATATAAACTTATAGTAATTACTAGAGGCCTGGTGCACAAAAATTTGTGCACTCAGGGGTAGGGGGTCCCTCAGCCCGGCCTGTGCCCTTTCGCAGTCTGGGACCCCTCGGGGGTGACCACTTGCTGGCTTAGGCCTGCTCCCCGGGGGATTGGGCC
>NW_005360187.1:1760988-1814230 GCF_000412655.1 Myotis brandtii | reverse complement strand
CGTGGCTGGCTGAAAGCAGGTATCTGAGTTTGTTTAGCTTCTATAATTGAAACACTGTTGCCATCACTGCTGCTCTAAGCTCTGAGGCTGAAGCTGGCTGAAAGCAGGTATCTAGAGCTTGTTTAGCTTCTATGATTGCAACTTTGTTGCTTAGAGTGTAGCTTAGAGCAGGGCGAGGCAGGCGGGGAACGTTGGCCTCCTCCGTCACTGGAGCAAGCAAGCCTCATGTTCGCTTCAGCTGCCTGGCTGCCGGCCGCCATCTTGGCTGGCAGTTAATTTGCATATCTCGCTGATTAGCCAATGGGAAGGGTAGTGAAGTTACGGTTAATTACCATGTTTCTCTATTATTAGATAGGATTGGCTTTTCTAGCAGAACTTGTAAACTGGTTTGTATTTCAAAAAACTTTCCAGGCATTTTCAGAGCAACAACATTATTGAAATCATTACCCCAAGGGAATGGACTTCGAAGGATAATGCCTTGTTTATAAACTGGGGCACTCTCTTTTTTATTTTTTTTTTTAAACTATATTTTATTGATTTTTTTATAGAGAGGAAGGGAGAGGGATAGAGAGTTAGAAACATCGATGAGAGAGAAACATTGATCAGCTGCCTCCTGCACACCCCCTACTGGGGATGTGCCCGCAACCAAGGTACATGCCCTTGACTGGAATCGAACCCGGGACCCTTCAGTCAGCAGGCCGACGCTCTATCCATTGAGCCAAACCAGTTGGGGCTCTTTTTTTTTTAAAATATGTTTTTATTGATTTCAGAGAGGAAGCGAAAGGGAAAAAAGGATAGAAACATCAATGATGAGAGAGAATCATTGCTCGGCTGCCTCCTGCACACCCCCCTACTGGGGATCGAGCCTACAACCCAGGCCTGTGCCCTGACCAGGGATCTAAGCCATAACCTCCGGGTTCATGGGTTGACCAAACTACTAGTCTGCAAGTCACAAAACCCTGGTCTAATGAATGTTGTGAATAGGTGAAGGGGAGATGCAGATAGGCAGTAGGAAGAGGGTCGGCTACCTGTGTTTGTGATTTCTCTTGCTACTTTGTTTGCAGTTAGAGCCAAGACTATGTTTTCCTTTTGACATGAACAACATGGTAGGTTTGGTTGAGGTTGTGTCTGAGTATTTTAATTTTGTATCAAATTGGCTTTTCTGAGCTGATTTGGGAGCCCCATTTGTAACATTTTTTTTTAAAAATATATTTTATTGATTTTTTACAGAGAGGAAGGGAGAGAGAGAGAGAGTTAGAAACATCGATGAGAGAGAAACATCGATCAGCTGCCTCCTGCACATCTCCCACTGGGGATTTGCCCGCAACCCAGGTACATGCCCTTGACCGGAATCGAACCTGGGACCTTTCAGTCCGCAGGCCGACGCTCTATCCACTGAGCCAAACCGGTTTTGGCTGTAACATTTTTATGAGGAAATTTGTTGACCATATTCCTGATTGTCAAGTCTTCAGAAGTAAACTTTTGGAATACCTACTAGTATTCTGGCATCCGAGATATATATATATGTGTGTGTGTGTATATAAAATTTATATCCTAAAATGAATATAAAGTATAAGTTATTATAGTTAAATTGGCAAGCATTGTTTAAAGATATTTTCTGGTAGAGGCACATTTAAGTGTTATATTTTTCAAAAACCAGGCAGATAAATACAAGATTCCCACTCTGTACTTTTGCTTTCTTAACGAAGTTAATTTTGCATTTTTTTATTTTTAGTATTACTTCTATGAGTATGGCTTTGATGAACTAAAGCGAAGACCAAGACACGTGTGTCCATATGCAGTTGTGTCTTTTACTTACCAAGATGATATACAACCTCCGAAGTTTGTACCTTCATTAAGGTAAGGTTTAGGAGTTTTGGGCATCATCCAGAATGGTATTATATTATATAACCTGGACTGCATAGTTAGAAGGAACACTTTGTTTTGTTCCTATTTTTTTCCCTCTTAATATTAATTAGATACATAAATGTTCATTGTGATTTAAAAGGTCAGTGTAGCCCAGCTGGTGTGGCTTAGTGGTTGAGCATCGACCTATGAACCAAGAGGTCATGTTCGATTCCTGGTCAGGGCATATGCCCAAGTTGTAGGTTTGATCCCCCAGTGGCATGCAGGAGGCAGCCAATCAGTGATTCTCTCTAATCATTAATGTTTCTATCTCTCTCTCCCTCTCTCTGAAATCAGTAAAAATATATTTAAAATGTTAATATAAAGGACAGATACTGAAACTATATGGAAATATAAGCTAAAGTTTACTTGAACCTCACAGTTAAACCTCTTTTTCCTTGATATTGAAGGTTTGCATAGTTGAGTAAATGTAGTTTTTAAAAGTGAAATTTTGTGTGTTAGCTCTCCTGGAAATCGGGAGCTTCTACTAAAGAAGCCCCAGCTCCCTCAAACCAGTTAAACCAAAATCAGGTATTAAGTAGCTTAGGCATTGGTAGTTTTTAAAAGCTTCCAAGTGATTTCTGATTTTTTTTTTCTAGAGAGAGGAAGGGAAAGAGATAGAGAGATAAAAAAATCGATGAGAGAGAAAAATCATTGATTGGCTGCCTCCTGCACGCCCCCTACTGGGGATTGAGCCCTCAACCCCGGGCATATGCCCTGACTGGGAATCGAAACAGTGACCTCTTGGACGCTCAACCACTGAGCCAAACCGGCCAGGCTGATTCTGATTTTTAGTCAGAGTTGAGTACCATTGATTTCCTATAAGCTCTAATATAAGGTGACCAAATACAACGTAGTTTCCCCTTTTTTTGTTCCCATGTAGTTATTCCAGAAAATGTTTTGGCAAAATTAAGTAAGGATATAGGTGAAATGGTCAAATATCTACATATTTTTAATTTGAGTACCCATAGTCAGTCATGTATGATATACATTCGTTTAGAAATATTGCTGTTTTTAAAGCCACATTCTTAAACATACTAGACATTTTTGAGGTTGACTTCTTTATTAGTTTCCAGATCAAAGCATCATCTTCATTTTACTTGTTTGAGATCTAACACTTTTTTCATATCGTGATTAGTCCTGGAAACCATTCACAGCCACAAGTATGGATTCACATAATATCCAGACATTTGGGTTTTTCTGTATGTGCGTATGTGTCTGTATTTATCATCTCCATGATACATTTGTTATACTGCCTTTCAGCAGTGATCTTCAGAAGGTACTCAGCGCTTTAATAATTATGAGGTCATACTCCCAGGAATAATGATTATCCATTAATTTTCTTTGCCTCCTGTTTGATTCCATCTTTTTACCTTCATAGCATTTAAAACAAGCATTGATTGAACATCCTTGCTGTACCTTGAATGCCACCCGTTAATGTGCCTGCCTCAGGGCCTCTGCATTTGCTGTTCTTCTCTTTCCCCAATTAGCTGCATAATTTACACCTACACTTCCTTAAAGGTGACCTTATCAGTGAAGTCTTATGTGATTTTTTTTTTTAACCTGTGTACTCTTAGTGTCTTTTTTTACTCCTTAGAACTTAAAACCATCACCATCTGGTAAATACCTTTCTTATTGTTGTCTGTCTGCCTCGTGAGATTATAAGCTCTATGAAGGCAGGGGACTTATTCATCCCTGTAGTCCTTTTACTTAGAATATTAGTAAATATTTATTGAATGATTGATGACTACATTTAAATATGTATTGAGGCCATTTCTTTGAAACATATCACTAAAACAAAGTAATTGACAGAGATTTTAATGGACTCTTATTTTCTCCTGATGGATATTTTTGGGTAAAACAGCACCTTAATTTTGGGCAAATAAGGTAATTCAAGTCAAGTAAGTAATTCTTTTCTCCAAGTAAACTTGGGTTTATTAAATGTTATAGTAAGTAATTAACTGCTTCCTCCTACTTGGAAGGAGAATTTAATTTTCTTGTATAGTATGCCATTAAAAATAGCACCTATCTCAAGGTCCTGAGTGTTAACTTTTATATTAACAATTAGTAATTTAAAAAAAATTTTTTTTTTTTGTAGATCTAACAGCTTTAATGCAGATAGAAACACAGGTAAGATTCTTTAGTTTTCTAAATTGAAAGAGTACATGCACATAGTAAAAAATTAATACATTAAGTGCTTTGATTTATTTTCATAATGAATGAGAATCTGCAAATTATGAAATGGAGGGTGAAGCCATGCTATGATATAGCATCAACATTTGGTCATCCAGGCATAAGGTGTCCTTGAGAAGCTGCTGCTGCTGTGAATGGATCAGGTTTGACCACTTGGATCGATAATAGTAAACAATACAAGTTTCACAATTCAGCCTTTAAAAGTATTAAATTCGTCAAAGGTTTAAGTCAGGTTTCTCCACAATGAAAAGAGATCGAGAAGAAGATATGAGACATTGTATGGATTCATGTAGTTAACCGGATTTCATATAGTCTCTTTTGGGGGAAATAAGAGGGCAGACTATTTGTCTTTGCTCCTCAGCTTTCTGATGTGAAGACATTTAGACAAAATTGTTATTCTTTGCAGCTGGAATAATTTTGTAGGGGAAACGATAGTTTAAACAAAAAATCCTAATATTTGGACTCTCCTATAAATATAAATGTCAAATATTTTGTTTTGTTCTACAAAACCTTGTTTCTACATGTTTTTTTCCTTTTTTCCAGTAAACATATATTTGCTTCTGGGTTGCCAAGAATTGTCTTTTTTTTTTTTTTTTTTAAGATAAATTTCACTACACATTATGGAAAGGACAGCTTTTAAATAAAGGAAAGCTTTTGTGCTATATTTCTCTGAGGTCAGCCACTCGTGCTTTTTTGCCTATCAAACTGTAAGTATGCTATATTACCAAAAAATAGTGATTTCCCTATTTGCTTTTCTTTCTTACTTATATTTAAATTTTACTTTGGTACTTTAGTCCATGAGAACTTAGATATCAATATTGGTTTGTTTTTTAAAAAGATTGATTTGATATCTTTAGAAACTTAATTGGCATAATGAGCCCTCTGGTTTTCTGTCTTGGTTTGAAGATGGGCTAAAAAATCATACACATTCGTGGCATAAAACTTTTTCTTAATGAATTTAAATCCTAAAAGTGATTTTAAAAAGTTTTATCCTGTGTACTCTTAGTGTCTTTTTTTACTCCTTAGAACTTAAAACCATCACCATCTGGTAAATACCTTTCTTATTGTTGTCTGTCTGCCTCGTGAGATTATAAGCTCTATGAAGGCAGGGGACTTATTCATCCCTGTAGTCCTTTTACTTAGAATATTAGTAAATATTTATTGAATGATTGATGACTACATTTAAATATGTATTGAGGCCATTTCTTTGAAACATATCACTAAAACAAAGTAATTGACAGAGATTTTAATGGACTCTTATTTTCTCTGATTTTAAAAAGTTTTATCCAAGCCCTGGCTGGTTTGGCTCAGTTGGTTGGAGTGTTGTCTCATACACTGAAAGGTGGCAAGTTCTAATCCCTGGTGAGGGTACATTCAGGAGGCAACCTAATCGATTGATGTTTCTCTCTCATATCGATGTTTCTTTCTTTCTCCCTCTCCCCTTTTTTCTTTCTAAAATCAATACAAAAATTTTTATCTTTATTAGATATACTTTCCATTTGGCAATTTGAACATGATAGACTTAAAATTTATCAGTTGTTTGTTGGAAACAGCTTTGATGTTTTAAGTTAAAATTTATAGGCTGTTTTCAGTCTTGGGAATATGCTGGAATAGAAAAGTCTAAAATGATCTTTTGCTGCCCTGTGGTATGGCTCAGTTGTTTGGGCATCATTTCATGCAACGAAAGGTTGTGGTTCAATTTACTGTCTGGGCACATACCCAGGTTGAGGGCTTATCCCCGGTAGGCAGTCGATTCATGTTTTGCTCTGACATCGATGTTTCTCTTTCTCCTTCTCCCTCTCTACTTCCTCCCTCCCTCCATCTCTACCTGCCTCTCTCCCCCCTTTCTCTCTCTCTAAAAATCAATTTAAAAAATGAAAATAAAATGATCTTTTGCTACCATCACAATAAACATGAACCTTCATAAATGTTTGAGGACTATGTGAACAGTAGATACTTGAATTGTTTTTAATAAAATGACAACCTTATATCCTTTGTTATTAGTAATATTGGCATGTAGAATTAGCTTCTGCCTTACATTTGGAAGGTTGGTAATATTGCCAGGCTATGTATCTATTTACCTGTACATCTGGACTTCCCATATTAAATCTTCTTTAAAGTACGGTGCTGATAAATATGCTCTTTGTTTTCCAGCAAGACGGGTGTGTGTGTGTGTGTGTGTGTGTGTGTGTGTGTCTATAAAAGAGAGAGAGAGAGAGATACCATTGCTAGAGTTAAAAATACATGTAAGGAAATATGCTTTTTTAATTTTCTTTCAGTCCTGAGAAGCTAGATGTTGAAACAGTTATGAGTATTGATCATCTGAAACAGAAAATTCCTCCAGCGCTGTTTTACAGGGAAGCATACTTCAGTTCAAATGAAGGTAAAGTAATTTAATTTTACTGAAATATAAGAAGCAGACTTGAATCTGAATATTTACTATGTATTTTTTTTATGTCAGTTTTGAAGAATGGAATGTATTGCAGTCTTTATGAAGTTGTAGAAAAGACAAGAATTGGAAGTAACATGGAGAGTTTACTGCAAAAACTAGAGAAAGAAAAACTTGTGAGTAAAATTTAAAATGATCTTTTTTCTCCCTTAGAAACTATTAATAAGTGATCATATAATATTTCAATTTAGTTCATTTTTATCTCTGAAAATACCACAAAGTCTCTGTTTTTGTTGCTGCCATTTAGTTAACAGCATTTTACTATGGCCTTTGGTACTCTCCTTTATAGCCATGATACTTAGAACTTCTACAGACCAGTGTTCCCGTGAAGTATCTTTGTTGTATTTTGTAATTGTGACTGTGACATTAAAAAAATACTTCTTGAATGTTATGTATTTATGTAAGGTGTATAGTTCAGTAAAAAATGAAGGAAAGAGACTGTTCTCCTGGACTACACAGAGTGGTAAATGGAATTACTCAGATAGATGTGGTTCCAGAAGAGACAGTGCCATATTTAAAGATTCAAAAAAAAGATTTGTGAGGCTGAAGAAATAAAAGAACATTATAGTAATTGGGAGAAAGTGGTAGAACATGAGGCTGGAAAAGGGTATAGGAGGCTATATCCTACAGCATCATGCAGGCAATGTTTAAATATTTGGAAATTTTGACTTGATCCTAAGAGCAATGGTTTTTAAAGGGAGTGGGATGAGGTTTTGATTATGTATGCAGCATGATCAAATCTGTTTTGTGCTTACCTTGGTTATTATGTAGAGGATGAATTGAAGGAGGGAGAGAGAAATGAGGTAGGAAGCTATTACCATAGAGGGTGATGTATGTTTGGATGAGAAAAGTAAGAATGATGATATAAGAAGAGACTGGTTTAAGACATATTTAGTAGGTAGTATCCAGGTCAATGGGTGTGGAATATATTGAGTTTAGGTAGAGAAATTACTTCAGGGATCAGATTGTGATAGGTTCAGGAGTGATGCTAATATGTACAGTTTAGTGAAGGAGATGAAGTGGTTGATAGAGTAGTGGCTATCCCAAGGTTTCTGTTAACATGACATATAGGTGAACTCGTGTTTAAATGCTGATCAGATGTTCCAGTAGAAAGAAAGAAGGATTTTTTTTGCACAGGTATGCCATTTAATACAGGTTATTCAGCGGTTGACTTATTTTTACTCACGTTATTGAGCCTCAGTTTCCAGGTATTCAAATGGAGATTTGTATTACTGATTTTCAGAACCCACAACTTCATTTTTATTGTCTACATAGATTTTTCATTGTATGCATATAGATTTGCTTAACCAATACATTGTTTATAGATGGGAGCGTCAAGTTATATACAAATTTATAGGCAGAATTTGTAAACTTATGAATTGGTGGACACCCAGCAATAACACTTTGAACAACTGGGTAGAAACCTTTGGGCTAGGCATCTTACAACATACACATACATACACATGCATACACATTCAATACATGTGAATATACGTTTATAATTACACTATAGACCTGGGGGTGGGGGGGAGGTCTCAGACTGGCCTGCGCCCTCTTGCGTCCAGGAGCTCTCGGGGGATGACCAACTGCCACAGAGGTGGGAGAGGCTCCTGCCACCGCTCTGTGCTCACCAGCTGTGAGCCCGGCTTCTGGCTGAGGAAGTGCACTGACCACCAGGGGGCAGCTCCTGCATTGAGTGTCTGCCCCCTGGTGGTCAGTGTGCATCATAGTGACCAGTAGTTCCATCATTCAGTCAATTTGCATATTAGCCTTTTATTATATAGGAGGATTTCTTGTTTTCCTCTGAAAGCCTGTCTATAATATAAGTGTTCCTCATGATCAAAATCTGTTCAGTTACTGAGTTCAGAAAGTAAAAGTGAAAGTTTAGATAGTTTGGATGTCGTGAGTTATCCAAATCATATAATCTTTACATTTCAGAGAATGAGTATTGAGAATCTTAACAGTGAGGAGTTTATCAGAAAATCATAGTATCTCCTTAGTTCCTAATAATGAGAATCATTGGAAGGATAAGAAGGATGCTGGCATTTGTTCTTAATTTGAGCAAGGTTTGTGGAGGACTGGGTCTTTCCAGAATCAAGAAGTGAAGTAACAGAGGGTATGGGAATTCCATAAGAATACACTACCTGAATCTAATAGACCTAGGTATTTTGTGTAGCATTCCTTTTCCTGCACCTCATTGGAAATTACTCTAACTATAGTTACTTTTTTCATATTTCTCATGAGAGGTGCATTGGGAACTATTGGGTTGTTAATAATTTTATCTTGGATCTACACGAGGTGTTCTGGATCAGACAAATATAGTGAATACCTTATAGTAAGTAATAAATGTATTGGCCCTCCTTTGCCCTAGTCCAGTGGTCGGCAAACTGCGGCTCGCGAGCCACATGCGGCTCTTTGGCCCCTTGAGTGTGGCCATGAAGTTTCAATCGCACTGTACGTGCGCGCCTGCACGTGGTGTTTTGTGGAAGAGCCACACTCAAGGGGCCGCAGCAGTTTGCCAACCACTGCTCTAGTCATTACTGTTAGGGAAATGCAACAAGATACAGGTCATTTATTTATGGAGTAGCCATCCCATAGATAAGGGGTGAGAAACAATGACTTTTCTTTGCTTATAAAGGAAAGGAAGTAGCTATCTCCCTCCGCCCCTGAAAAGGCCTCTGAAAATGTTAATGAGTATTAACTCTAACCCTTTGGTAAATAAATCATATCTTTACAGGAGTCAGTTAACTCTCTTTGTTCTAATGACATCTCTAAATTCCTAGGACTCATTCTTGCTTAAAATGTAAATAGGAGAAAGCTCTATCTTCCTGGCATCTTGGGACTGAAACTAGGAATTAATCTGTGCATTCACCTCTGCCTTCTTGGGGACCCACTTGGCACTCTCAGGGGGACAAGAGAAATTTAATTATCCTTTGGATTAGAGCAATTAACTGTATAATTTGCTACAAATCTAATTCTTAAGGTATGTAAACAGCAAAATATTTCTGGTAAAAATGAAAGCAACATTCCCTCTTTATATAATATGGAAGGTGAGGGCTTTTGGCAGAAGCACTGAGGAATCTGAGGAAGTTTTATTTTCCCACAGGGAGAGTTATAAAATAAGTAAAATTATATTTAGCTCTTTTGGTTGATAATAACTCAAGTTAATTTAAAAGTTGACTTTAATATAAAAAACCTATGAGAGCAATGTACCTAAATTTGAATATTGTTTCTTCTGTGAACATTCTTCATAGATACCTCAGTTTAAATTTTTTCTTTATTTTTTAACCATGAGTGGGTTTTGAATTTTATTTAATGCCCCCCCCCCCCTCTCGAATTTATCAAGATAGTTACATGGTGTATTAGTCAGGGTTTTCCAGAGAAACTAAACCAATGGGATATATATAGAGAGAGAAAGACAGAGAGATTTATTATAAAGAATTAGCCAGTTTGTCTCAGTGGATAGAGCATTGGCCTGCAGACCAAAGAATCCTGGATTTGGGCACGTACCTTGGTTGCAGGCTCTTCCCTGCCCCAGGCCCTGGTCAGGACCCATGCAGGAGGCAACCAATCGATGTGTTTCCCTCATATCAATGTTTCTCTCTGTCTTTCCCTCTCTCCCTAAAAATCGGGTGAGGATTAACAAAAAACAAACACACAAAAGAAATGAATTAGCTCACAGTTATGGAGACTAAAAAGTCCCAAAATTTGCATTTGGCAAGTTGGAGACTGAGGAGAGTTTGATGGTGTAGTTCCAGTCTGAGTCTGAGTGTTATAGATTCAGGAGAGCTGATGTTTCAGTTTGAGTCCAAAGATGTGGGGAAAAGAGCACTGATATTCTAACTCAAAGGCAGGCAGGTAGGCAGGAGGAATTCCCCCTTACTCCAGGAAGGGTCAGTCTTTTTTTTCTATTTGAACCTTTAGTTAATTAGATGAGATCACCCACCTTGGGGAGGGTAATCTGCTTTCCTCAGGCTATCCATATATATGTTAAACTCATCCAAAAACATCCTCAGAAACATCCAGAGTAAAGTTTGACTACATATCTTGACACCCTGTGGCCCAGTCAAGTTGACACATAAAACTAAGCATCACATATAGTATAGACAAAAAAAGAAAAGCCAAATATATTACTGGACTCCTAGGGGGGGAAAACGTGTATGCATCTAAGAAAGTTTATCTTAAAGCTAAAAAGATTCCTTTTATTAAGCAATACTCTGCAAACCCCCCCAATATTCTATGTGTTACCTTTCCAGTTATAAAATTAAAGGAATATAAAAGGACAGGAGTGCCAATTGGTAGGATAAAAGCTAAGTATACTTTCTTTTCTCACATTAGTCTAAGCCACCCAATTCAGAAATCCAATGTGTGCCCTAGCCGGTTTGGTTCAGTGGATAGAGTGTTGATCCTGGTCAAGGGCAGGTACCTTGGTTGCAGGCTCCATCTTGGCCCCAGTCATGGCACATGTGGGAGGCAACCAATTGATGTGTCTCCCTCACATCGATGTTTCTCTCTCAATATTTCTCCCTCTCCCTTCCACTCTCTCTAAAAATCAATGTGAAAAAATAAGTAAAAATCAATGGAAAAATATCCTTGGGTGAGGATTAACAAAAACAACAACAAACAAATCCAATGTGCTAATAAGGGCAGGAGTTGGCAATTTTCTGTGAAGGACTAGATAGTAAATATTTTAGGCTTTGTGGGCCATAAGTCTCTGTCCCAATTCTGCCATTATCTATACACATAAATGAATAGGCATGGCTGTATTCCAGTACTTTTTTTTTTTTAATACATTTTATTGACTTTTTACAGAGAGGAAGGGAGAGGGATAGAGAGTTAGAAATATTGATGAGAGAGAAACATCGATCAGCTGCCTCCTACACACCCCCTACTGGGGATGTGCCCACAACCAAGGTACATGCCCTTGACTGGAATTGAACCTGGGACCCTTGAGTCCACAGGCTGACGCTCTATCCACTGAGCCAAACTGGTCAGGGCCCAGTACTTTTCTTTACAAAAAACAGAAAACAGGCTGGGTTGGCTTTCAAGTTGTAATCTGCAGATCTCCATACTAGAAGAAAGGACACTATGTGGCTATCTTGTAAATGCAAATAAAAAAAAAAAGACAATAAAATTCAAAACCCAGTATGGTTAAAAAAAAATCAAGAACAAAATTTAAACTGAAAAAATTTACATTTAAAAGGTATCTATGAAAAACCTGCAAACTTTCTACTTAATGGGTAATATTGCAAGTGTTCTTTTGAAAATCAAGAAGACAGAAATACCTACAATCACCACTTTTATTCAACATCGTGCTACAGATCCTAGATTGCACAGTAACACAAGAAAAAAAATAAAAACCATGAAGACTGGAGAAGACAAATCAAAACAGTATTGTTCCCAGATAATAAAATCTATATAGCAAGCCTAAAGAATGTACAAAAAGAAATAATTCAAATTTTATATATAGATCTGACATAAAATCAACATATAAATATCAATTACATTACTATATACATAATAGAAAGTGTACTGACATGAAAAATACTGTTTACAATATAAGATGCCTGGCAATAGATAAATCTAACAAAATAAGCAAGACTTATATCTAGAAAATTATAAAATTCTATTCCAAGAATACTCTAAAGAAGTAAAGAGTCCTAGCTGATTTGGCTCAGTGGATAGTGTGGGCCTGTGGACCACAGGGTCCCAGGTTCAATTCCTGTCAAGGGTATGTACCTCAGTTGTGGGCTCCTCCCTGGCCTGGGCCCTTTTCAGGACCCGTGCAAGAGGCAAACGATCGATGTGTTTCTCTCACATCGATATTTCTGTCTTTCCCTCTCTCTTCTCCCTAAATACCAATGGAAAAATATCTTCAAGTGAGGATCTAAAAAAAAAAAAAAAAAGTAAAGAGATAATCTTGCTAATGGTTAAGGCAGTATCATAAAGATGTTAATTTTCTCAAATTTGATCTACAGATTTAATACAATTCCAGTTTAAAAAAATCCCAATAAGGTTAAGTGTGGTTTTTGAGCGGGGAGCATTCCACATGTTTTATTATGTAGTATTTTTATTATTCAGTTCTAAGTATTTCTTAGTTTTTATTATGATTTCCACTTTGACACATGATATATAGGTATATTTTTAAATTTCCAAATTATGAGAATACTTTTGTCTTTTTTTTTCTAATTTAATTCCATTGTAATCAGAACAAGTGGTGATTAGTTGAAATTTATTGAGATTTGATATAAAATTTACTTCGTAGTCAATTTTTGTACATGCCCTTGTATTTGAGAAAAATGCATATCTTTAATGCATTGTTGGGATCTGGGTACACAATTCTGGATTGATATTCTCTTAGCACTTTGGTTATATACTACAGTATCTTCTGGCTTCTATTTTTATTGAGAGGTCAGCTCTTAGTGTAATTATTCCTTTGTAGAACCTCTTTTTTTCCGATTGCTTTTAAAATCTTTGTTTTTGATGTTTTGCAGTTAACATTAAGTATATCTAGGTGTAGATTTCTCATTTAACCAGCGTGGTATATATTCTTTTGTATCTGTGGACTTATATCTTCATTTTGGAATATTAGTCATTATCTCGGATTTATATCGACTTCATTTCTTTTTTTCTTTTTCTTTTTTTTGTTGTTGTTGTTGTTTTGTTGTTAATCCTCACCCAAGGATATTTTTTCTATTGATTTTCAGAGTGGAAGGGAGTGGGAGAGACAGAGAGAGAGAAAAAAACATCACTGTGAGAGAGAGACATCGATTGGTTGCCTCCTGCACTTGCCCTGACCAGGGCTGGGGATTGGATTGAGCCTGCAACTGAGGTACGTGCCCTTGACCGGAATCGATTGAACCTGCGATCCTTCAGTCAGAAGGCTGACACTCTTACCACTGAGCCAAACTGGCCAGGGCTCCTTTTCTTTAGACTGTCTTTCTAAGACTATGAACCAGCATATGTCAGACCTTTTCATTCTGTTCTTCATGTTTGTTAATTTCTCTTGTACTAGTATTTTTCATCTACTTTTATTTATCTGTGTTGCATTCTGAATAATTCCATCATAGCTATCTTCTAGTTTATAAATTCTGTCTAGCTATGTCTAATTTGCTGTTTAATCCATTCATAGAATTTCTAATTTCACAGAGTATTTTTATTTCTGAAAGTTATATTTGATTCTTTTTGAGATCTGTCTCATTTTATTATAACATTCTTGTTAATTCTTTCAGAAATACTTGTTGAAAACCTATTATGTACTAGTCACTGTTCTAGGAGATGGAGGTTATATTCTGATATTTCTTGCTGTTGTTTTTATCTAAATAAGATTCACCATTTTAGCCATTTTAAAATGTACAATTCAGTGATTTTTTTAGTAGATTCAGAGTGTTGTGCAACCATCACCACTATCTAATTCCAGAGTATTTTCATCACCCTATAAAGACACCTCATACCCATTAAGCATTTACTTTGCATTTCTTCCTCCCTCCAGCCCCTGGCAACCATTAATCTACCTCTGTCTGTATGAGATTGTCTATTCAGGGCATTTTATATAAGTGGAATCATGCATTATGTGGCCTGTAGTACCTGGCTGCTTTCACTTAGCATAGTACTTTTAAGGGCCATCCATGTTGTAGCATATATCAGTACTTCATTCCTTTTTATGGCTGAATCATATTTCATTGTATGGATAATGCCACATTTTGTCCATTCACCAGCTATAATGCGTTAGCTATTATGAATAATGTTGTTTTGAATATTTGTATACTAATTTTTGTGTGAACGTGTTTTTATTTATGCCACTTATTTTGTTTATTTCTTTGAACATTTCATATCTGTTGTTGTATATAGTGCATCTGATAATTCCAATTTGAAGCCCTTAGGTGCTTGAATCTTGTTTTTGCTGAGTCTCACTTAGAGTAGATTTTTTTCCTCCTAAGTAAGCTTGGTCATTTAAGATTGTGAGCTAAAATATTTTCTATTTTAATACATTTTTGTACCATATTAATTACCTGTTTTGTTATTGAAAAGTGAAAATAGTAGAACCCTATATAATAAAAGGCTAATATGCAAATTGACCAAACTTCAGAACAACCAGTCTCTATGATGCACACTGACCACCAGGGAGCAGATGCTCAATGCAGGAGCTGCCCCCTGGTGGTCAGTGCACTCCCACAGGGGGAGCGCTGCTCAGCCAGAAACTGGGCTCACGGCTGGCAAACGCAATGGCAGTGGTGGGTGTCTCTCAGGCTGGACTGAGGGGACCCCCCTCCCTCACCTCCCAAGTGCATGAATTTTGTGCACTGGGCCTCTAGTAATAAAAATGCACAGACTGGGTTAATACTGTTTTCTGAAGGAAACAGTAAGATGTAACAAATAGAGGCAGTAGGAGCACAGAGTTTATAGGTATGTGTTTCCTTTTCTTTCTTTTTTAAAATATTTTTTTATTGATTTCAGAGAAGAAAGGAGAGGGAGAGAAAGATAGGAACATTGATGATGAGAAAGAATCATTGATTCTCCTGCACACCTCTACTGAGGATTGAGCCTGCAACCCAGTCATGTTCCCTGACCGGGAATCATGACTTCCTGGTTCATAGGTCGATGCTCAACCACTCAGCCATGCTGACCGGCTGTATTTCCTTTTCTAGAGGGCTTAAACTTTCTTTGAGCTAAAGCCACAGATATTACTGCTAAAGCCTGTCTGCCTGGGTGTTTTTAGGGTGTTGATTCCTTTAGAATTGAGGACACTGGTCTTTATAAAGAAGACCACTAAGCCAGGGAAATTTTAATATTTTCTTTTTATAAAAATATATTTTACTGATTTTTTACAGAGAGTAAGGGAGAGGGACAGAGAGTCAGAAACATCAATGAGAGAGAAACATCGATCAGCTGCCTCCTGCACACTCCCTACTGGGGATGTGCCTGCAACCAAGGTACATGCCCTTGACTGGAATCGAACCTGGGACCCTTCAGTCTGCAGGCCGACACTCTTTCCACTGAGCCAAACCAGTCAGGGGAGCCAGGGAAATTTTAAAAGCCTAGTATTTGGAGTGGGTGAAAAATTAAAAGAATCTAATTGTTTTTCCTCAGTGACCACACAAAATATGAAAATTTTATTTGTGTTTTCCAACTTCCTGTTTTGACAACTAGGAGTTGGACAAAATGTTATAAAGGATATGATATATAAAACTTTTAGATAAAAGTGTTTGAGTCTGAAACAAAATTTTTATGTACACTGTCTACCTTTTGAGTGTTCAGACAATGTTTTTATTAAATATAAATTGGTAGCACAGTCAGTTTTCAGCCTTTAAATTATGGGTCCTTACACAAATTTTGTTTATTGGAATTATTTAATAGGGATTTGTAGCACAAGTTTTCTTTCAAGGGAATCATTCCAGTTCAAAAGGGTATATTCTCCAGTGCATTCCTGGCTAACCTGGCATTCTTGTCTTTTTATAATTTATCCTAGGATCTTTCTTTGTACACTTGTCTTATACATTTGTCTTAATCTGTTCTCACCCTTTTGCCAGTCATAGGTATTCTGATGTCTATCATATTATAACTCTGCCTTTGTTCATGATGTTGCCTCTGTTGAAATGTCCTTCCCCCAACCTCAGGCTCTTGGCACTGTACCCATCCTTCAAAATTCACCTCCAGTACACTTTCAGTTTCTTTTCTGATCATAGATGAACTGTATTTTCCCCTTCATGTTGCTTTGTAAATCTTTTTAATAATTCTTCTGACTTAATCTAATTATTGATATTTCCTGTGTTGCTCTGTCCACCCGATTATAAACTACTAGTGATCAGATATTTTGTTTTGTCTTTGAAGTTATTTCTGGCAAGGCAATTTGCCTTACGTGTGAAAGATTTTCATTAAGTATCTGAAGAATTAGCAACACATTTCATTTGTGATTAGCCTGAACTCTTAAAGGCAGCATTTGTGTCATACTTGTTTTATATTTCCAACATCCAGCACACTGCCTTTGCAATTAACATGTCTTTTGAATTGCTTTTGAAGGCTTTAGTTTGATCCTTATATTTTAGTGTCAAGGGGAAATCAGCAAGTTGGTTTCATAGTAAATTAGAGGAATTTTCTCACTTAAGTTATGAAAACTAAAGAATATTTTATTAGAATTCTGTGAATTAGCAGAGTTGGAAAAGAGTTTTTAACAATTAAGGAACAATATTTTTTCTAAAGATGATCAAGAACCAATTAGCAGAAACTTCTGTGTCTGCCTTATGGTTAGTAATAATAAAGCAGATTAAACTTCTTCCCTCTTCTAAAAATGCAGGTTCTGGTTAAACCTTTGGGAGACCGAGGATACCTTTTTCTTCTTTCTCCTTATCAAATGGTTTCTCCATATGGTAGGTAATGTCTTTAATTTTTATAATTCTTTTTTAAGTTTTTAGGTAAAACACATTGCCAATTAATTTGACTTTTTTTTTTTTTTTTTTTTTTAGAACATCAAACTGCCAGATCTCGAATCCTACATGCTTTGTTTCTATTTCAAGAACCTAGAGGCATAGTTACTTGTAAGTTCTTTGACTGTCTAAATCCAGTCTTATAGATACCTATATTGAAATTTCCAGATAACTCCCTAAGCAGTTTGTTTTTCTTACATCATGTTTTAGGAAATACTGGGGGTAGTAAGAGCTATTAGCAAAGTAAAGTACGAATTATATGACTTGATTTGTTATTTTTTACTATGAAAAATTATTTGGGTTTTAATCGTTTTTTTCACTAACTGTTGATTGTAATCATTGTAACACACTAGCTTAATTTTTCAGGGTTATATAAAATATGATTTTTAAAAAATCTTAGTTCATTTTTGCATTCAGATTTAACAACTGTAAAAGTATCATGTGCTGGGTTAAATATTAGGCCATTCAAAATTAATTAGAATTTTTCACACTGATATCAGACAAAATTTGCTTTTCACCATTCCTAAGAACTAACTTTAGTGCTATATTAAGATAAAATTCCCACTAATGGCTTTCACTGTTAGATTAAGAATGAGATTCTCAGTTGTAACACTCAGTGCCTGCATATCTCCTTATGGGGATAGAGTTCTTACGAAGTTGTTATAACAGAAAGGAATGCCATTGCTATCCTGGGTAGGACTATCTTGCGAGGAGCCTCATATCTTGCCCTGCTTCTTTATTTCTCCTGACATTTTGCTTGCCCCAAGTTGAAAGGCCTAGTTACAAAAGGAAATGAGATCTTCAATGAGTGGGTATTTTCCCCTTTAAAAATATGTTCTATAATTTCCTTTGTTTTAGTTTCTCATCGGCTTATTTTAGTCCCCTAGACTTAGAAACATGTGATTCATATATTTCTATGTTACATATATGTATTAAGGTACATACGAGTTTGGTTCACCATTAATGTATGAATGTTGTTAACATTTCTTTGACAATATGTAGATCTGTATTTGATTAGTTTCTTCATTGCTAACATGGCTTACTCTTTTTGTTTGTTTACAGCACAAAAAGGTTCAACCAATGCAGCACCAGCACAAAAAGGTTCAACCAATGTAGCACCACCAGAGAGACACGAGAGCATGCCAGATATATTAAAAATAACTCAGTTTTTACAGTTTGCTTTGATTCGGTGTCGAAAGGAATTAAAAGATATAAATAGTATAAATTTTCATTCTGGTGTTGAAAAGTATGTAAGTGAGTTTTTTAAGCGAGGTTTTGGTTCAGGTAAACGAGAGTTTATTATGTTTCCATATGATTCACGATTAGATGATAAAAAATTCTTATACCCAGCTCCAAGAAATAAATCCCATATTGATGATTGTTTGCATACCTATATTTTTCGGCCTGAAATGTATCAGTTACCTATTTGTCAGTTAAAAGAGCTATTTGAAGACAATAGAAAACTTCAACAGTTCGGTCAACTTTCAGATTATGAAGGCCATGAAGAAATGAATGGCACAAAAAAGAAATTTGGGAAACGAAATAACTCAAGGGGTGAGACTATTAAACCTGGAAAGCAGAAGTCATCTCACTCTTTGGATCATGATAAGGATAGATTCAAAGAATTGATTAATTTGATTCAGTCTAGGAAAAAAAATGTGGGTGGGGACTCAGACACAGAAGATATGAGAAGCAAAACTGTCTTGAAGAGGAAGCTTGAGGATCTACCTGAAAATATGAGAAAGTTCGCCAAAACCAGTAATTTAGCTGAAAATTGCCATCTGTATGAAGGTAAAATATCAGTTTGCTCTTACACAGTATAAAAATAATAACCAAAACTATAGTAAAGTAGTTCTGTCCTTTCTTCTAGCACAGGGGTCTGCAGATTACAAAGTGAAAGCCAATCCAGCCTGTTTTCTGTTTTTGTAAAGAAAGTATTGGAATACAGCCATGCCTATTCATTTATGTGTATTCATAGCTGCTTTCACATTATAATGGCAGAGTTGGGACAGAGATTTTATGGCCCAAAAGCCTAAAATATTTACTGTCCGGTCCTTCACAGAAAATACAGTTATTTGCCAACTCCTACCCTAGCACATTGGATTTCTGAATTGTGTAGCTTAGACAAATGTGAGAAAATAAAGTATTCTTAGCTTTTAGCCTACTAATTGGACCACCTGTCCTTTTATATTTCTTTTTTTTTTTTTAATT
Source organism: Myotis brandtii (assembly GCF_000412655.1). Taxonomy (NCBI): domain Eukaryota; kingdom Metazoa; phylum Chordata; class Mammalia; order Chiroptera; family Vespertilionidae; genus Myotis; species Myotis brandtii. The sequence goes on along the minus strand of NW_005360187.1, from coordinate 1,795,048 downwards.
AAATCTTTATTGTCCAGATTATAAATGCACTCCCCTCCTCCCAGTTCCCGCCCCATCCTCCGCCCTCACTCCCCACCCACTGTCCTCATCCCTAGGTGCACGATTTTTGTCCAGTCTCTTCCCGCATCTCCCATTTCCCTTTCCCCCCCAAGAATAGTCAGTCCATTCCCTTTCTATGTCCCTGATTCATTATAATCACCAGTTCATTCTGTACATCAGATTATTTATTCACTTGATTCTTAGATTCACTTGTTGATAGATGCATGTTTGTTGTTCATAATTTGTATCTTTACCTTTTTCTTCTTCCTCTTCTTAAAGAATACCTTTCAGCATTTCATATAATGCTGGTTTGGTGGTGATGAACTCCTTTAGCTTTTCCTTATCTGTGAAGCTCTTTATCTGACCTTCAATTCTGAATGATAGCTTTGCTGGATAAAGTATTCTTGGTTGTAGGTTCTTGGTATTCATCACTTTGAATATTTCTTGCCATTCCCTTCTGGCCTGCCAAGTTTCTGTTGAGAAATCAGCTGACAGTCGTATGGGTACTCCCTTGTAGGTAACTGACTTTTTTTCTCTTGCTGCTTTTAAGATTCTCTCTTTGTCTTTTGCTCTTGGCATTTTAATTATGATGTGTCTTGGTGTGGTCCTCTTTGGATTCCTTTTGTTTGGGGTTCTCTGTGCTTCCTGGACTTGTAAGTCTATTTCTTTCACCAGGTAGAGGAAGTTTTCTGTCATTATTTCTTCAAATAGGTTTTCAATATCTTGCTCTCTCTCTTCTTCTGTCACCCCCATAATTCAGATGTTGGTACGGTTGAAGTTGTCCCAGAGGCTCCTTACACTATCTTCATATTTTTGGATGCTTTTTACTTTTTGTACCTGTGAAAAAGTGTGCTGAACCTATTGACTCTGTCTGATCCATACTGTCAACATGTATCATGAGACTTAAGAACTTCCTATGTACTAGGTGCTTTACATATGTGGACTCATTTAGTTCTTGAATGCTAGACATTACTACCCTTATTTTACAGATGAGAAAGTAATTTCGGAGAAATTAAATAAGTATCTAAAGCTATGTAGTTCACTAATCCATGATTGAACTCAGTTCTGACTAACTCTAAAGCATTGTTCCTAATCTTGGCTCTATTTCCTAGCACTGAGCACATGAGAGGCAAGATAAGTAAAGTTTGGTGCCATTTTTAGCTGATACTGACTAATTTTGTACCTGTGAAAAAGTGTGGGTGAAAATCAGGCTTTATCAATAATTAAAGTGATGGTGAAGCCATGCTAATTATAATAGACCAAAGGAGAAATGCAGCAGGAAGAAGGGGTGGATAGATTAATTAAACTAGAACAGTGATGATCAGACTTGCATTTCTAGGTGTTCCTCACTTGTTTCTTTGTAGTCATTTTGCACACTTTAGTTCTCATTACTGAAATTAGAGATTTAAAGATTGTATTCGCTGATCTTTTTTTTAAGTAAATTTTATTTTTTTTGAGAGAGAGAAAAAACATACATGTGAGAGAAACATTGATTGGTTGCTTCCCGTATGCGCTCTGACCAGACTGGGGATTGTCCCATAACCTGGCTATGTGCTCTGCCACCTTTTGGTGTACAGGAAAATGCTTCAGTCGACTGAGCCACACCGGCCAGGGCTAAAATAACCTGATCTTGATTTGGTAGTGAACCCACTCATTTTATAATCCTATCCTCCCTAACCTCTTTAACATAAACTTTTTAAGATATGATTTATATACATTGTACCCATTTTAAGTGCAGTTTGATGAATTTTTATAGCTATGTTAATGCTACTCCAATATATAGAACATTTTTCATGTTACCACCACTCCAGTATATAAAACATTTTTATTACACTGCCTTATACTCCTTTGTAGCTAATCTCACCCCAACACTGATCTGTTTTCTGTCTCTGTTGATTAGTTTTGCCTGCTCTATATGTACATGTAATTAGAATCATACAGTATGTACTCTGCTCTTTGATGTTTTGTTTCTTGCTGTGGTACATTATACCCTACCCAGGTTTTACCTTTCTTTAGCATTAAAAGCACATGACTTTCTGAATGTCTACACCAGCCGTGGGCAAACTACGGCCCGCGGGCCGGATCCGGCCCGTTTGAAATGAATAAAACTAAAAAAAAAAAAGACCGTACCCTTTTATGTAATGATGTTTACTTTGAATTTATATTAGTTCACACAAACACTCCATGCTTTTGTTCCGGCCCTCCGGTCCAGTTTAAGAACCCATTGTGGCCCTCGAGTCAAAAAGTTTGCCCACCCCTGGTCTACACCCTTTGAAAGTTTTTAAATATATTGTTGTGCAGAATTCCCAGATTTGTACCTGCTTTGAGCCAGCTCTTACAGTGCTTTCTGTTCTTAATGCAAAGTTAGTGTAGATTTCTTTAGGTAATCTAGTCAGTTGAGATAAGGGTTAGATGATAAGAATGTCAGACAATATCTTAAGGACAAAACGTAATAGCTATAAAGGAGATAGAACTCAAATTAAGTCATGAGTTCTTTTTTTCTTTTAGTATAATCTGCATATCTTCCTAATATTTTGCAAAGTAGCAACAAATATTTTATCTCTTGTCAAGCATCTGGTTGACTTAGGGATTTTGTTAGATTTTAAGGTAGCTATAGTATGGTCTTTAATAAATATATTATCCATATTACCAACTTGATGTTTGAGCTCATTTATCCATTAATAGATTTTTCAAATTAGGTAAATAAATTTTCATTTAATAGGAATTTTGACTTATGTGCAAAAGTTTAGAACCAGTCATATTTTAAAGTAAGGGGTGGATGTACATGTAAAGTCTACTGAGTTCCTGCCCATAAATGTCTATGATGATTAATTTTTATGTACATTAAATTTTAAAATTATTATGCTAGCCTTCCAAACTCAACTTTAAGAGATGACTTCTTTCTCTTTTCCCTTCAGAGTCTCCACAGCCCGTTGGCTCACTTGGGCATGACACTGACTTGCAGCAGGAGGATACCTCTAACTCTGGTGTTGCTAACATCCATAGGCTGTTTAATTGGCTATCAGAAACACTGGCAAATGCACGCAATTCGGATGCATCCCTGACAGACACGGTCAACAAAGCCTTAGGATTGAGTTCTGATGGTGCCTATGAAGAGCTGAGGCAAAAGCATGAATATGAGTTGAATTCTAACCCAGATAAGAAAGAATATGAGCAGCTTACTTGTGCAAAAATTGAAAATGCTCATTTTAAGGGCACTCAGATCCCATTGTTAGAAGCTGATACATCATCTGTAAAGTATCCTATTTCTCTTTCTACCAGTGAAGTAGGCACTGACCATAAACTACATTTGAAAGAAGTAAGCTTATATCTTTTGATTATATTGTTTGCTTTGTGAATGTGTGTGTGAAAGAGAGGATGTGCTTTAATGGGTTTTTTCTCCCTTTTAAAAAGAAATAAAATAAACATTTCAGTAAAAGTGTCCAGGATACTATTTCTAAGTTACTCCTTTTTACAAAGAGTTAACTATAGAAGTAGTTGTTTTCCTTCCTGCTTACAAGTTTATGGATAGTCCAAGATTTACCTATGGTGCCAAAGTTAAGGCTAGACAATCTATTTTTCAGAAATGGCTTATTGGGAGTTAATTCCATATCGTTTCATAATAAAATTGAATTCTTGAAACATTGGCTTTCTGCTGGAAATACCATAACCCATAGGTGAAGCAGATGAGGTGACTAAAGTCAGTGCACTAGTGTTACAAACAAGGTTAGGTACTTTGTCTTTCTCTTACAAATAGGAATGGAAAATGAATTGCCTTTAGGATTACCACTAAAGTGACACTCGGCCTTGCTTGACAGGGCATCCAGTTTATTTATGACTTCTGTTTAGAGTACTGATCTCTAGCTGAGAAGTAGCCTTCTATTCCCCCAAGAAGTGGCTGCATCACTGAGGAACAATACTAGGATGGCACCATCCTAAGGGCTTATTTCTAATTTACTCTTCCTTCATTTTCTCTTCTCTGCCTTTGGCTAAAAGTCATATGTATGTCCCTAACCTTTGTCCATGTAGTTTTCAGACATTTAATTTAGGGGGAGGATAATTGTAGGAGGCTCACTTGGGGAGAAGTGTAAAGTAGGCACTGAGAAACTAATTTATGTTGTTAGCATTTCCTAACATGTTTTTTCTCTAAATTGGGTTGATATAGGCCAAACTCCGCTCACCGCCTATGTTTGTAACTAAAGTTCTTTTGGAACACAGCCATGCCCATTTGTTTAGGTATTGCCTTGGCTGCTTTTGCACTGCAATGACAGTGCTGAGTATCTGAATATATGGCCCGCAAAGCCTCAAATACTTAGTGCTTGACTGAATAAGTTGAGCAACCTCAGTTCTAAATCAATATCAAATTATGTTTTGAAGGAAAGGTGTTTTAATGTAAGGCTGAAGTATTATTAATTTACCATGTTTGTATTGTTTAGGTATTGCCTTGGCTGCTTTTGCACTGCAATGACAGTGCTGAGTATCTGAATATATGGCCCGCAAAGCCTCAAATACTTAGTGCTTGACTGAATAAGTTGAGCAACCTCAGTTCTAAATCAATATCAAATTATGTTTGGAAGGAAAGGTGTTTTAATGTAAGGCTGAAGTATTATTAATTTACCATGTTTGAATGACTAATTTTCAGTGTTCAGAGTGAAGGTTGTGAGTTTGCTGTGAAAAAAATGGTTGTTTATTCTTGACATTAAAATGAATTGAAAAGAAAGCTAATGAATATATCCTCCAATTTTTAGGAACCAAATTTAATTAGCATGAATAATTTTGAAGATTGCAGTTTGTGTCCCACCATTCCCATTGAACATGGATTCCATAAACAATCTAAGTCTAATAATGTTGAAGAGACTGAAATACATTGGAAACTGATTCCAATTACAGGTAAGAACAAGTGTACTGGGAATTAGGTTCGCTTGGTTTTACTTAGGGACCGTGTCTGTCAGGTTTCATCTTTTCTAGATTCCACTCTTGAGTGCTTTGTCTTACTTGGCTCCGACATCTTCAGTGTCTTATTTTGAGCAATATAATGTTTATTGAGTGTTACTGTTCTTGGGCAGCATCAGCAAGTATCTGCAAAAAGCCCTATTAAAAATAGGGATTTAAAACATGCTTATTCTCTGTATGGAGTTTAGCATGTAAACTTCCAAATGAAAATTGTTGGCAGAAATTGAGTTTCTAATAAGGTGAGGTAGATACAGAGATGCAGTGATGGTCTTTGGACAGCCAGTAAATGCTTTCTGCTCAAATTATAAGCTTCATTATAACAAGCTATCATCAAAGAAGTGGTCATATTGAGGTTCATCTATTTAAAAGAAATTTGATTTCTTAGTATTGGATTATCTTGGCATAATTGGGTCATTGTGGAGAATGTCCTGAAATGCAAATATCCTGGGAAGCTTAATGAACCATGGGGTAAGAATAGTTTAGCAAATGTTGAAAGATCATTTTGCAGTATCCTAATTTCTCTGTGCAAACACATATATATATGAGCACATATGTACATAGTCTTAATATTCTAAGTTCTTATTCATCTTTGTTAGCTAAGCATTTTTTGAAATATTTTAGGGCACATCTTTTCCATTTCTAGACCTTTATTTAACCTTTAAAGGGGAAAAAAGTAGATTGATTTGTAACCTAGAAGCTACTGAGACTTACAAGGATTCTGAGAAGAATTTCTAAAACTTTGATGAATTTCCTTGGGCTTCAGCACCATTCTCTACTTAGTACCTTACCAGAGAGAGTAAGAGGCCTAGAAGTGATGGTAGAGAGGCAACTGTTTCTCATTTGGGAGCTGAAGGTGTCAGTTTCTCCCACTCAAACTTAACCTTTACAGTTAATTTCAGAACCATTTGAAGGCACAATATCTAGGTGTTGATATTCCATCATCACCTGAATAGAAAGGGAAGCAACTTCCCATTTCTGAATGAGCCTTCAGGATTATTTTAGGCAAAAGAAGGACTACTTGGATTTGTTAGCATTTGGGGTTGTCTCAAAGCTATTTAATAGGTATCACCATATCTGAAGAGAGTCTACAAATCTAATGGATGCTTTCTGTCAGGAGGGAATGCAAGAAGCCCAGAAGACCAGCTGGGGAAACATGGTGAAAAACAAACGCCAGGTGAGAAGGCTCCCTTTGCTTTTCCTCCCTCCCACTGTGCCCTTTCTCAGAATTGCTACTTGTATTTCTGGTCTTCTATCAATAGGGCATCAACTTAAGTTCTGTTAATTACAGAAAATTTGGATTATATCATATTTATATCATTACTTGATTTGTATCAAATATTCTTATATAAATAATGTGTTCAAAGAAGTGACTACATATTCATAGAGATTACAGGTGTTTTCTTCACCTACAGTCAATTCTATCTGATATGATGATTTGGGAATATTTTTCTTAATCCATTTCTGTAGGATATTTTATGTGAAGCAGTCTTTAAGTTTCTCTTAAATTTATACAAATACATGGAGGTGAAGCCATTTATCTTTTAGGTACATTATTCCTAATCTTGAAATTTTTTTACCCAATTCTTCTTCTAATTGTAAAGCTAATTTCTGCAGATAATTTAAATCAGAGATTAGGGAATTTTTGGATTCCAGAAACATTTACAGGTAGTAATTAGCTAGTTGCAATGGGTGCAACTAAAAGAGTCTTCTGTCTGAGCTCAGTCAATTCAACATCCCTGCATGGTCATAGGCTTTGTTTTCTTAGAGTTTGGTACTGGGTCTTTTTTACTTGTTTTCATTTTGTTGATCTTACTCTTTTAGAAATCTTAGCACATTAAGCGCCAAGCCTGTTTTGTCTTCCTTTCCGTTTCAATCACCGGTGACTGACATGGTGCTTAACGTGTTAAGTGGTTTTTGCGGGGGAAGGAAAGCTAAATGATTTTTGATTTTTAGTAGTTCTTTACAGTTATTCCTCTCTTTTGGAAATTAAAAAGACTTTTAGTTCAAGATTCTCTCGAAGAAAGCTATTATATTTCCTAGAAAAAGATGATCTAAATGTGTACACTTAGGTGATACCATTCAGATCAATGTGTAGAACACTTGCAGCACCTGAGGCTTGCTTTTGCATCTTCCTAGTTAGTGCTCTCCCTGCCCCTAGTAGTAACCACTAAATCTGACTTCTTTCATCATATGTTAGTTTTACCTGTTCTTGAATTTAAGATATATGGAACCTACCTGCCCTCTTGTTTTGGAGTCTTTCACTGAATATTATGTGTGCGATTCACCCGTGTTTTGTGTCTATCAGTACTTCTTTCTCTTTAGGAGCAGCAGCTATCTTGTTTATGCTTCAAAATGCTTCATCAGCATCAGCAGTCCTCTTATTTTGGCATGTCATCTTCATATATTGTGATTGAAAGTACAAATATCTGAATACCACTCCCTTTTCACTTAAAAGTCAAAGTACTACAATGCTTGAATAACAATAGAAAACATGCATTATTATGGATATTGACATGTTTCTTTTAAATAATTGAGGAAGACATTTTAAAAATAATAAAGTCAACCTACCAGTTAAAATCATATAGGGGAAATTTGTGCAAAATAAAATTAGGTAGTGATCATTTGCATTTTTTAAATGGATTTGGTTTAGAGTTTTTTTAATATGGAGAATTCCCCAGGTAGATTTAAGTTATATTTCATCTTTTAAAAATTCCCTTTATTGATAGCCCTTCAAGAATAAGTTTATAGGTCTGAACTATAGCTATAGATTTTTAGGAGCAACTATTTCATTTAAAATAATAAATGATTCAGAAATTTTTAAATTACAGGTGGTCCTCAACCCATTTGTTTTATGAGGTACAATTAAAAATCTTTTTATTTAACCAAATCAGGTATTTTGACATACATAATTGAAGAAGTACAAAAAATACTTCAAAAAGTATATCTTCCACTCCCAGCACAAACATTTTACATATGCACTAGACCCCATATTGAAACTTAAGAAGAATATTCAGTATTACTGAGTTATTTTCTGGAACTTGAATTTTCTGATTTATCAGTTTATACAGTTTTAATTCATACCATGGTATTGGATATTTTGCTCCCCTTCTCTTCCACCTACAAACCTGCTATGGTCTTCTTACCCTGCAGACTGGTACCTTTATAGCAGTTAATGGTTACAGTGGTTCATGGTAACCACTGGGGTTGATAGAGAAATGTCACAAGCTGACTGCTACTGAGGCTGTTTAAACCTTTAGATAAGTATGAGTGTGGGAAAATAAAATCTGAATTTTGTGTAAAGAGGGCATGCTGCTACACCTAGGTGAATAGGGAATTCACTGTATCTTTAAAGTACTGTAGTTTTGAAAACTAGTACCTGGACTTTCTGATTTAGAGGCATCATTCCATATACTAGAATAGCAATTTGTTATGGAATGTTGGCTAAGATTTTTTAAAAATTAGTAATTTTTTGAAGGATAAAATTGTGTAGTATCAATCTTAAAGGCAAAGATCAGAAATTTTTTATTTTTCTAAAATATAATATTAAATGGTTGTTAAAGATCTTTTCCCCTTGTTTTTAAAAAGGGACTTGGGTACCTGTTTTGAAATGTAATTTCAAAAACATTTTGTTTGAATTTAGGATTTGCGGTCAGGGAGGGAATTATGATTGTATGATTGTATGGGTTGAGCTAGTTGTTAAGAGTCAAAAGTTAAATAATTCTATTAGCATCAACTAGCTGAATGACATCTTTATCTTAAATGGAATATTAGCTATTGTGATTTCTCTAGAAATTATTTTGAAACAAAATGAAAATACTTAAGAAAGCACTGTCAAAAATGTTACTCTTTAATGCAGCTTTGAAATAGGTTCTCTTCCTGTATTATTGAGCCTTTTTCCCCCTGATAAATTTAAGTTCCTAACATTGTAGGAAATCCATTAAGCAACCTCATAGGAGAGAATAATCTGGAAGCATAAAATTAATTATCCTACATCTTGAATGCATCTCTTAAGTTGGACGTTATCCCCCCATCATTTAAGTTTGGCATTCTTTCAATTGTCTTACTCTCAAATTTTCATATCAAGACTATCCTAATATATAAAAAGCCAGGGGTCGTCACGACCGAAACAACCAGATGGATGACCAAACAGTAGTCTGTATGGGGTGACCAGGCCGGAAGTGGGGGCAGTGAGGGACAACCAAACGACCGAACAGCAGGCTGCATGGGGCACTCAGGCCTGCAGGGGGGCCGTGAGGGGTGACCAGGCAGGCAAGCAGGTGAGCAGTTAGGAGCCAGCGGTCCAGGATTGTGAGAGGGATGTCCGAGGGGTCCCAGATTGGAGAGGGTGCAGGCTGGGCTGAGGGAACCTCCTCTCCGCTCCCCCCTGCACAAATTTTGTGCACCAGGCCTCTAGTATTACAATAGTAGACATTACTTGGCAAAGAATATAGGGGTGGAGCAATCTATTGCAGCTGACTATCCTGATTAAAACATGTCTATTAAACAAGAAGGTAGGGAAGCAGAAATAACTTAACTTGTATTAATGCCAAATTGGCCCATTTCACACCATTATTTGTGATTTTTATTCTACCTTCCAATGTGTAATTAGTTCTAATGACCTGACATTTTTTTTTCTCAAAAAATGTTTATTTTTTCAAATGTTATTTTTTTCAATTACTCTTATAATAAAAAACTCTTCCTGTATAGGTATGAAATCACCAGAAGAACAACTGGTGTATCTGCCACCACAGGAGACCTTTCCTAACGACCCCCGGGTAGTAAGTAGACAGAGAAGTTCTGATTACCAGTTTCCATCCTCTCCATTTACAGACACACTAAAGGGCACCACTGAGGAGGACGTGTTAACAGGTCAGGTGATGACAGTGGAGGAGCAGTGTGTGCCAGCAGCAGAGCCGCCTGCAGTGAACGAAACCACAGAGAGGACAGTGTTAGGAGAATACAATCTCTTTTCTAGGAAGATAGAAGAGATTTTGAAGCAAAAGAATGTTTCATATGTCAGTAGAATTCCCACACCTATCTTTTCAACACAAGAGAAGATGAAACGACTTTCTGAGTTCATGTATTCTAAGACTTCCAAAGCTGGTGTACAGGAGTTTGTAGATGGCTTGCATGAGAAACTAAATTCTATTATTATCAAAGCATCAGCCAAGGGTGGGAATTTGCCACCAGTCAGTCATAATGGTTCTGGTACTAAGATAGCCTTGAATCCTCTAGGAAGACATGTCATACCAGTTTCCTCAAGTGACTTCAGTAAACACCTTGAACCACTTTGTAGTGATACTTTGAAAGACACCAATTCTAATGAGCAGCATTCTTCTTCAACTTTGGGTTTAACTGAAGTAGAAGTGAACCAGCCACACCATGCCACGGAGCTAATGGTGACTTCTGATCATACTGTACCTGATGATACTGCTCAGGAACCAGAAGAAAAAGAAACAAAATCACCCAGTGATGTAGACATTTCTGCCCAGCCAGCTCTTTCAAATTTTATAAGCAAGTTAGAACCTGAAGTATTTAACAGTTTGGTTAAAATCATGAAAGATGTCCAGAGAAATACTGTGAAATTTTACATTCATGAAGAAGAAGAGAGCATGCTCTGTAAAGAAATAAAGGTAACTAAAAGAGAAGTTTATAGTCACGTTGTATGAACTTGTCATGTTGGGTTTGACCTTTATAAAGAATTACTTTATTTTTTTAAATATATTTTCATAATTTAATGCAGAATGGAATGAAAGACTAAGTTCAACTAAACTGAAACCCTGTGATGTAAATATCTTAGAATTTAGGTTATTGTTTAAAGACTATTGTTACATACTGCAAATACCTTTAAACTGTTCAAAGATTTTAAATATTTCATACTTGGGTTTTTAATGACAGGGAAGGAAAGATACAGAGGGGAAAAGGAAATTGTCATTATATACCCCATGGGTTTTATCAATCAAATAAAAAAATAAAACTGTCCAGGAATAACCTAATGATAATATATTTTGGTGTTTCTTGATAACTGGTTATGTCAGGTTCCCTATAGCCTTTATTGATAAAAAAAATACTATGATCCTGAAAGACTCCCCAGTCATGAAAGATTCTTCACTGCAAGATATATTTTTTTTCTACTGAAGCTACAGAGTAGATGAGATTTTTGGTTTTAAAAAAACAACAACACATGTATTTGTGTGCGTATAGGGTTAGACATAGGTCTATAAAATTTGTAATAATGGGTGTGTAAAATATATATCCAAACAGTTCTATGGGTTTAATATTAAGCAATTAGAATTCACTAAACTGTAGGATTTTAATTTCTTAAGGGAATGCCTTAGGTTTTAAATATGTGCTCCCAATTATGGAATTTACTTGTCATGATGAATTTCTGATTGTTTTGTAAGAGGAAGCAGAAGAAACTATAAATCAGTGGCTTATAAACCTAGAGTGGCCCAGAAACTCCATGCTGCTGCTATGTCCTGAGCCTTTGTCAATTTGGGGATCTCCTATTGACGTCAGCATGCTTCATGTGGTGTGCCCAGGAGAACAGAGCATGGAAATGAAAGAGAGTGCTCGGTGTGTCTTTAATTCCCGGTGGTTTCTTGGGAGGATGCAACCAGACTTATTAGGAATTCAATTCCTTGGTTGCATTTTGCCTTGTATGATTGAACATAGAGCTTCTCGATTTTTTCCCACCGCCAGCAACATGTGCCCAAGCACAGTATATACTCTTTGGGCCATAACTGCATGTTGGTGTGGGGCTAGATGAGAACCCTAGGCCTACTGTACTCAGCATTATTCCACCTCCCCCCACCACAATTGAAACTGATTATAACACATAGGAAATGCTTTTAGTTCATTCTGGCATGGATTAAGTCATACTTCTGTTGTTTAGGGGAGGAAAAGCTCTGATTTACAAATCTGATAGGAAATCAGATTGGAACTTTAATTCTTTTAATCAATATCCATTGGAATATTTCTGGGGAAAATGTTACAAGGAATAAAAACTGTGAATAAAACGTTAAGTTTCCTAAAGATTTCTGGAGTCAACCTGATTTGTTATTGTACCGTAAAACCTCGATATAAAGGACTAATTAGGGTGAGGGGGTGTCTGTTAAAGCCAAAAGTCCGTTATATAATAAAGTAGGTTTTCTGAATGCGTATGTTAAGAAATTGATAAATTAGTTTACCTGTTTTTTTAAATATTTTATTTTTTTTTACAGAGAGGAAGGGAGAGAGATAGAGAGTTAGAAACATCGATGAGAGAGAAACATCGATCAGCTGCCTCCTGCACACCTCCTACTGGGGATGTGCCCGCAACCAAGGTACATGCCCTTGACCGGAATCGAACCTGGGACCTTTCAGTCCGCAGGCTGACGCTCTATCCACTGAGCCAAACTGGTTACGGCAAGCTTACCTGTTTTTACTTAGACACATTTGTGTAATTAAAATTAAGTATATGTGAAACGTTTAATTTCACAGAAATGTTTTCTATTACAGCAATTTAAAATTTATACTGAATAGGTCTAGTAAATGCTTGCATTCACTAGTGACCGAGAATAAACAAATGCACACGACTGGGGCATGGCGTAGCGCACGTCAGAACATCGACTGGCATGTGTTGAAACTGCTGCAGAAAGTCACGCTACGTGACAACAGATCATTTGCTGAACACTGTTTATGAGCGGTGACTTGGATGTAAATATGTATACTGTAGTTGTAGATACGTAATATCTATGTTGGCGAAATTACCAGTGTTTTTTTCCAACATAGGCCTATTCGCTAAGTTTGTTTAAAATAACAGTGAATTAATAACAAAAAAATAACCTGTTAATTTAATTATAGGCAAATCTTGGTTAAAAGCATTTTAAAATTAACAGGGTGTTAATTTTCACATGACAATACAAACTGAAAAATTTATCCGTTAAATCCAAAGTCCATTAAATCGAGGGTTTACTGTATGCATTAAAATGAACTGTCATTTAAAGTTCTTAATGTAAAAAGACCAAAAATTATAAGCAGGCCTGATAGTAATTTATCTTTTTATTACCTGACTGTAAGCTGCTCTCAGATCTGCCCAGAAGCTTTACAGGTTAAATCAAAACCAAACTGTTTTGATCTACTTTAGCTCCATAGAAACAGCCTCTTTGGGTGTGATACAAAGAGCAGTAGACTGGTTGTGAGGTAAGTTGGGTTTATGCTAACTAGCCTGCCAACCTTGAGAATATGAATTTGCTCCTGTGTCTGTGAAATGAGGAATGTGACTTCCAGGATCCTGCAGTTTGCTTCAGAGTTCAGGATTCCTCCAGCAAGCAAAGGGAGCTCTGCCTGAACCTACTACCTTGTGTCCTTTGAAAGGTAGTACCATGTCATCGGCATGGAGGGAGGTATTAGATGGGAGTCTATTTTGCTCGAAGGTGTAAACTGGACAGGCATGACTAATTATAGAATGAATACCGTTGTACGTCCTGAAGCTCCTTATGAAAGATTTTGGGAATGTTGTGAATTAAATGAGCTACAGTGGTCAGAAAAGGGGTTTGTAACTCTGAAGGAGTATACCAATAACATGGCTGCAGATAACCAAGGGCCTGCTTTGAAAGAAAAGGAAAATGGGAGTGAGGAAATGGTTAATGATTGGACTCTGGGTTGCCCAGAATAAGTAGTGGAGCTGGGTTAAGAACCTGGGCTAATCCATTGTTTGTACTGTGTGTTTTTTTTTATACCCCACACTGGATTTACTTAGTGGGTTGCCCAGAATAAGTAGTGGAGCTGGGTTAAGAACCTGGGCTAATCCATTGTTTGTACTGTGTGTTTTTTTTTATACCCCACACTGGCATTTACTTAGCTTTGATTGCATAGCATTGTAACATGTGACTGTGACCATTCAAGCTCTGAGCTTTAGATTCAATAAGAACAGACTTGATGATCCCGGAGGCCCTTGGATCTAGCTTAAGTTTATCAGTTTATTTTGCAGTTCTGTTAAATGGATGCTTGCAAAAGAGCTTTGTAATGTTGATTTAGTTTTCTTTTCTTAACAGGAATATCTTATCAAGTTAGGCAATACAGAATGTCATCCAGAACAGTTTTTGGAAAGAAGATCAAAATTAGATAAACTATTAATTATTATTCAAAATGAAGACATTGCAGGCTTCATCCACAAGGTAGATTAAGTCAAATTTATCACTTATTTTGGTTACAAAAACATCCTTATTATAGAATCTTACTGCCTTTGAAACTAAAACTGTTTATTTTAAAAATATCCTCATAAGCTTTAGAGGAGATAAACCTTGAGGTTTGGATATTTAGGGCTTGAGACCTAAACAACCCTTCTGTGAATCAGCTTGTGAGATTCAAGTCTGTACCCCTGCAGAATTTTAAATGGCAGCACATCACAGACCTCCTATGTCACTCAAGTCTGCTGACTCTCTTTATATTGTTGTCATCTCTTCATTTGTATGTCCCAGGTAAAACCCAATTTTACCCCCTTTGCCAAACTGGCCGTTATCCCTTGGATTTGGAGGTATCCCATTTAGCCCTTTTTTTTTATTCTTTATTGATTAAGGTATTACATATATGTCCTTATGCCCTCATTGCTCCCCCACCCCCCACTGGTGCCCTCACCCCCCTAGTGTCTGTATCCATTAGTTATGCTTATATGCATGCATACCCATTTAGTCTTTTGAGCCTCTCTCAAGTCCTGCTGCCCTTTGAAGCCTTTCCTAACTGTTCAGTATGTAGGTTCTTGCTGTCATTTGAATTCTGATTGTACTCACAGGGCCAGACAAGTTAGCATTTTTAATTGTGTTTCCAGATCTATTGTGCCTTTTCCTTAGAGTGTTCTCTAGTCATGGTAGGTACCCATTACATAAATCTTGGTTTATATATTTGGAAATAATGTTGGGAATATTATTTTGTGCTTGGCTTAGGTTAGTCATAGTGCATTTTGTTAAGGCTTCTCTTATACGTTACTTCACACTAGGGTCAGTTCATTCCCTTTCTGTCCTTATTTCTGTTTTTATTTTGGTACTTAAATAGGTACCTGGCCTGGTGACTTTAAAGAAGCTCCCTTGTGTTAGTTTTGCTGGTGTTGATAGTCTGGATGATGTTAAAAATCATACATACAATGAATTATTTATATCTGGAGGTTTTATTGTGTCCGATGAATCCATTCTAAATCCAGAAGTTATCACAATTGGTAAGATTTATGCATTCTTTTGAACATGTAACTTCTGTCTTGCCTAAGTTTTTCTCAATAATGACTCACATTTGTTTATGTATTATCCATTCAGCCAATCACAGATAACTAGTACATTTCCATTCATTTTCTTGAGCTTTTTACCTCAAATTCCCCATTCTTAGTCTTTACAAATAATTTCCTCTAAATTTGACCTAAAGCAAGCAAGGCTCTCTACTGCACTTGGATTACTTCTGGTTTATTGTTATCAACATGTTCTTTTTTATAATGTGTAGATGTGATGTTCTTAGATCTAAAAGAGAATATAAAAATGTGTCTTTAGAGGTGAGGGAGGGAAAGAAAATACTACTTAGGAATGTAGGTGTTTCTAAACAATATCACCAGACACTTCTTTTGTAATTAAGTTTGGGCGATTGTAATTTATTGAATTTAAAATCAACTTCATTATCTCTAACAGAGAACCTTAAAAATTTTTTGACATTCCTCGAAGAACTTAGTACTCCAGAAGGAAAATGGCAATGGAAAGTCCACTGTAAATTTCAGAAAAAACTTAAGGAACTGGGAAGGTAAGATTTTAAAAAAAACTATATGATGGTTGTTGACTTAACATTTTGTGCATGTGGATGTTGACAAAATTTCTTTCTGAATTTCTCTGTGTTTATAGATTATGGATGCTGTTCAGTTTTTCCTTAACCAGCCATAAGGGAATGTGATATTAAATTATTCTAGCCTATTTGCAAGTGATATTGTTTAGGTAGAAGTTTGCTGAAAGTTCTAGTTATGTATATAGGTAAAATTGGTTTAATATTTGCTACTTGGGGGTTTTGAATAATAATCAAAATGGAATAATCAGTAGTCTTTATTGTTTTTACTGAAGTGTGTATGCTAACTAAATCAGGCTTTCTCCCATTTGAGGGTTACCTTAGGCTGCTAATTTAATAACAGCTCACTTAACTGAGACAAGGATTGGTCTCAACATGATATGGGGATTTGTGATCAGGACATTCACTTATGTCCTAATCACCTACATGGCCAGAAGTCACTTCTCAAAGTGTGAACCTTGGAGCAACAATCACTTTGGGAGGCTCCACAAACAATTATGTAATCAGATGAGTTTGGGATCCTGTATCTTACTACTAGAGAGTCCATACAATGTATTCACATATGTAAGGATCTGACCAACTCTGTAGTTAAGAATTCTGTTTTACATTTTGTCAGCCAGCATTTCTTAAACTTAGATCACAAAATATTTCTAATATTTATTGATATTCCATGGTACACACTTAGGGAAATTTATGCTTAAATAATTTTAAAGTATTTAACTTTTGATAGTAATTCTTTTTTTTTCTTTTAATCCTCACCTGAGAATACTTAATTTCACAGATTTTAGAGGGAGAGAAACGGGGAGGGCGAGGGGTGGGGAGAGAAACATGGATTGGTTGGCTGCCATATGTGGTCCAACCCGGGATCAAACCCACAGCCTAGGCATGTGACCTGACCGATTGAACCTGCAACCTTTTTGGTGTAGGAGACAACATGCCAACTAACTGAAGCCACCCAGCCTGGCAGTAGTAATTCACTTTTTAAAAGCTTGTTTTACCTTCAGATCTTATCTTTACATAACAGATAGCAGTACTGAGGCCCAAAGTTCTAACTTGTACAAATACCATCCTGTTCTGTACCTGACAGTAGTCAGTAGTTTGTACTATTTATTGTTCATTTATTTTTTTGTTACCCGTTTATGCCTTCACTAAAGTTCTAAATTGGGGAAAATAAAAACTGTAAATTCGTTACTTAATAAGTGACTGGTTGAGATTTTAGTCTACATTGAATAGCTGGCCCTCAAGCTTTGCCTGCAGAGAAAGCCCCTGAACTTTACATGTGGTTTGCACAATTGCTGCTCTCTCTCTCTCTCTCCCTCTCCCCTAAGAAGCACCCCTGTATCAGGCAGTGGGCTAAGCAATGCAGTTGTCATTAGTTGCCTCAAGTTAGAGATTATAGTTTTAATTTGAAGCTGAAACTTCCACAGTAAATTTTAGGAGATACTGAACTACTTAATTTCACAGGTTGAATGCTAAAGCTCTAAGTCTGTTGACGCTTCTGAATGTCTATCAGAAGAAACATCTGGTTGAAATTTTGTCTTACCACAATTGTGATTCACAAACGCGAAATGCTCCAGAATTGGACTGCCTTATCAGACTGCAGGCTCAGAACATACAGCAACGACACATAGTCTTTTTAACAGGTAAGCAGTGGTCTTCAGCTTTCTACTATTAATATAAGAATGTGTATGAAAGGATTTTGTGGGGCCATAGTGAGTATTGATTGCTAAGCTATGATTCTGATAAGGGTGGTGGAAAGAATTTTAGGAGGGCTGGGAGGAGGCATCATTTGTCCATGCACATTTTCAAGTATTTTACACTCAAAACATTTTCTTTTTAATTTAGAAAAGAATATCCAGATGCCCTCCAGTTATACAGATAGTGGAATAGTAGTTGCATCTGCTGAAGCTTTTATGCAAAACTTTAAAAATCTCGTGGGCTATCACAACTCAGTCACAGAAGAAAACCTTCCACTGCTTGGTGCTAATGAGACTCTTGAGTCGCAGTCAGGTAATGTTTTAGTAGTTTTCCTTTTCTTTAAGGCAGACAGAAAAAGAGGAATGGTTTCACTCTTTTCATATGATGAGATGCCTATTTTGAAACCACTCACACCACAGGTAAACAGCTTCAGGGAAGTGTTTCAATGAATTTATCATTTTTAGTAAACACAAAATCTCATTTATTATACAGTAGTCAATACAAGCTGTTCGTTTCTGTGGACTGCACACTATAAAGTAGGCATTTTCTCTTTGAGGTATTGTAAGTTTTATTGGCTGCTGTTGTCAGCGAAGGGGTTATATTTTTTAAAAGGACACCAGAAGTGGGGATTTGGCATTGGGGTACTAAATATCCCCAGATGTACAAAGTAATTTAATACAAAGTAGTAGGGATATCCATAGCTTTAGTCTTTCATGCAATGGCCTCTGCTTTGGTTCCAGGTTTTATGTAAAAGATGCCTTTTTGTTTTTGATGAAAAGCAGAGATCATTTGATAGAGCTAACCAGTTTAGTAATCCAGTGAAACTAGATGTCAGAATTTTTATTTTGTATTTGTCTTGTCAAATACTGAATTACCGTATAACTTTAGATGCTGTTTTGACATTAACCCCTTTGGAGCTGGGAGTTGGGATTTCCCAACATTAAACGTGAACACATTTCGCAGAAGCTTTTAGCATCGGATTATCTGGACATTCACACCTAGTGTGAGTGTTGTGACTAAGTGAACTTGTGGCAGAAGACCAAGATTTAAGGGATTGTGGACTTGCAGACCCTGACGCATTATATTGTGTGAGTAGTGTATAATTTTAAAATTTAAATTGTGTATTTCAATAGAGTAGGACTTTTTGTTTTTTAAATGTAGCTCTTTTAGAAAACGATGAAAAGGATGAAGAGGATATGTCTCTGGATTCAGGGGATGAAATCTCACAAATAGAAGTGTACAGCAGTTCAGAAATATTGGCGAAAGAGACCAAAGGATCACGTGGAACAGATCAAAATAAGAATATTCAAATTGAGTTGCAATCGTCTCTTGACGTGCAAAAAAGTTTATTAGAAGATAAGACTTATCACATTGATTCTGAAGAGAGAGCTTCTGTTGATGCAAGCTCTGAAGGACAGAACAACAATTCAGCTGAACAAGATTCATATAGCAACTTTCAGGTTTATCAAAATCAATTAAATATGTCCCATCAGTGTAGTCATTTTAATGTTCTCACTCACCAGACATTTTTGGGAACACCATATGCCCTTTCATCGAGTCAGTCTCAAGAAAGTGAAAATTACTTTTTATCTGCTTATACTGAAAGCTTGGGGGAAAAATGATTTTGCAGGCCATCTTCAAAAGAAAAATAATTACAGTAACTTTTTTTTACATAGGTTGTTAATGGACTTTTTTTCTGTTTCTTAAAAGTGAATTAACAATTTATATTTCATTCTTTAAGCAAGAGGTTTCTGTCCTTTCTCAAATGTTTTTCCCCCTCTTATTTAAATCATGATGGCCTGTTACAGTTAAAGCATATGAAAATTGAAATAAATATATATATATATTTTTAACATATATTGTACTTGAATTATCTCATGTTGGCACTTTTTAAGTTTTATGTTTGTATGTCATCTGTACTTTGGCTTCAAATTGAAGTCTGTTTTATATATAAAACAAGGTGTTTGCAAAAGGATAGTGAACAGCAATGGCTTTCCTCTATTGTTAGATGATACCAACTACTTTTGCTGAAATGATGTATCAACTATTGTATTTATTTTCACTTAAGCTTTTGTATAGTGTTTTTACACAGGTATAAGCCAGTGATATTAATATTTACAGGATTTTGGCTCAATACCTCAAGATTTATCTAACAATTCCGTTTCATTTTTAGATAATAAACTATGTACATAAGACTTAGACCTTAATACCAGGCAGCATTATTTTTTATTTTCTGGCATGTTGCTAAAATTCTGGTCAACCTATTATTTTAGAGTACTTGGTAATTATAATTTCCAGTGCTTGTGTGACCCTTGACTTATCCTAATTCAATTTCAAAAAATAGGTTTATTAAAGGCACTGGACAATTTGGAACAAACCCTTTGCCTATAAATTTATAAACTGGTAGTCCTAGAAAAGAAGTATCTTTTTGAGGTGGTAAGTACTTTAATGCTAGATTAAAATAACTTTTTAAATTCACAGATAAAGTATGTGGTGGAGACAAATTTTAAACCCACAGCTATTGCCAATAACTGCCTCTCCATTACTAATGCAAACTTGTAAAAGTTGGGATCTATTAAACCAGACTTTTCCTTTGGCACTTCAAAAGAAGACTTTTAAATGTTTTATAGAGCAAAATACATAGGTATTTAAAAAGTGTGGAACAACATTGTCTATTAACAGATTACAGACTCCAGGCTGTGTTAAGGTAAGTAGGAATGTGTTTTTATAGGACTTAATACCCAGATTGTGACAGAGCAGAAAAGTGTTTTATTGTTAAAAAAAATTATTATATATACATATACAGCATTTTACTACAGAATATACAAATTTTAAATAAGGATTTAAAAATAAATCTAGGCTATTTGAAAAAAATACAGTTAAGCAACGAGGACATTTTATAATTTGGAAGACAAATGTGAAGGATTTGATTTTCTATATTGAAAATGAAGAACTAAAGTTATCTTCTTGATTGGCAGCTAAAGGCATGAGATTAGTTTCCAACTCCCTTTGCTTCTGGAGAAGGCCCTGAAATCACATCGATATGTTAGTAAGGTGTGTAGCAGACTTGCAAATTATTCCTATTTTACGTTGTTAATCCAGAATTGTATTTCCTTTGAAAACCTGTATTAAGCTCAGATACTTGGCTACAGTTTAAGCTTTGTCAAATCACTCAAAAAAATTCACACACTAGACTTTCATAGTTGGATATTGTGTAGCTATTACAATATTTGAAGATTATATTTTTAGTATAGAAACAAATAGGGATGACTTTATTCTTAAAGTCAATATAATTACGGGGCTGAAATTCCCCCCTTTCTGTCCGCCAAATGCCCTAGTGCAGTGATGGTGAACCTATGACACGCGTGTCAGAGGTGACATGCAAACTCATTTTTTTGGTTGATTTTTCTTTGTTAAATGGCATTTAAATATATAAAATAAATATCAAAAATATAAGTCTTTGTTTTACTATGGTTGCAAATATCAAAAAATTTCTATATGTGACACGGCACCAGAGTTAAGTTAGGGTTTTTCAAAATGCTGACACGCCAAGCTCAAAAGGTTCGCCATCATTGCCTAGTGTTTATCTTGCCTGCACTAACATTAGTGGCTAATACAAAACCCTGCTGAAATAATATGGGGATGAATGTGTACATCATATTCCTTCATCCTGACCTGTCTCCACAAAGTTGTTTTAGGTAAAAAATCTAAATCTGTATGAAACCAAACCTATCATTTAAAAAAACAAACAAAACAGTTTTCTTCATAATCCTGTGTTAGTAAGGATTATTTTCTAGGTCTACAGAAAGAACTAGTAAGCAATACTTGAATCACCAATTTGCAATGCAAGAGGCATTGCTGATAAATGACTTAACATGGAAAAAGGCATTCCTAAAATGGCAGTGTATTTTCTCCAAATACAAAAGGCACACTGTGAACCAAAATAGCAGAAAAAATTTTGCGAGCCATTTTTTTTTTTTAAAGCTAACTGATGGAGAAAAATTATAGCCTTAAATAGTGATTTTTATTTTTACCTAAGAAAGATTAGAATTCACCGTAATTGGTCTGGGATAAAAAGTAGTCTGAGTAAGGTTACACATATAATTTCATATTGAATTCTATTCTTTGGGACTTGTGTCAATGTTCAATTCCAAACACTGCCAACAAATCCACTTTTAATAAGTGTGAACTGCATTTCTAAGAATCTCTTATACCATAATTGTATATTTATTTTCTGCCTTTGGTTTTAGGGCCTTATTGATTGGTCATGTCTTACAATGTATGAGTTTGTTTTTCATTCAATAAAAATGTCTTAATATTTGAACTGTATCATTATTTGATGCTGGAAATTCTTAAAACATGGCTAAGTGAAGCAAACTGAAAGTTGTTTCAATTCAAGAATAACATATATAGGGTGGGGCTAAAGTAGATTTACAGTTCTTATAGAAAATAATACAAAAATATAAACTGTTTCACATATAACTATAAACCTACTTTTTCTCCATCCCTGTAGATACTGATTTTTAACTGGGATGCAGTCACATAAATCATGTAACCAACCTGGCATTTGGTAAAACAGTCTTCCCAACACAGCCAGACACAGAAAAGTCACATCCACACTTCATAAAAGAAAAGTTCATACCTGTCTCAGTTCTGATAGTCCCTTTAGGATTGCTTGCTGTCTATCCCTGTTTTTCACCAAGTTAGGATTAAGAAGTGGGTCCCTGTCCAAGTCAAATAGCTGTTGTTCTTGGTCACAATCTAAAGCCAGATGAAAATGACAAAAACATTTCTATGATATATATATATATAGCACTATGCTATAATATATTCTAAGGATTCATAATGAATTTATATCCTAGGAAAGCACCAAGCAAAATTTAATAATGGACCTCAAAAAACTTGGGCAAACCTTGTTAGGATACTTTCTAGGATAGGAATACCAATTTTGAATTTACAATTAAAGGGGAGAATACTTACTATGTGGATTTTGATACTGAGGATCCTGGGCTAGAGGCCTAGACAATGGCGCATCTGGATCAAGGTAATAGATCTCATTGGTTCGAACATAGGGAATAAAATGAGATGGTTCAGAAATCCTGGGTGATAACTCTGTTTGATTGCCTCCTGAGATCAGATCCTCTCTTTCGTAATTACTCTTTTTCAGTGTCTGTTGAGTTCTGTTTTTTATCACAGGAACTGGTGGTGATTGAGACCTGTATTTTTCAAAAAAAAGCATAAGGACCAATGTAAATTGTCTATTTCAGATTAACCATATCTAATCTTTAATTACATTTCAATTTATCCTAAATGTACTTATAACACCTTTAGAAACAGAACGGGATTAATTTGAGTTTTTAATAGTACTTGCTAAAGATATGTATACTCTCCTGGGGGTGGAGTGGGGTAGGGATTAAACTACTAGATCCTGGGGGTCAACACTAGGTTATTTAATTCTAATGTTTCTCAATTCATCATAAAGTAATATACTTACATCTGACCTAAACTTGCTGTTAGAGCCACATTCTGAGACAACTCTGAACCAGCTATTTCTTTATTACATGAAGACATAAATTCTAAGTTATAAATCTCTCATTAGTTAATTGAATTTTTCATTATTCACACCAGTCATTTCTTCCCTCCCCCCACACAATCCAAGCAGAATATCTTAGATTGACACTTGTTTACATACCTAAACCCAATCCAACTTAGCCTTCAAAATCTAGGTAATTTTAAATGCCAGCTTACCCTTTCCCTTAAACCTCTATTCCTCACCTCGAAATCACACTTTCCTGTTTCTGTCTTCAAATACATATATACTTGACCTCACCTATATTTTGAGCAAATATTTTGTATCTCTTGTACCTCATACACAGTACTAACTATGGAAATCAATCTATTCATAACATACCTTTCTTTGCTGAAATAATTAATTTTCAGAGGTTCTTCTTCCTAAAAGATGGACAAATGCAGAAAATAGTAATAGTATTTGCATATGTTTCCACAATACTTTATTTGTTGAAAAAAATCTAATATTTGGATAAAAGATAATAGATGGACTTTGTAATTTTCCAGAGTCAGAACCAATCCATTATTTTCTGATTTTATAAATTATCCTCTGTCTATATGGATCATAAGTTCTGAATGGGTATTTGAATAAAGAACAGCTTTAATCTATATAAGGTTTAAGGGTAAACTTTTTCTATAAAGGACCGGATAGTAAACACTTGCCTTTCTAGGCCATGTGATCTCTGTTTCAACTACTCTAAACAGCAGCTGTTGTGTGAAGCCAGCCAAAGTAATACATAAAAGAATGAGCATAGCTGTGTATCAACAATTTTATTTACAAAAGCAGGCAGCAGGATGGATTTGCCCATGGGTTATAGTTTGCCATCCCCCAGTGTAAACCAACTCCAGTTCAGACATAGAAACAGCCTTGTGAAAACATGCATGTGGGGAACTGTGTTTTCAATCTAGAACATCAATACATGTTCTTAAATATATTTTAAGATAGAAGAGCTTTCTTTACCTTTTTGACTAAATGCCACCTGAACTTTGGCTCTGTGTCTTGATGAGATGAATGAAGAACTGGTGAAGTGCCTCTGTTTTGAGAGAGGTTTCCACGATTATTTCTTTCTACTAAATGTAGCAGTTCCATTTGCCTTCTTACTTTTTTTTCTTCTCTCTGCTTTTGAAGCTGTTTAGGGTACTTTTCTGATGCTGGAATATACCCTTTGAGTGGTTTATTTATATTCCATTCAGGTCTTTTAGAACATTTCTTCATATGTTTTGTTTGTTTCTCTGTTCTTGTGAACTGACTACACTGGTCATTACACCAACTGTTTTCTTTTTCTAAGTTGGCTCCTTTATTCTGACTTCTTAGTTCTTGTTGTTTTTTCTGAGTGTTAAACTGTTCATTAAATTCTGCAGGAATCTCGGGAGATGAACAATGTATAATTTCCCTTTCCATTACTGATCCACACTGTGATTCTGCGCTGGTGAATATTGCAATATTTAAGTCATCTGAAAAAAGAGCTTAATATGATTCTTAAAATTGTGGTTAAAATATACCTAACAAGATTTACCATTTTAAAATAATAATTGTATTAATTACTGCCCTCTAAAACGTTTTTCTTAAAATTCTTAAAACACATTCTATACCCATTAAATATCTCCCCATTCCTCCCACTTCAGAGTCCCTGGCAACCACCATTCTACTTGTTTCTATGATTTTTATTACTAAGTGCCTCATGTAAGTAGTCACACAGTATTTGTCTTTTTGTGACTGGCTATTTTCACTTAGCATAATGTCCTCAAAGTTTATCCATGTTGTAGAATGTGTCAGAATTTCTTCCCTTTTTAAGGCTCAGTAATACACTGTATACCACATTTGTTTATCCACTCATCTGTCAAGGGACACATAGGTTGTTTCCATTGTTAATAATGCTGCTATGAATATGGGTGTCCAAATATCTTTTAGAGATCTTACTTTCCAGTTCTTGCAGGTATACAAGAATTCCTAGATCATATGATTTTCTATATGCACCATTTTACATTCCCACCAATAATGCACAAGGGTTCCAATTTCCTCCATTAAACCATTTAAAAAAATCTATTTTTATTGATTTTAGAGAAGAAGGAAGGAGGAGATAGAAACATCAAAGATGAGAATCATTGATCGGCTGCCTCCTTCCACACTGGGAATCAAACCGTGACCACCTGGTTCATAGGTCAAAACTCAACCACTGAGCCTGCGGCTGGGCTTTTAAACCATTAAGTGTACAGTTCAGTGGCATCAAGCACACCTTCAATGCCACACAATTTTAGAAACTTTCATCACCCCAAACAGAAACCCTGTACCCACTAAGCAGAATCTCCCATTTCATACACTCTCCCAACCCCAGCAAGCTCCACTCCTTTCCATCTCTAAATTTGTTCACCCACCCTAGGTTTCTCAAACAAGTGAATCATCTATGCCAGGGGTGGGCAATCTTTTTTCTGCCAAGGGCCATTTGGATAATTATAACATTCGTAGGCCATACAAATTATCAACTTAAAAATTAGCCTGCTATATTTGGTCAAACATGTAAACTCACCCCTAATGCCTTGGCAAGGCTTTATACAATCTGCAGGCCGGATGTTCCCCACTCTTGATTATGTTATACTATATATCAGAACTTCGTATGACTCATTCGTAGCATCACATAATATAGACCATTTTCTTTTAGACCATTTTTTAAACAAAACCCCACAGGATTGTCTTGGCTTTCACTTGAATATATAAACACCATATGTAATACCATCTTGTATACTTAAGTATACTTCTGAGAAAAAGTCTACATTTTTTTCTATCAGCGGTAACTGACTTTTCATCAAAAGCAATGTAAAAAATATCTTGTGAGATGTGAAGTTTTCTTGGTTTGAAATTAGCAAAGTACATAAAAATAAAAGGATCTGGAAAATATCCTTCAGTTTTCACTCCAGAGGAACTGGAGGAAAAGAACTCTCTTGGAACCAAATTTTTAGGGAAATGTTGCTGTTGATATAAAGTCACGTTGCATTTCATGTTCTTTTACCATTCATATGCCATAAGCATCTATAGACTCAAGTGACGGTCCTTTTTAAATTCAAAATAGTGTGGCAGTTAACTAGTTTAAGTCCTTATCTCATATCTCACATACCATTGTGCTTTCCCTGCAGATCATTGCTGAATCACATACAACCTTTCACTTTTTTCCATTCTAAAAAACAGGAAAAGTTTCACCATTCAAGAAAAAGAGATACTGAAATTTTTTTTAACCTATCTATTATATATATATGGCTAAGTTACCTATTGTACGTCCGTCTGACTGGTACATATGACATGCAATGGCAATTTAAAAATAAACGTTGACTCAAGCATGTGCGATACATATAAAGCACTCACTGGTGCCAATCTAGACAGAGTAGGAATATTCCTACCCGAATAAGTTTTCAGACATGGTCAATTATAATGTTGCTTTCTCTCAAGTTCGAACAGCGTGTGACATTAAAGTTGTAAATACTTCATCACAAGGGAAATTAGTCAAGCACTCTGAAAGTGTTTTTACTCTTAATGTGGTATACAGGGAGATATTAGGATAAGTTTAATCAATTGATAAAATGTTTTTATATCATGTCTTTGTTATAATGTTGTTTACCAATTTATTATTTTCATATACATTTTACTAATTTTCATCTCTGACATTTTTTTATAGAGAAAGGGCGAATAGCGATATTAAAATATTTCTAATTAATTTCCTTTCAATGTGCACGAATCTGTGCACCGGGCCACTAGTTACGTTATAATATTCAGTGATGTGCTCAGCTAGCATAGCTGTACTGTATAACCAATTGAACAACCACCTTGCAAAGACTTTAACTTATGATTAGAATTTTAAATTTACAAGTAACTAAAGGGTTCTTTATTCTGTTCCATTGACCTATGTGTCTGATAACAAAATGACTAATGAGAAGGTAGCACACAGATACAGAGTAGGTTTCCTGGACAAAAGAATGATTCATGTCCTAGGTGGGACAGTACAAGATTTCATCATACCACTCAGAATGGCATGCAATTAAAAATGTATTGTTTGTTTCTGGAATTTTTCATATAAAATTTTTGGACCACAGTTAATCAAAGTTAACAGAACGTAAAGTGAATCTGTGGATAAGGGAGGACTTTAAGAGACTCACTTCAGATATAAAGACACACACAAACTAAAAGTAAAGAGATGATAAAAGAAGGACATTATATAATGATAAAAAGGTCAATCGAACAAGAGGATATAATGTATAAATATTTATGTACCCATAAATATATGAAGCAATTATTAACAGACATAAAGGGGGAAATAGCAATGTAATAATAGATGTTAATACCCCCACTTACATCAGAAAATCAGTAAGAAAATATTGACCATACATGAAATGTTAGACCAGATGTAATTCACAGATAATATACAAAACAGCCCACCCAAAAGCAACAGAATGCACATTTTTCTCGAGTGCACACAGAATAGATCATGCGTAAGAACACAAAATAAGTCAATAAATTTGTGAAGACTGAAATAATACCAAACACTGTTTTCCAACCACAATAGTATGAAACTAAAAATGAATTAGAAGGAAACTGAAAAATCACAAACATGATGATATTAAACAACATGCTACTCAATAACCAATGGGTCAAAGAAGAAATCAAAAAAAATTTCAAAAAATACCCTAAGACAAAATGGAAATACAACAACCGAAAGTTATGGGATGTAGTAACAGCAATTCCAAGAGGAAAGTTCATCACAATAAAGGCCTACATCAAGAAACAAGAAAAATCTCAAACAATCTATACCGTAAGGAACTAGAAAAAGAATAATGACAAAAGTTAGCAGATGTAGCATGAGGGGAGAGGGGGGGAATGGGGGTTTAATGGGGGGATTAGGACACATTTGTAATACCTTAACTAATAAAGAATTTTTAAAAAAAGTTAGTAGACATTAGGAAATAAAGAACACAGCAGAAATAAAATAGAGACTAAAAAGACAAAAGATCAATGAAACTAAGAGCTGGTTCTTTGAAAAGATAAAATTGACAAATCTTCAGCTAGATTCACCAAGAAAAAAGAAAGATCTCAAATCAAAAATGAAAGCTATGTTATAGCTGATACCACAGAAATGTGAAGAATCATGAGACGACTGAAAAATTATATACCAAGAGATTTTAGAATCTATAATGGATAAATTCCTAGCAACATAAAATCTAACAAGACTAAATTATGAATAGAATATTTAAACAGACTAGTAAGGAGAATGAGTAATCAAAAACCTCCCAACAAACAAGTCCACAACCAGATGGCTTCACTAGTAAGTTATACCAAACATTCAAAGAAGAATTATTACCAATACTTTACAAAAAAATTAAATAAGAAGGGAATGCTTCAAAGCTAATTTTATGAAACCAGCATTACCCTGATACTGAAACCAGAGAAGTATGCCACAAGAAAGTATAATCACAAGCCAATATCCCTCAAGAACACATGCAAAAATCATCACCAAATATTAACAAAGTGAATTCAATAATACATTAAAGTAATTATACACCGTGAGGAAGTTTGATTTATTTCAGGGATACAAGGATGATTCAATACACGCAAATCAATCAATGAGACATACCACTTCAATAAATAAAGAATACAGATTATATGATCATCTCAACAGAGGCAGAAAAGCATTTGACAAAATTCAACTTACATCCTATATAATAAAAGGCTAATATGCAAATAGACCGAACAACAGGACAACCGGTGGATATGATGCGCACTGACCCCCAGGGGACAGACAACACAGGAACTGCTCCCTGGTGGTCAGTGTGCTCCCATAGGCAGAGTGCCACTCAGCCAGAAGCCCTGGGCGGGGCTCACGGCTGGCAAGCGCGGCGGTGGTGGTGGGAGCCTGTCCTGCCTCCATGGCAACGCAAAGGATGTCCAACTGACAGCTTAGGCCCACAAAGAGTGGGCCTAAGCCATCAGTCAGAAATCCCCCGAGGGCTCCCAGACTGCGAGATGGTGCAGTCTGGTCTGAAGGACACTCTACCCGCCCCGCCCCTGTGCACGAATTTCGTGAACTGGCCTCTAGTTTATAATAAAAACTCTCAAAGTGAGTAGAGAGGAAATGTACCTCAACATAATAAAGGTAACATATGCAATGGTGAAAAGTTGAAAGCTTATTCTAAGACAGGAACAAGACAAAGTTTGCTCACTCTCACCACTTTTATTCAAGACTAGAGGCCCGGTGCACAGATTCGTGCAATGGTGGGGTCTCTCAACCTGGCCTGCACCCTCTTAGAATCCGGGACCCCTTAAGGCAGCGGTTCTCAACCTGTGGGTCGCGACCCCTTTGGCGGTCGAACGACCCTTTCACAGGGGTCGCCTAAGACCATCCTGCATATCAGATATTTACATTACGATTCATAACTACACTCCTTCCTTGGGTGGAGGAAGGGAAATGGGACCTTGAAACTCAGGGGTTTAATTCCACAGAAATAAGCTTTTTCCAATACCTCATCCTCATGTGTGAGACTCATAAAACTCTTTTTCTCAGGATGTCACAAGCAGCCCACTCTCATGAGCAAGAGGTGGGGCTGACGACTCTCCCTACTGATAACATAGCCAGAGCTTATAAGATTGGCACTGTGGTCTCTGCAGTAAGAGGATCCACATGACAACCTGTAGCTCTCAGTCGTGATATCCCTATGCTTGCCAGCAACCGTGTTGTAGTTAACCATTACCCTGCTATTCCATGATGCCAGCATAAATACTCCAGAAGATTTCAGTGGTTCTCTATTCAAGAGTCCAGGCAATATGTTTAAAAGAGCATGGTGGGGAGTGAAGGGTAGTTAAAGTTGAGCATCAGGCCCTAATTCCAAATCTGCCCATCTAACCACCTTGCCAAGAACAGAGAAGCTGTACCTAACTTCTTTAGGGGGTCCAGTGTAGATGCTCTTTAGGCTTCTCATGTGCCTTCCTAAGGTCAGTTGGGTCTTTGAGAAAGCAGACGCTGAGCCTAACCGGTTTGGCTCAGTGGATAGAGCATCGAACTACTAACTGAAGGGTCCCCAGTTCGATTCCGGTCAAGGGCATGTACCTTGTGCATGTACCTTTGTTGTGGGCACATCCCCAGTGGGGAAGGGGGGGTGCAGGAGGCAGCTGGTCGATGTTTCTCTCTCATCGATGTTTCTAGTTCTCTATCCCTCTCCCTTCCTCTCTGTAGAAAAATCAATAAAATATATTTTAAATAAAAGAAAGAAAGAAAGCAGATGCTGAGACTGAGTTAGGAGCAGAGTTTTAGGGGAGGGAAAGGTCATATCTGTGAAAGATGAAGGCAGAAAGAAGAGCAAGATTGTGCTGGGAGTGCTTTAAGCTGTGATGCAGATCTGAACAATCTCTGACAACCCAGCAAAGAGCTTTGGAACTGAGATGCCCACTGGAGAGGTCTTGCTTTGGGCGGAAATAGTCTGATTCCCTTGCTGTTGTTGGTGCTGTTGTTAGTCACTAGCTGGCAGATGCCTAGGAAGACTGTGGTCTCAGAGAGAGAGCTGAGGCAGAGTCTGAAGGTGCTAACAGCTTCAGGTCATCAGCTAAGTGCTCTTCTCACAGCTGGACAGCAATTCTTCTTGAAAGGAGAGCTTCGAGGCACCTCAGCAGCTCCTACATCCCTCTGTATTCACCCTCCTTTCCTCCCCAGAGTCCCCAGACTTCTGGGACCATCTGCCCTCCCTCAAAAACCATCAAGTTCCAAATTCTCTCATGCATGTGATAAATTTTTGGCCTTGAATACTTACTTACTGCTGAGCATTTCTTCTCTGCATTTTCTGCTGCCCTGTGAAGTGCTCTTCTAGGGTCTCCCATTTTGGGGCCTGGGAATGAACAGGGTGAGCTCTGATCCTCTGGGGGTGGGAGGGCCACACTGGCTGAGCTTGTGCTCAACTAAAATGTTTAAAATGCAGCAAACCTCTCAGCTCAAGGATGACTCTCCTTCACAGACCCCCCTATTCACATCATTTGTTTTCATTTTATTCTCATAATTTTTTTTTAATTTTTACTTTTCAACTAGAGGCCTGATGCACGAAATTCATGCAAGGGCTCGGCGGCCCTCGCAGACCCTGGCTGCCTTGGCCCGTGCAGCCCAGCTTCATCTGGAAGGTCATCTGGATGGTCGTTCTGCTGTTTGGTGTAATTAGTATATTAGCTCTTTATTATATAGGATTATAGTTGACATTCAATGTTATTATATACTAGTTTCAGGTGTATGGTATAGTGGTTAGTCAATTATATACTTTACAAAGTCATCCCCCTGATAATTCAAATACCCATATTGCCTATATTTCCTATGCTACATCCCCATGACTATTCTGTAACTACAAATTTGTACTTCTTAATCCCTTCACCTTTTTCACCCAGTCCCTCCCCTCTGGCAGCCATCAGTCTGTTCTCTGTATCTGTGAGTCTCTTTCTATTTTGTTTGTTTGTTTTGTTCTTCAGATTCCACATGTAAGTAAAATCCTATGGTATTGGGCTTTCTCTGTCTGACTCATTTCGCTCAGCATGATACCCTCTAGGTCCATCCGTGTTGTTGTGAATGACCTATTCACATAGTTTTGATGCTATTTCCTAAGGACAGTGACCCAGACTGTGTTGTGCTAAGAACACAGCTGCTTCCTTCCTGTGATCATTGGCTCACAAAGGGAGCTGGGCCTGAACTCCAGATGACCTTCCCTGAGAAGCAGAAGACTACACTCAAGTCCGCTGTGACACCCTAGAGTAGCGGTTCTCAACCTGTGGGTCGCGACCCCTTTGGCGGTTGAACGACCCTTTCACAGGGGTCGCCTAAGACCATCCTGCATATCAGATATTTACATTACGGTTATAACAGTAGCAACATTACAGTTATGAAGTAGCAACGAAAATAATTTTATGGTTGGGTCACAACATGAGGAACTGTATTTAAAGGGCCAGAAGGTTGAGAACCACTGCCTTAGGGGATGTTGGACTGCCGGTTTCCGTCAATCTCCAGGGCCTGCGGAGATCGGGCTGAAACCAGCAGTCTACCATCCCCCAAGGAAAGTAGTAGTGCGTGAAGCAGCAGGCAGCCAGGGAGGAGCCCAAGGCTGGACCAGGCGCCATAACGCTCCACTCATCCCGGCCCCGCTGCGCCTGCTGCCACTCAGTAGGACAATGCCACAGAGGCAGGAGAGGCTCACGCCGTCACAGCTGTGCTTGCCAGCTATGAGCCCAGCGTCTGCCACTCGTCAGTCAGCTGAGTGGCTCTCGCACTGTGGGAGCGCACTGACTGCCAGGGGGCAGCTCCTGTGTTGAGCATCTGCCCCTGGTGGTCAGTGTGTGTCATAGTGACCAAATGGTTGCATAGGCTTTTATTTACTAGGTGTAGTTACACATATGTTGATATATATGCGGTTTGATATGTATGCTATATTGTTGTATTGACAACAAGCTTCAAAACTTCTTATGTCAAATTTGCTGAAGGTGTTAACATAGATATTTTTACACTTAAAAATGTCGAATTTCATGCCAAAAAAAGAGCATTTGCGGGAAGTTTTAATTCATTATTTTGAAGAAAAGTGCTGCTGAATATTTCGGGAAGCTTAAGGTGAACATGCTCCATCTCAAGATACTGTGAACACTGGTTTAAACACTTTAAAAGTGATGATTTCGATATGAAAGACAAAGAACGTCCAGGTCAACCAAAAAATTTTGAAGACTAACAATTACAAGCATTATTGGATGAAGATTTGTGTCAAACTCAAAAACAACTTGCAGAAAGATTAAATGTTGCTCAGCAACCAATTTCCAATCGTGTACAAACAATGGGAAAGATTTAAAAGGAAAGAAAATGGGTGCCACATCAACTGAACGAAAGACAAATGGAAAACTGAGAAGTCATCAGTAAAATGTTGCTTCAATGGCACAAAAGAAATTGAATTGTGACTGGCGATGAAAAGGGGATTTCAGAATCCCAAATGCACAAAAATCATGGGTTGATCCAGGTCAACCATCAACATCAACTGCAAGGCCAAATTGCTTCCGAGAGAAGACAATGCTCTGTGTTTGGTGGGATCAGGAAGGGGTGGTGTATTATGAGCTTCTAAAATGAGGTGAAACTGTTGATACTGATCGCTACCGACAACAAATAATCAATTTGAACCACACTTTGATCATGAAACGACCTGAATGTTCCAGAAGACACGGCAAAGTAATTTTGCTTCATGATGACGCACCATCACACACTTCAAAACCAGTTAAAGATACGTTAAAAGATCTTGCCTGGGAAGTGTTAACCCACCTGCGGTATTCACCAGACATTGCTCCTTTAGATTAACACTTGTTCTGATCGATGGCACATGCACTTTCTGAGCAAGCACTTTAAAACATTTGAAGAAGTGGAAAATTTGGTCTCTGAATGGTTTGCCTCAAAACAAGAAAAGTTCTATTGGGACGGTATCCACAAATTACCTGAAAGATGAGGAAATGTGTAGCTAGCGATAGACATTACTTTGAATAAAGCACTTTTGATGTTTCCCTTGAAATTATCATGTTTTCTTTATTTACAAAATCCTCATTATTAACCTGTACACCTAGTATATACTAGAGGCCCAGTGCACGAAATTTGTGCGCAGGTACGATCTCTAGGTCTGGCCTATCAGGGCCATCTTCCTGAGCTGCTCGCAGCCGGCTCTGCCCCCCACCGCCACCAATCCCCGGTTCCGCTTTTGCTATTGGGTGATCTGTGCCTGACGGCTGGGGGAAGGAACCGAGAGGTCGGCTGTTCCCGCCTGCTTGCCGGCCCCACCCCTGCCATGGGTGGCCATCAGGCAATTGGAGACTGCCGGTCAGGAAAACAACCAAGAGATGGTCAGGGCGCTGCATAGTGACTGGTCCAGCAGTCATTCTGCCATTAGGATCACTTTGCATATTACCCTTGTATATATCGGACTAGTGGCCCAGTGCATGAAATTCGTGCACGGGGGGGGGGGGCGGGCCCCC
>NW_005360187.1:1758345-1760934 GCF_000412655.1 Myotis brandtii | reverse complement strand
TCCGCCGGGGCGGGGGGGGGGGGGGGGGGGGGGCGTGTCCCTCAGCCCGGCCTGCACCCTCTGCAATCTGGGACACCCCTGAGGGATAGGGCCTAAACTGGCAGTCGGACATCCCTCTCGCAATCCGGGACCACTGGCTCCTAACCACTTACCTTCCTGCCTGCCTGCTTGCCCCTAACCACTCTGCCTGCCAGCCTCCTTGCCCCCAACTGCCCCTCCCTTCCGGCCTGCTCGACCCCAGATGCGCCCCGCTGGCCTGCTTGCTCCCAACTGCCACCCCCTGCTGGCCTGCTTGACCCCAACCGCCTCTGCCTTGGCTCTGCCACCATGGCTTTGTCTAAAAGGATGTCCAGAAGGTGTCCCGGTCTAATTCGCATATTACCTTTTTATTAGTATAGAGGCCTGGTGCATGGGTGGGGGTCGGCTGGCCTCCCCTAAAGGGGGCTCTGGATTGGGGTGGGAGTCTCTGCTGGGGGCGGGGGCTGGCCTGGGCGAGAAGCCACAGGCAGTTTCCAGGCCGGCCATGCCAATTGGGGTGGGGGTCCCCGCTGGGGGGCAGGGCCGGCCTGAGTGAGGGGCCTGGGGTGGTTTGCAGGTTGGCCACTCCTCCAATCAGGGTGGGGGTCCTCACTGGGGGGTGTGGCCCTGGGCAGTTTGCAGGCCAGCCACACCCCTGGCTTTGTCAGGAAGGACGTCCAAAAGACATTTGGTCTAATTAGCATATTACCGTTTTATTAGTATAGATATAGAGGCCCTGTGCACAAATTCATGCACAGGTGGGGTCCTTCGGCATGGCCTGCAAGGATCAGGATGAAACTGGCAATCCAATGCCGCCTGCCACTCCTGCTCAACCTGGCCCCACTGTGCCTGCTGCAGCTCACGCCCAGTCAGTCCCGATCTGGGGAAGCTCTGGCCCTCTGGATGGGCAGTGGGACACCCTTGCCAGCCTGGGATCTGGATCCATCCCGCTGACCTTAGCACCAGTTGTTGGGAGCCACCTGGCAGCTGCTTTTATTTCATCCTTATGGAGCGTCTAAGGAGGGGAAGCGGCTGCAGTCAACCAGTCGTTCAGTTGCTTAGGCTGTTATATATATAGATAGCTAAGATAGGGAAGCAACTTAAGTGTCAATGAATGAATGAAGAAATTTAGTATGAATACATACAATACTCATACACACAATGGAATATTATTCCGCCATAAAAAAATGAAATCTTAATATTTGAGTCAACATGGATGGACCCTGAGGACATTATGCTACGTGAAATAAGTCAGACAGGGAAAGACAAATACCATATACTAATAATCTCACTTATATGTGGAAACAAAAAACAAGAAATGCATAGATATAGAGAACAGTTGGTGTGGTAAAGGAAGTGGGTGAAAGAAGGGTCAAAACAAACAAGCTACCAGCTATACAGTAAGACATGGAGACATAACTTACATCATGGTAACTACAGGTGACCGTTCAACAGTGTGAAGGTTGGAGGCATCAACTTCCAGCAAAATTGAAAATCCACATATAACTTCAGTTGGCCCTGCATATTCAGATTTCCGGCAGCAGATTAACCCTTGAACAACACGGGTTTGAAACTGTGGATCAATGGAGCTACACAGGTCAATTAGAAAAAACCCACATATAACTGGACCAGTGCAATTCAAACCCATGTTGTTCAATGGTCAATTGTATTAAAAATACTATATTGAATATTTGCAAGTTGCTAAAAGCATAAATCTTAAAAGGTCTCTTGAAAAGAAAAAGTTTTAACTATGGTGCTAAATGTTCTTGTGGTGATCATTTCAAAAATATAAAATTTTTAAATCATGATGTTGTACACCTGAAACTAATATACATGTCAATTATACATCAATTGAAAAAAAAGGTCAAGAGAGCAGAAAGTTATTTTAAAAACAGAAAAAATGAATTTTGAGATAGATAGGTAGAGGCCTGAAAGAATTCATGTAAGCATGAAGACCTATGATAATGGTACCCACCTAACATGGATATTACCTTATTACTATGTAAAACTTTTAAATGAGCATGTAAAAACATGCTCAACATCATTAGTTACTCAATATCATTAGTTCACAATTGTGAACGAAGATATAGAGTAACTGGAACCCTCATACACTGCAGATGTGGAAATATAAAATGGTACAAGTATTCTGGAAAACAGTTTGATAGTTCCTCAAAATGCTAAACATACAGTTACTATATGGCTTAGCAATGCTATTCATCTCTCCCAAGACACCTGCAAGTATATTTCTACATAATAACTTGCACATGAATGTTCATAGCAGCATACTTATAATAGCCAAAAAGTAGAAGTAACCCAAATGCCCATCAACTAATGAAGGAATAAACAAATTGTAGGAAATTCATAAAATGAATATTATCTACACTAATAAAAGAGAAACATGGTAATTGGCGTACGACCGCTACCCTTCTACCCTTTTCATTGGCTAATCAGTGAGTATATGCAAATTAACTACAACCAAGATGGCGGCTAATTTGCATATGTCGGATCCAAGCCACAGACTGAGGCTTTAGGCTTGGGCCGGGGAGGAGCCAACCAGTGAGCGGCGGCGGC
>NW_005360187.1:1750105-1757803 GCF_000412655.1 Myotis brandtii | reverse complement strand
GCGGCGGGAGCTGGGGGTGCCCCAGCCCAGGCCTAAAGCCTCCAGCAGAGGCTTTAGGCTTGGGCCGGGGAGGAGCCAACCAGCGAGCAGCGGAGGCGGCGGCAACGTCGAGCTGGGGGTGCCCCGGCCCAGGCCTAAAGCCTCCAGCAGAGGCTTTAGGCCTGGGCCAGGGAGGAGCCAGCCAACGATTGTTGATGGCGGCAGAGGCGGGGAACCAGGGCGGAGCCAGCCAGCAATTGTTGACTTGCAGTGGCTGCAACAGTGCGGTGATGGGGCTGGTGCCTTCCCCTGATCAGCCCGGTCGACTCCCACAAAGGGTGGCCAGACTGTGGCTTAGGCCCACTCCCCAAGGGAGCAGGGAGCAGGTAGTAGGACATCCCCTAGGGCTCCCAGTATGTGATAGGGGGCAAGCTGGGCTGAGGGAACCCCCTCCCCAGTGCACAAATTTTTGTGCACCGGGCCCCTAGTTCAGTAATAAAAGAAAATGAGGTATTAACCCATAACACAACATGGATGAACCTTAAAACATTATGATAAAGTGAAAAAAATCCAGACACAAAAAGACCACACATTAAGTATGATTCCAATTATATGAAATGTCTGGAATAGGCAAATCTAGAGCTAGAAAGTAGATTAGTGGTTGCCTAGACATGGAGAGGAGGGAGGAAATGGAATGACTGCTGATGGGTACTGGGTTTCTTTTTAGAGTGATAAAAATGTTCTAAAATTCATTGTGATGATGGTTATACAACTCAATACAAAAACTGAACTGTACTCTTTAAAAAACACTAGTTTATAAAAAGGTTTCATTTTATACTATGGGATTATATCTCAATAAAATTGTTATAAAGAACTGAAAAACCAAGAGATCCTTTTACTTTTTAACTTACCAAAAACTTTGAATTCCTTAAATTATTAAACTTTAAATTACTTGAACTTAATTACAATTATGACTTTAATCTTAAGTAAAATTTAAACCAAATAACAATTTCTAAACAAATACCTGTTTGCACACCAGTATCCTTTTTAGGAGAGTTCGTAGAATTGATACAGGTGTTCATTTTACCACTGACTTCATCCAAGCCATGTCTTGAATTTGAAATGTTCTTAGTAGATTCATTAAATTCCACTTGAACTGTATCAAATGGAAGAGAAATAAATTTTGTGATAACATAATAGTTCAGGAATATTAATAGAAATTATGAGTAGCAGTAACTATACGCAAGTCTTTAATTAATCAATATGAACAATGCAAAATAATTTAGAAGGGCTAGCCTAATGTTTCTTATAAAAAGTTACCTGCATTCTAATCCCTTCTTGAATATAGGGAGACTACTCAATAGATGTCTCGATAAAAATAGGTACAAAATATTCACTTTACATACTCTGAGCAAAATAAAAAAACATAGATGAAAAGTATATTATTATTTAGTTGTACTCTTAAGACAATTTCCCAAATAAAATACGTATTATAAAGATACATTAGTTCAAGGTCTAAAATTCTTTTAAAAATATTTAATTAATAGTTGTGTTAAAAGTATTAAAAATAGTCAATTATTTAAAATCAACTTCAAAAAATATTACAAATAAAATCCTACTTAAGTATTTACCGCCAAGATTTTTAATCAATCTAGAAGTGTCATGTCCCTTTTGAGCCAATTCTCGGATTCTCTGTTCTTGTTTTAGTCTCTGTGCCAGCTCCTGTGCTCTCTGCATTGTTTGGAAGAGTTCATTTGTCTTGACAGTTATAATTTCCTATCAATATTAAAGTAAAAAACTGTATTAAGTAAATTACCAAACACATACAAACTTGAATATTCTCTCTCAGTAGATATTTTCTAAGCTCCTACTATGTACCCAGTTGTATTCAAGATACTAGAAGAGTCAACAGAGAAAATTCCTTCCCTTTGGTAGCTTACATTTTAATATCTTTTTTTTTTAAGCAGTCAGTCTTTAATTTTAGTCACTCTGGTAGATATAAAATGGCATTTCATTGTGGTTTTAATTTACATTTCACTGATAACAAATGGGACTGAGCTACTTTTTAAATATTCACTGGCTGTTTTTCTTCTGTAAAGTGGTAAAGTACCTGTTCCAGACTTTTGCTCATTCTTCCATTGGGTTTTTGTCTTTTTTGTTGTTGGTTTATACAATTTTAATTTTTTTTAATTTTTAAAAATTATTATTATTGATTTCAGAAAGGAAGGGAGAAAGAGAGCTAGAAACATCAGTCAGAGAGAATCACTGATTGGCTGCCTCCCGCATGACCCCCATGGGGAATAGAGCCCACAACTCAGGCATATGCCCTGACCAGGAATCGAACCGTGACCTCCTGGTTCATAGGTCAACGCTCAACCATTAAGGCACACTGGCCAGGCTATTTTTCAATTAGAGTTGATATACAATATTATATTACTTTCAGGAGTACAACATAGTGACTAGACATTTATATACTTACAACATACCAACAAGTCTAGTAGTATCTACCCATCTGACACCACATAGACATTATATTATTGACCATATTCCACTGCTGTACTTTACATTCCCATGACTGTTTTTATGACTGGCAATTTGCACATCTTAAACCATTCGCCTTTTTCACCTAACCCTCCCCTCCATCTGCCAAACCATCAAAATTATCTCTTTATCTATGAGTCTATGTGCTGTTTTATTTTGATTTTTAGATTCAACATGCAAGTGAAATCATGGTATTGACCTTTCTCTAACTCACTCACTTCATTTAGCATAATTCCCTCTACATCAATTCCATGTTGTTGGAGATGGCAAGATTCCATTCTTTATTTGTGACTTAGTAATATTCCATTGTACATATGTACCACCTGTTTTACACATTTGTCTATCAATGAACACTTAGTTTAATTCCATATCTTGGCTGCTGTAAATAATGTTGCAATGAGCATAGGGATATATATGTCTTCATGAATCAGTGTTTGAGTTTCTTCAGATAAATACCCAGAAGTGGAATTGCTGGGTCCTTCTTTGTCTCTTGCTATAGCCTTTGTTTTATAGTCTATTTTGTCTGATATAAATATTGCTACCCCAGTTTTTTTGCTGTTTCCAGTGCATGAAATATCTTTTTTCATTGCTTTATTTTCAGTCTGTGTCTTCCTAGCTGAAGTGGGTCTCCTGTATGTAGTATATGTATGGGTCTTGTTTTCTTATCCATTCAGCCACCCTATTTCTTTCATTTGGAGCATTTAATTGATTTTCATTTAAAGTAACTATTGGTAGGCATGTAGTTACTCATGTTTTATATTTTTATTTTTTGTCTTTTGAATTACAAATGTTCGATGTCCCTTGAACATTTCTTGTAATACTGGTTTGATGATGAACTCCTTTAGCCTTTTCTTATCTGGCAAGCTCTTTAATTGTCCTTTGATTCTAAATGATAGCTTCGCTAGATAAAGTAATCTTGGTTGTAGGTCCTTGCTTTTTATCACTTTAAATATTTCATACCAATCCCTTCTGGCCTACCAGTTTCCTTGAGAAATCAGCTGAAGGTCTGTGGTAGCTCCTTTGTAGGTAATTAACTGATTTTGTCTTGCTGATTTAAGATTCTCTTTGTCTTTAACCTTTGGCATTTTAATTATGATGTGTCTTGGTGTGGTCCTCTTTGGGTTCATCTTGTTTAGGACTCTCAGTGCTTCCTGGGCTTGTATGTCTATATTCTTCACCAGTTTAGGGAAATTTTCCATCATTATTTCTTTAAATAGATTTTCAGTTCCTTGCTCTCTCTTCCCCTTCTAGTACTCCTGTGTTAAGAATGTTAGTATGATTGAAGTAGTCCCAGAGACCCCTTAATGTAGCCTCATTTTGGGGGATTTTTTTTTTCTTGTTGCTGTTCTGACTGATTTTCTGCTACTTTATCTTCCAAATCTCTGCTTCATTTAAACTATTGTTGATTCCCTTGAATATATTCTTCATTTCAGTCATTGTATTCTGCACATCTGATTGGCTCTTTTTTTATATTTTCTATCTCCATTTTTTTAAAAAATATATTTTATTGATTTCTTACAGAGAGGAAGGGAGAGAGATAGAGAGCTAGAAACATCGATGAGAGAGAAACATCGATCAGCTGCCTCCTGCACATCTCCTACTGGGGATGTGCCTGCAACCCAGGTACATGCCCCTGACCGGAATCG
Source organism: Myotis brandtii (assembly GCF_000412655.1). Lineage (NCBI taxonomy): Eukaryota > Metazoa > Chordata > Mammalia > Chiroptera > Vespertilionidae > Myotis > Myotis brandtii. Next base: position 1,753,637 of record NW_005360187.1, on the reverse strand, counting down.
AACCTGGGACCCTTCAGTCCACAGGCCGACGCTCTATCCACTGAGCCAAACCGGCCTCGGCTTCTATCTCCATTTTTATGTTTCCTGTCTCTTTGTTGAAGTTCTCACTGAGATCATCTATCTAGTCATTCTTCCCTGAATTTCACTGATCAGTCTTATAACCAGTGTTTTGAACTCTGCATCTGGTAGACTGCATGTCTACATTTTATTTAATTAGTTTTCTGGTGTTTTGTTCTGTTCTTTCATTTGGGACATGGTTCTTAGTCTCCTCATTTGCCTGCCTTCCTGCATTTGTTTATATGTATTATGTAGAACTGCTATGTCTCCCAGTCTTAGTACAGTGGCCTTATGGAACAGGTGTCCTATGGTACTGACTGGCTCAATCAATCTGGTCCTATGTGTGGGTTGTGTGTTCTGTGGAATTGACCCTCAGGCTGACTGGTTGTGAAGGCTGGCCCTGTTTACAGCACAGGAACTCTTGTGCAGGGATTTACCCTAATTTTATCAAGGCTCTGGTGCCTGCAGAGTCTACCGTTTCGGTGTATCCTTTGTGGAGGTGATTGGGTGGTACTCTGGTGTGGTCTGAAGCTGGCACTGGGTGTATTTGTTCTGGAGCATCTTAGGAGAGGCTTTGGTGCAGCCAAGGTAGGCTACTGCCTATGCCCTGCCCGGGGCCACTTGGTATAAGACAAAGTTGATCTGAAGATGGTTGCCATTGATGCTGGGCTTGGTGGTATGTGGGAGAGGCTAAGCTGTGAACTGAGGCAAGCTGCCACTAGTGCCAGAGTTGGGGCTGCCTAGCAAGAGATACAGAACACAATGAGGCCCGATGTTACTTATCTGGAGTTTGTGAACCCTTGAGATTTCAGGACTGTCTGAGGCATGAGCTAAGACAGGCTGTTTGTATGGAAAAGCCACTGGAAGCAACTTGGGTGGGCCCAAAAGTTGGGTGGGGCAGGGTATCAGGGAATCAACAGATGGGATGACTGCTATTAGCCAGAACGATGGATAGTCAGATCTGGCATCGCTTAAGCCTGCAGGCTGTGTGGGGGTTGGGCACAACAAAGAAACAATGGCTTCTGCCAGGAGAAAGCTGGCAGAAGTCTAGGAGAAAGCTGACCATACAACCCTTGGCCTGAAGCCAGACAATTCAGTTCTACTCCATATGTCCACTGAGCTTTTCAAGTTGCTGCCCCAGGGCTGAAGATCAGAGTGAGTGACTGTCAGCAAGTAAGTCTGTGCACTCCAGGACACCTCCATCTTACTCCACAATCTCTGCTGGTTTTGAAGTCAAAGTTAGGGGGCACTTCTCTTCCTGGCAATGGAACCCTGGGCTGGGGAGCCTGCTACAGAGCTGGGACTCCTCGCTCCTCAGGGGGACCTCTGCAGCTGAGACATCCTTCTCAATTTTTAACCACTATATGCAGGTGTGGAAACAGCCAGATCCACATCTCTGTGCTTCCTACCAGTCTCCACCTGGCTGCTTCTGTATATCCTTAGTTATAAGACTTCTGTTCAGCTAGACTTCAGGTGATAATGATAGTTGTTCTGCAGTTTAGCTGTAATTTGGATGTAATCGTGGGAGGAGATGAGCACATTTACCTACTCCAACATCTTGACCAGAAGTTTAAACTTTTTCTACAGCTTCATTAGACCACAAATATAAGAACTTGTTTACATTCAATTTATACTAATAAAGCTTTCAAAGTTTCTAAACCAATGGTCAATTCCATCAGAATTCTATTAAGATTAAAAATAGATTACTAAGAGGTAAAACACAAATCTTATGGGCATTTATTGCAATTCAAGCAAAAGATACTTTGATTTTTTTCATGTATATAGTTATACATGAAAAAACAATACATAGTTAACTATACATAGTTATTTCATAGTAGTTGACTCAGCCTATTCAACATAATGAAATCAGAACCCAGACCATGTGTCCCTTCACTAATTTTGAAGGTTGCAAGTGCAAAAGGCAAGAAATGTTGGCTTTCAGCCCCACCTCCCTACTCCAAAGGAAGTGCTCTATGTTCTACTTTGTAAACCTCAAGAATCTTTGGTAATTGATGTCAATGTATGAGTTGCTCTTTATCAACTGAGCTTGACACCACCATACCTATACTGTCTGTACCATTTAATATAGCAATTCTCCAAGCCAACCAGATATCTATTCTTTTTATTTTCACTTACTTATTTTTTGGATATCTATTCTTTTTAAAAGACCCTTAATTAGCACAGAGGAAACCTCTAACATAGCAACAAACTGTATTATCAATCCCTGTCAATCACTCTACATATATATGCTCCTATTCACCAGAGAATACAGACAGAAAGGCCAATCATTTTCTTAACATTTCTAGAACATTAATATATTAAAAATCACTTAGAAAACATTTCAAGATCAAGCACGTGGATAATTTTTGTTTTGTGCTATAATAACTCATCTTGACTTCCTTCTTAGTGGAGAAAAAAACCCAAGCAATATAGCATTTGTGAACTAATCACTAATCATTTGAAATAAAACCTTCTCCAGAATGCTCCTTAACTTTCATAACTTTCTTTATGCAAATCTTTAATGTTTCCCCATAAAGCTTCACAATTTCAAAATACATGAAAATGTTCAACTTTCGGTTATTTTTACTTTAAGAACACATCCACTTTTACTCTAAAATATTACAGTTAGAATATAAATACCTACTTCCTTTTCTTTTTGCTTAAGTATGTCTTCTTCATACTGTTTCTGCATCTCTTCTCGTTCCCGTGCTAAGCGAAGCTCCTCTTCTTGTTCTTCCTTCTTTCTTTGCTCTTCTTGCAACTGCTTCTTCCTACGCTTTTCTTCTACCTGAGCAGAGATGGCTTTCTAGACATAAATAATCATATAAATCACTGTCACAAACTTAAAAATACCCAGGATGCATTTGCTTTGGTGTTTCTAAACCAAACACCAAAACAAATAAGTTTATCAGTATACAAAAAGTAATTCTCATCCTGACGGAATTCAGGAGAACTAAAAATATCCAATATTAACTTAAGATTTAGTACCATTTCATATATGCAATCTATATATTAAAAATCTTCTCAAAATATTAAGCCAATCTGAGAAAGGCAAATATCACATGATCTCACTTATTTGTGGAATCTAATGAACAAAATGAATTGATTAACAAAATAAGACCCAAAGAGAAGAGATAAACCAAAGAACTTATATACTTACTAGTGGCCCAGTGCACGAATTTGTGCACATCGAAAGGAAATTAGAATATTTTAATATCGCTATTTGCCCTTTCTCTATAACATAAGTATCAACCAAATTCATGATCAACAAATGACAGATCGAAACACATGTGTGATTGGCACCAGCAAGAGCTTTGTCTGTATCATGCATGCGGGAGTCAACTAAGCCTCTTATATATATAAAATAAACTTGCTTAATTAGACCTGCTTTCTGATTTAGCTAAACTTTTTCCAGCCCAGTGAAGCACCCCAACTTCTCTTTCAGGTAATTGTCAGCAACACAGCAAATATCAAC
>NW_005360187.1:1732441-1749839 GCF_000412655.1 Myotis brandtii | reverse complement strand
GTTTTCTGGCTAATGAAAATAGGATTCCACCGAGTCTCCTATCTACCTACTCCAGGCCTTCTGTGAGGATCAAATGAGATGAGACATGTGAAAACACTTCACAGATATTTGGTTAAAGTGTAAAATGTTTCCACCTGGCTATTACACAAGTCGTTTTCCTGGGCTGAAGAAACTGCAAGGAAGCTAGTCACTAGGGATAAGAAGCCGGGCATTGCTACATGAGGTCATTACCCGGTGCCCACAGCGACTATTTCCGGGCTGGGCTGGGGTGGGGGCCATATTTTGCACCATTGGGTCTCGGCAGCATCGGCTGTGATTTGGTGGGGTGTCGCTCCAGGTGGTGGCGGGGCTGTGTCCCACTAGGGGGAAGCCAAGTGTTGCTTTGTGGGCGCCAGGTCCATGGTGTCGATTATTGTTAAACTAGAGGCCCGTTGCCCGAAGAGATTCATGCAATAGGCCTTCCTTCCCCTGGCTGCCGGCACCGGTTTTCCTCTGGCACCCGGGACGCAGGCCTTCGCTCAGGCTGCAGCCGAGAAGCGAAGCCTCTTCAGCCTTCAGTCTTCGCTGCTCCGGCCGGAGTCTGCAGACTTCGCTCCACACCTGCGTATGCAAATTAACCGCCATCTTTGTTGGGTTAATTTGCATGCTCTCCTGACTGGCTGATGAGCGTAGTGGAGGGACGGTCAATTTACATGTTTGTCTATTATTAGGTAAGATGGCCTGTCACTAGGGAGAGGAAGATGGGCGTTGCTACATTATGTCACTACCCAGTGCCCACAGCCACTGTTTCCAGGGAGGGCTGGGCTGTGGGCCGCATTTTGTGCCATGGGGTCTTGGCAGCATTGGCTGCAATTTGGTGGGCTGTCGCTCCAGGGTGGTGGCAGGGCCTGTGTCCCACTTGGGGGAAGCCAAGTATTGCTTTGTCGGCACCAGGTCTGTGGTGCCGTCTCTTTGTAAATGACCAGTGCACGTCACAGCAGCTCCTGCGTTGAGTGTCTACCCCTGGTGGTCAGTACACTTCATAGCCAGAGGGACACTTAACATATTAACCTTTTATAGATATAGATATGCATGGACACAGGCAATAGAGTAATGAAGACCTGGGGGTGTGGGGAGGGGCTGGGAGGAGAAAAATGGTAGATATCTGTAATAGTATCAATAAAAGATATATTATAAATAAATAAATAAATCTATCTATATGCTTTTCTCTTGCTTAAAAAAAAAAATTCTTCCCTTCTGCCAGCTGGTATGGTTCAGTTGGTTGAGCATCATCCCATATACCAAGATGTTACTGGTTTGATTCCCAGGAAAGGCAGATGCCCGGGTTGCGGGCTCGATCCCCAGTAGAAGACATATAGGAGGCAGCCTATTGATGTTTCTCTCTCCCCCACCCCTGTCTTCCTCTGTCTCTAACATCAATAAAAACATATTTTTAAAAATCTTCCCTTCTGGAAAGCAGGTAGCTTGTGCTATGAGTATAAACCTAATATAATGCCAGTTGGAGTAGGGATTAGATTGATCAAGGGATTGGACAGGGCCAATGCTGTAAGTTTATAATGAATTTTTAATTTCCATTTACTTAGGTATCTATTGGCCATAAATAAGGCAAAGAACAATACTTTACAATGCAATACCTGATGTTCTAACTGTTTTTGTCGCCGCCTGTCTCGTTCTTCAATTTGAGCTGGGTCCAAGAGAGCAGTCATAGAACGGAGAAAGCTGGCAAGATAGATACATTAGCTATTTAAAACCACCAAAATATGAATTTAACAAGATACTAAATCATTTTTGTTTGGAATATATCTATAATCATTTCTACTTTACAGAAAAATACCAAACCTGAAATAGAATATCAGCTGAAATACTATAAATATAATAAGTCCTAAAAAAGCATACTTTTTAAAACATCAATAAATATTGAAGTATAAACTTACTTTGTTTTTTGACTGTTTGGGATTGCCGCACCTCTAACAGGTTTTGCTATATACTCCTCTTCTAAAGGTTCAATCTGGCTTCCAGTTGTAGGTGTATAAACACTGCTGATATCAGCTAGCTCCTGAGGGTCCGGAGAGATACAGAAGTACTCTGGTTGTTTGTATGTTGACCGAGAGGAGAGCTGAGACTGAGAATCAAAATGCACTGCCCATCTGTCATGTTCCTCACCCTAATTATGACAAATAAGAATTGCTAAGAATGTTTCCAATTGTTCTCACATATAAAACCTTAAATGACAGTCAAACATGATTTCTAAGTCACCATGCAGAATAAGCATCATAAAAATTAACAAAACTGCCTTTTGTTTTGATTCCATATACGTTTAGATAAATAGCTTGGAGAATAAGAGCAATTCAAAGAATTAGGAAATTTCTAAAAAGTTACAAGAAACTATGCAAAATGCATTATTAAATGCATCAATGAAAGGGTCACAAGAATAAATGTAGAATAACTCATATAATCTACTCTTGTCAAATAGTTTCAGAATATCTTTAAGATTAAAAACTTTGAAATTCACACCTGTCAAAATGGCGAGCATCAATAAATCAACAAACAACAAATGTTGGTGAGGATATGGGGGAAAGGGAACCCTTGTGTAACTGTTGGTGGGAATGTAAATTGGTGCAGCCACTATGGAAAAGTATGGCGGTTCCTCAAAAAATTAAAAACAGAACTATCTTATGACTCATCAGTTCCACTTCTGGGTATTTATCTGAATAAATAAAAAATACTAATTCAGAAAGATACATGCATCCCTCTGTTCATTGTTGCATTATTTACAATAGACCAGATATGGAAGCAACCTAAATGTCCATCAACAGACAATTGGATAAAGATGATGTGATATATATATATACACACACACACACACACACACACACACACACATATACAATAGGACAATACTCAGCCATAAAAAAATGAAATTTTACCACTTGCAACAACATGGATGAACCTAGAGGGTATTATGCTAAGTACATTAAGTCAGAGAAAGAAAAATACCACATGATTTCACTTATACGTGAAATCTTTTTAAAAAAAAATATTTTTATTGATTTCAGAGAGGAAAGGAGAGGGAGAGAGAGAGAAACATCAATGATGAGAGAGAATCATTGTTTGGCTGCCTCCTGCATGCCCCACACTGAGTATAGAGCACGCAACCCAGGCATGTGCCCAGACCCGGAATCGAACCCTGAACTCCTGGTTCATAGGTCAATGCTCAACCACTGAGCCACACCAGTCAGGCTGTGAAATATTAAAAAAAAAAAAAAAAAAGCCCAGATTGGCTCAGTGGATAGAGCATCAGTCTGCAGACAGAAGGGTCCAGAGTTCAATTCCAGTCAAGGACACGTACCTCGGTTGCAGGCTCCTCCCCGGCCCTGGTGGGGTATGTGTGGGAGGCAACCAAATCAATGTGTCTCTCTCACAATAATGTTTCTCTCTCTGTCTTTCCCTCTCCCTTCCACTCTCTCAAAAAATAAAAAATGAAAATAAAACAATGGAAAAAATATCCTTGGGTGAGGATTAACAAAAATAAAAATAAAAAACAAAACAGAAATGGACTCCCAGATACAGAGAACAAGCTGACTGACAGTTGCCAGATGGGAGGGGATTTGGGAGCTAAGTGAAAAAGATAAAGGGATTAATAAGTACAAATTGGCAGTTACAGAATAGTTACAGGGTGTAAAAGACAGCACAGGGAATATACTACTTAGTATTCAATCTATAATAATAAAAGCATAATATGCTAATTAGACCGGACGTCCTTTTGGACAAAGCCCGGGTGCCTGCCGGTGGCTGGAGGGAAGCCTGGGTCCTGGGTGCCAGAGGGAAGCCGGTGCCGTCAGCTGTGGGAAGGAAGGCTCACTCTTGCAGAATTTCATACGTCAGGCCTCTAATAATATAATAACTATGTATGGTGCCAGGTGGGTACTACACTTATGGCAAGGGAGAATCACTTCATGAATTATATAAATGTCTAACCACTATGCTGTACACCTGAAACTAATGTAATATTGAATGTCAAGTGTAATTGAAAAAAAATTTTTCACTTTGAAATTATTTTTTCCATTTATATCCATAAAACTTTGTAAGCTACCTTTGAAGATACAATTTTTTCTTCTATTTTTCTTTGCCCGTCATCTTCTATTTGTTTGTTCAACTCTTCAATCCATTTGCTCTGCTGTTCTTGTTTCACACCACTAAAAGGGTGCTCTGGCAGTACTGCTTCCTAAATAATAGTCATCAATACCATTTAAAGTACAGATTTTTTTTCTTAACCACTTTATATTTACAAATCTTAACCAAAGTTTACACAAATTTAATAAATTTATTTCTAAGAACAGAAATAATTTTAAACAAAAAATTCTAGTATACAAGAATTAAGCAGATATGTTTTGATTTTCAGAATCATATTTGTAACATATATTAAACGATACAAGATACAGGGTGGGTGAAAGTAGGTTTACAGTTCTGAGTACACAAAAACACAGTTTATTCTTGTATTATTATTTATTAATTATTGTATTATTTTCTATACGTACAACGGTAAACCTACTTTTACCCTACCCTGTATAAGGAAAGGAAATTTTCTAATGAAAAAATAGAAAATTATTTCTCCAAAGCAATGATAGTTTCCAAAATTCTAACCTAAAATAGTTTCACTTAGATTTGGAAAGGAGTTATATTGATAATTTAAAATAGATGAATACTGTTTTACATTTGGCTTCAAAATACAAAAAATATTGCCTTTGGACACAGAGCCAGGAGGATAGGAGACCAACTTTCTCTATTGAATAGTAATGTCTTTTTCTAGGATACCCTTCTTTTCAATTTCTGCTACTATAGCCCTATCACAATCTATGTCATTTCAATAAGAAAAATATATTGTGCCGTGGCTGATGTGGCTCAGTTGGTTGAGTGTCATCCCGTGCACCGGACGGTCATCGGTTCAATTCCCAGTCAGGGTACATACCCAAATTGTGGGTTCGATGCCTGGTCGGGGTACATACAGGACACAACCAATCAATGTTTCTCTCTCACATTGATGTTTCTCTCTCTCTCCCTTCCTCCCTTTTTCCCTCCCACACTCAAAAAAATCAATGATAATAAAAAAGTGAAATTATCAAAAAACTTAATATTATAGTGTCCAGATTAAATTTTGAATTCTAAGAAAGCAAAAAATAAATAAATAAAAAAGTACTATAAAAATCTGTTGTTGCTTTACCTTATGAGAGTTAGTATGCTCTAACAAAAAGAAAAGAATGTACTGTATTCTACTCAAATTGCCTTAAATGCAACAGCTAAGCAACAAGCATTTTGTTGTGAAATAACTGCAAGACGTAATTCCAAATAGTTTGACAGAATACAATGGCAATAAACCTCCAAATGTTACTATCTGCCCTTGTTTATACAAGAAATAAAGACAAAAGCTCATAGTTTACAATTACTTTCATAAAAGGATATATTTATACAAAAAGAAAATCTTTTAATATCTCAGGTACGTCTACATATCTTTAACAGATTAAAAAAAAAAGCCATCATATTTATTTAAGCCTAAAAGAGAAACTTCAAAAGGAAGATTATCTTCTATCTCTAGAAATGTTATTTTAGAGGTCAAAATGGAAAAGAAAAACATGTGGGCCCTCTGAACTCCTTGTAAGAAATTCTCAACATTGGCATTGTATCATCTTAGCATTCTGTAATCAGTTTCTGAAGTTTGATGTAACCAGATCTAGTTTCAAATTTCAGTGGAGCTGCAAATTATTTAGCACAAATCAAAAATACCTTGAAAATTCCTAAAATTGCTCAAAAAAATGTCTTATACACATATATTTACACAACCGAGTGGGAAATTTAATAATCAGCTCTCTCGATTAAGTCTTCAATTTTTTTTAATTGATTCTTTTTTTTTAAGAAAGAGAAAAACATGGATAGTTTGTCTCCCACACACACCCCAACAGGGATCGAACCCCTGCTACCTTTTGGTGTATGGGATGATGCTCCAACCAACTGAGCACACTGCTCAGGGCAGTCTTCAATTTCTTATTCATGGATGTTTACAAAGCCATTACTACCCACTTGCTTGCCACCTGAATAAATCATTTCAGTTGAATTCTTTTTTAAAGTTGTTTCTTTTATTTAAAAAGATTTGTCAAACTTTCCACATCCTGGTGATAGTTTACATGATTAATAAGCAGCTTTTTCATGAAATGCTTAGAGGGGAATGAGTTCTCAACCTGTATGATCTGACCATCCCATTGACTGAAGATTCTCTTGAATAAAAAAAACAAGGGGTGAGGGGGTGGGGGGGAGCATGCTAGAAACCAAAGGAAACATTCCTCATGACAGCCATCCAAAACTGAAAAAAAAACCACAAAACACCTCAAAATCAAAACCAATTCACGAACTCCACTTTTTCTATTTTACAACTTTCTATACCTCAATCTTTTTAAAAAATATGTTTTTATTTATTTCAGAGAGGAAGGGACAGGGAGATAGGAACATCAGTGAGAGAGAATCATTGATCGTCTGCCTCCTGCACACCCCACACTGGGGATCAAGCCACAGCCCTGGTATGTGTCCTGACAAGGAATGGAACCGTGACCTCCTGGTTCATAGGTCAATGCTCAACCACTGAGCAATGATGGCCGGGCCTACACCTCACTCTTGATTTTGGCCTTCCTGGCTGAAACAGCTTCCCAGTCCTGCCTCTCCCAAAGACAGTAGGATGTGGTGATCCAACCCCCCTCGCCCCTTAGGCTTGGTGGATTCCAGAGAACTGATGGTGTTGAAAAAGTGTGTTGGAAAAACAAAAAATGGCGGGGGAAAAAATCCACTGGAAGATGAGAAGGAAAATGGTGAGGAACTGGGTTTAAGTGAGAGCATATATACTTTTGTTAACGTAGCCAGCCCAGGCAAGCAAGGTTACTTCTCTGCTATTCTGGTTGGTCGATTTTCCAGGGAATTCTTCCCCCACTGATCATCTAGGCCCAGAAACCTTCTTGCCAACCTCACATGTCTGTTACTTCCCTTTGCCTATCTTCAGGCTATGTGGGGAAGACCTCTCTCCCGCCAGCTGCCACCCTGAAATAAAATTAACACCAAAGTCTCACTTGGTGAGCATTAGTTTGAAACAGAAAAATAGAGAGCAAATATTATTAGGTCTGATTAAATAATTGAATCGATAACCCTTCCCCCGGGAACTGACCTTTAGGCCACTTCACAATGGACATTCCACTTGCTTAGACCACATTCCACTTGCTAAGACCATTCTCTCTCCCCTACGGAATTTCCCAGAATCCGGACCCGCACAGAGAATTCTCGCTCAGAAAAAGCCCACCTAGATTCCTTTAAAAACCTCTGACTCCCCGTCTTTGGGGGCTGATGCCATTTTAGGGCTCGGCTCATCTGGGTTTCCAGATGACCTAATAAATTCATAATTCTTTACCCCTTTTGGCCTCATGCATTCCTCCTTCGGCGATCCTAACATTTGGTGCCGAAACCTGGGAGGGTTCCACTGGGATAGGAGCCATCCCGGCTTTGATCATCCTGAGTTTGCTACTCGGAGAGCAGTAGGCAGTGGCCGTTGGACCTGACTTACCTCTGAATCCTACTCAGGTGACTCGGTTGCTGGCCTTGATTAGGCCTCCCTCCCTTAAGCACCCTCCCAAACCAGCCAAGGAGGATGCTGGATCAGGAATCTCTCCTCCATTGCTGTCCCTCCATCCCACACCAGCCAATCTTCTCTAAGTGACTGACGTTCCACAATTTCCCTTGTCTCGAGTCTTCTGCCCACTCTCTCTCACTGACTTCTCGAAAGTCTCTTGTCTCAAAAGTCCTAGTGCTAGACCAGAAAACTCCTCAGCCATTTTGCTTTGGGTCCTTCTAGATTGGGGACGCCCAGTCCAAAGTGTCACCTCTCATTTCTCATGGTGAATTGTTTAGCAGTGGGACACCGGCCCTAAACAGTCAACTGTGGATTTGTGGTCTTGTCACTCACCTGTCCTCTCTCATGAGCCATGCTAACACTCCCTTTGCACACTCACGAGCGAGATCATGCCCAACCAACTCAATTTATTTTGTAACACTGTTTGGCCACAATATAAACTAGATAATAAGTCTCAAACGGCACTTTTAATTTTAACACATTGCACAATTTAGATAATTGCTGTCACTGCAATGGAAAATGGTCAGAGATTCCCTACATCCGGGCCTTTTTCACCCTTTAATCCCAATCCTCTCTCTCAGTCCTGCTCTACCCATCAGGTCTTTCTCCTTCACACAAAACATCATACCCCTCCCTAACACTTCTAATTCTGAATCTACTTTTGACCCAGCAGACCACCAACCTCTAACCACTTACACATCCCCTCCCTCACCTGCAGTAGATCCCCAAAACCCAGACCCTCCTAACCAGCAACCACCATCTCCCCCAGCTCCTGAGAGCCCAAGTCCCAAAAATGCAAGCTCCAAAACAGCCTTTTCCCACCTAACACTTGCTCTTGGGCCACCCAAAGACCACCCTCCTCAATAGCCTCTTCTATTCCTGTGCCCATTCTATCCCTAAGGGAACTGAGGGTATTATGGTCAATTATGACAAACTTAATGAAATTACTCAAGGCCCTGACAAAAACCCAGCTCTCTTTCTCTTCCGCCTCATGGAGGCCTTACAGAAATTTATCACCTTAGACTCCACTTCCCCAGAGGGAGCCCTTCTTCTGAACACCCATTTTATATCCCAATCAGCCCTGGACATACACCGTAAACGTCAAAAAATAGACACAGGTCCACAAACCCCTCAAAAAGACTTCATTAACCTGGCTTTTAAGGTTTTTAATAATAGAGATGAGGAGACCCAAATCCAAAAACAGAGGCGAGATCAGGCCAAGGCTGAGGCCCAAACAAAGGCCTTTCAGCTCCTAGCCACCGCTCTCATGAACCCCAAATGAAGTGCCGGTCCTCCAACCAAGGGTAAGTCAGGGGCTAAGCCTCCTCTGGGCCATGCTTCCAATGCAACAAGGAAGGACACTGAGCCAAGTTCTGCCCAAGCCCGAGACCCCACCTGGGCCCTGCCCAAGGTGAGGAAGGGAAGGCCACTGGAAATCAGACTGTAGTCTGGCCCCTCCAGGTTGGATCTCAGCAAGGCCACCCTCTGGATCCGGTTTGGAGTTCCCAGACCTCCTGGAACTGGCCACGAAAGACTAAAGCTGCCCAGGCCTTGACAAGGCCCCACAGACTTACATCACCAGGACAGAGCCTCGGGTAATGACTGCGGTGGCAGGTAAGCCGATCTCATTTTAATTGACACAGCAGCCACTTACTCTGCCCTCCCCAAGTTCACTGGGACCCTTGTCCTCAGTCTCTATTATGGGGGTTGACAGACTAGCCCCTCAGTCATTAGCCACATCACCTCTACACTGCATCTTACTAAATACCCCCATTCACTCTTTTCTCACTCTACCTCGGTGTCCGGCCAGGGATACCATGCATCCCCTCATAAAACCCAGTTGTCCCAAATGACCTACCTCAGTTTCACTCTCACCCCACAAAGCTGCGCCAATCCTTAGACTGTAAATGCCTTATCTCCTCCATGACTGTCCCCTCCTCTTCTCTCAGGCTCGCTGGGTACTCTCGCCTCTGAGTTCCTAACTTTAGTCTTCTCGCAAAGCTCCTCGGACATGACATGGTGAAGGGACCCCCCTCACTGAGCCTTTAGATTCCAAGGCCAGCATTCTCACCCTTTAACGCTCTGAAAACTGCTCTCACCTCAGCACCTTCTCAACCCCTCTTCCCAAAGAACAGCTCTCTTTATTACAGAACTGCAAAAGCTTACTTAACAGTCCTGCTACTATCAGAAGTTGAACTCATTATCACCCAAACCTTAGCATGTTATCTCTAAGGAAAAATGTGACAGTTTAAATACAAGCTGCTAGAAACCTGGAAACTGCAGTCCTAGAACAGGCTACTGGGCCTGCTCCCTCCTCCCCCTGCCTTGTCTCCAGCCTCATATGTCTATACATAACTTTCCAAAGTCTTAATAACTTAAAGTCTTTGGAGCATTGCTGGGTTAAATGATAAACACCTAAATATTTTTAAATAACATAAAATACTGAAACACTGATTGCTAGACAAGTTTTAATTCTCCTGCTCTTAGTTTTTATTATAGAAGACCTCTTGTACTTTGTTGAATGTATATTTTCTTAAAAGTAAGAGTGTGTTTAAAGTGTGTTCATAAATGCAAATGCTGGTTGTTTACTTTTTGGCTACAGCTGGTTATTTGTGAAATAGGTAGAAGGTTTTATGTTGTCCATTAAGTCAGGACCTGATCACCCGATGTCCAAAGGGACCCCTTCTCTCCTAGTAAGCTAAAGCAGCCCCACCCAGGCTCTCTCCTGTTGCTTAAGTCCTTATATCTGAGCCTAGACTTTATTTCCACCGCTCATTCACAGTCCTTGACACTATCACTAAAAGTCTCAATAGGTCTTCCTGCTTGGTATTTAGGAGCCTCTCTCCCCTTTTCTAGCCTTCTTAAAAGTCATACACTTCAAAGGACACCAAGTCAGGAATGAATCCGTAATACAGGGAAATAACAAAGCAGACCAGGAAGCCAAGGTAGCGGCTCAGAGGAACCCCCCATGTCCCCAACTATTAGCTATACCTCATATAACACCCTAATACACTCCAGAGGAATTCAGTCCCTATTAGCTCTTGGGGCCACTCAGGAAGATCCATGGTTAAAATTTCAGGGAAAATATATCCTTCCCCAGGAACAGGCCTATGATATCTTACGGGCTATTCACAATTCCCTACATATAGGAAAGACTGCTTTTACAACTCCTAAACCCCCTCATCACATGTCCTAACCTAGTCTCCCTACTGCAAGATATCACCAAAACCTGTTCTGCTTGTTACTCAGTATCTCCCCAAGGGCAGGTTAGACCTCCTTCTTTCCCCATTCATCAGTCAAGGGGCCAAATCCCTGGACAAGACTGAAAAATTGATTTCACTCACATGCCCCCTATTAAAAGAACCAAATTATCTTTTAACCCTCAAATATCTTTTAACCCAGTCTCAGGCTGGGTAGAAGCCATTCCCCACTACGTCTGACCCACCTCATTACAATTAGATAATGAACCTATTTTCATATCTCAAATGACTCAACAGGTCTTCTCCACTCTGAACATCCAGTGGAACTTACAACCCCCTCCCCCACCAGCCCCAATCTTCAGGCAAGGTAGAAAAGGCAAATTCCTTAATTAAGTCTCACCTAACTAAATTAACTCTCAAAACTAAAGAATCTTAAACTACTCTCCTACCTCTAGCCCTTATGCACATCAGGGCAATCCCCTCCATGCACCCTCCCTTCTTAGTCCCTTTGAACTCATGTATGGAAGACCCTTCTTATTAGGAAACTTCCCTTCCACAGAGATCCCTCTCAGAGACCAAGTCCCCATTTTAAATCTCATCATACAATTACTGAAGAACATGCTGATCAGGTCTTCCCTCAACTTTTACAGGAGACATCCCTCCTACTCCTCCTAAAGGAAATCCATCAATAATTTACAGCCCTCGTGGCAAGGCCCTTATCAGGTACTCTTAACTGCTCCAACTGCAGCTAAACTATCAGGATATACCCCATGATTCCACCTTTCCAGATTAAAACCCATCCCCAGAACACCTCCATCACATTAGCTGGAGTCCCCTAACTTTATAGCCACCAGATTGGGCCCATCAGACTCCACCTTGCCCACATCCCAGAGGAAGATGAATGAGTGAGCACCCATGCACGTGCCCCCTATGTACTGACCCTACCAACCCTGACTTCCCGGGAAGCCCACCTTCTCTCACAATACAAATCCTCCAGGTCCTAGCTACTGTCCCCCCTCCCTTTACATCAGGATTATCACCTTTCTATGGGACTTCCTTCTACAAGGGGACTTCGATTACCCATGGGATGAGACTTCCTTCTTTCTAGGTCCCGAACAAACCCTTTCCCCCTCCTTGGGACAATCCCGACCCTGGAAGTGGGGATTAGCTCTCCTTCTCATTCTATACCAACCATCCTCTCCTACACCCATTAGGAACTTTCTCACTTCCATTCATCTCAAATGAACACTTAACCTTACCCATTCCCTCTAATCCAGACCAATTCAACCCTTGCCAGGGATTGCTGGCTCTGCCTTTCACACTCTTCTTCAGCAAATACTACCATCCTTATATCAATCAAGAGACGGAATCGGGCAAAAATCACTCTAGCTTATAAGAAGGAAAAGGGAACTATATTTCTCGAAAAGGCAGACACCCTTCTAGGTAATTATTATACAGCCCAGGCAAATCAAGCCTCCCTTCTTTTCTGTTCTTATATTCAATCTCCTACTAAGGTAGCTCCTCCCTCCCTGTCCAGGTCCTATCACTCTAACACCCCACTAATCGCCCAAACCCCTTTATGCTTTACAAGGTCACAGGGCAATATATCAATGGGCCATCTCCCATCATCAGCTTGCAACACACCACAGTTAACCTAGAACTACCGAACGGCCATTGGTCCCAATGGAAGCCAATCGTTACTTTCTAAAGCCAGTTCGTTTTTCTTCTTATCCAACCACCCAGGCCCCAGGCTTCACCTGCTCCTTTCCTTCCCTTTCTCTTTTCCCTTGGATAACAGCCCATTGTAGCGTTCCCGTCCACTTTCACTGCAATAGAATCTCAAGCACTCATCTGTCACCCCTTATCGGTAGCGCCATGACGACTACCCTCTCAACTTGGAGTGTGGAACTGAGAAAAGGAACCTCATACCCTTTAGTCCATCTCTTCTCTCTTTACCTTTCAGCTTCTCTCCATGATCAGGGATTTTTCTTGCTCTGTGAGGAAAACACATACATCTGCATCCTGATCAACTGGACAGAAACCTGTACCTTCATCTATCTCTCACCCATTGTAGATGTAGCCCCCAATAATCAGTCTTTACCTGTCCCCATAACCCATCATATCTGACACAAAAGAGAAGTCCAGAGAATACCTCTCCTAATAACCCTGGGCATCACAGTAGGGGTTGAAACTGCCATAGGGAGCCTAACCACTGGTCATCCTATGTTGAAATCCTGTCTCAGGACCTACCAGAAAGCTCTGGATGCCTAGCAAGGGGCAAAACTGGAAAAATAATAACCTCACCCCCAGGGTAACCTCTCCTCCCCTTTCATATCACTAGTCAGGCAGTTTAGACCCTGACCTTTTTCCTCCCTAAAGATAACATCTAGACCTCAGTTGTATTTCAGCTCCAGGCCCAGAAAAGCAGCAAAACCAGACAAGTGACACTGTGGCAGCCTTGGACCAGCTTTTACCTCCCAAGTCACTCAACAGGACCGCTTTTGAGCCTTCACCAACCAGTCTCTTGGGGAAATCATGCTGCTGCGACCCCTCATCCAGCAGACTACTATCAAATTCCATCCCCGTGATCAAGACGTCCCACGTCAGCAGGAAGTAATTACGAAAGATATGACCTTTGTCCATATTCCATAAAACAAAAAGGCTAGAACGTTAGGTCTGATCAAATAATTGAATCAATAACTCTCCCCTGGGAACTGACCTTTAGGTCACTTCACAATGGACAGTCCACTTGCTTAGACCACATTCCACTTGCTAAGACCATTATCTCTCCCAGAATCTGGACCTGCATAGAGAATTCTCTGCCCAGAGAAAGCTTGCCTAGAGTCCTTTAAAAACCTCTGACTCCCCGTCTTTGGGGGTTGGCACCATTTTGGGGTTCAGCCCATCTGGGTTTTCAGATGACCTAATAAATTCATAATGCTTTACCCCTTTTGGCCTCGTGCATTCCTCCTTCAGCAACCCTAACAAATATGAAGATGCAATAAGTGTTGATGGCAGGTGTGAGCAGATCAAAGTTCTCACCTATCTGCCACTAAAACAATGGGCAATGGTTCAAATGGCCAGAGAAAAACGGGATGGTTAGTGGGTGAGCAAGGGGCAGAGTTACAACTAAGATGTCATGACTTGGTTACAATTTCCATTTTTAGCACCGTTAATGTGTTCATTTAAATCTAAATTAGTATATTCCCCAGGCAGAACAACAAACCACCCAAACATCTTAAATACTAGAGGCAATGGGAAGGGAAAGGTTAAAAAGAGAGAATCCAGTGATGCTGTTGTAATTAGGTAGTTATTAATAATAGGAAAGGAGCAAAAGGGAGGCCAGATATTATAAGCATGGCCATTTGGGCAGTATCACCAGGAAGCTACAATTTCAAAGTCTCCAGTGAACCACCAGTCCATTCCCTGCAGGTCACTGTGGGAAGGGGTCCAACAAAGGGGGAAATGGGCACATGTGCAATGAGTTGGGGTGACAAGGGAAAGTGCCTCAGTCAAGACTAGGGAATGATGGGTTGGAGAGAGTAGGCAGGGCCATTGGAAGCCCGTGAAAATTTGGGAATGCATAATCCTACAGACAAAGCTTGCTCGCTCTCTCTCGGCTCTCTGGTTCCTTTGGCTTTGCTCCTGCCTGTGTGTCCTCTATAACAAGATGGCCCATGGCCCATGGCCCATGGCCATGCAGACCCCACATGCAATGGACTAATGGACTGCAGCTGGGAACACAAATTAAGCTAGCCTGATGCTGCATTGGACTGTGCAGAGATGGAATGGAAACTCTGGACATTGGCTTTCATTTTAGTTCTGCTGAAAGCAAAATGGAACTTCTTTAATGGCAGGACTAAGCAAAATGGAACTATGGAAACTCGGATTTGATTCCACAGAAATAAAGCTTTCTACAATATCTCATCCTCCTGTGGGACTCTCAGAAAATTCATTTTCTCGGGATATCACAAGAAGCCCACTCCCACTAGCAACCAGTGGAGACGTGGAGATTACCCCACCAATAATACCAGTACTGTGTAAGGAGGTACTGTAGATCACATATTGATATCCTGCTCCTTGATGCCAAAGGAGCTAGACCACTCATCCAGATCTCAAAAAAGGAGGTGGTGTAGTGCTCCATGGGGATGAGAGGTGCACGCAGTGCTGCCAGCTCAGTATAGGACAGGTACCTGTTAATGGGGTATTGGTCCAACTGACTGAACTGCCAGTGCACAGGGAAGATGTTTATGTTGTAGTTCCTTCTTGAAGTCCCCGGCCAGCAGCAACAACATGGGGTGGTCTCCAGCCTCTAGGTGCTTCTCATTCTCATGTTTATACACAGCTTCTGCTTTTTGGTTAGAAGGTTGTTGTCCTCATCCCTTTCATACAGAGTGACCAGAGTGTTCTTGAGCCAGCCCCGCATGCACAGGGGAAATTCAGTCAGCTCAGAGTCCAGGGAGGGATCCGATATAGTCCAGGTGGAGCTTGTGGCCCTTCTTGGTGCCCTTCAGGGTGCACTTGATGGTAAAAAGTAGCAGGAAGAGTCGAAGGTCTTGTTTGTCATTGCTGCACACCTTCTCAAACTCACAAAGGGGGCATGGTCCTGACACATATACATGGGGGTGTTGTTTTCATCCAGTTCACACACCTTGACAAGTTTGCAGTGCTGGTTCTGGCAGGGTTTTCAACCACCACCTCCTTTTTAGCTTCTTCAGCACCTTCATCAAACTCTCCTACTTTGACCTGGACGGGGTTGGCTCCCATGGGTACCTCAGACATCTCAGCCACCATTTCCTCTATCACCTCTATCTCATCAGGCAGGGCTTCCTGCTGTGGGATGCCAAGTCTCTCCAGACCAGAGAAAGGAGAAAGGAAAGCCAGGCCTTCATGATGCTGGAAACCTTCAGTGTCAGGCAGGCAGGCAGCATGCTGTGAACTTCAGCAGTCTCAATGTCTGCGGAACGTCCAGGAAACATTTTATTCTTTTCTTTTTCTTAAGTTTTCCCCAATGTGTATTCAGTTAGAGGAATGAAAGTGTAAGGATTTGTGGGGTGGAGAGAAGTGGTAGGAATGGAATCTCCTTTTGGTCACTGAGCTCATTTGGTTTAAGCTAAGGCAAATATCCTCATGCAAGACACACTGTTTAACAAATGTGTTTTGGCCACATCTAGCACCCCCTTCCTCTAATTCTTCCATATGGTTAAGGAAAGAACCCTTTTTCCCCAGGCTCACTCACACTTTTTCACTTTATCTCCCTCATACTATTGACCTGAGACTTTCCTTTCTCCTATATAAAAACTCATTTTTAAAACATCCATTTCGAGCCTAATTCTCAAATGACAGCCTTGAGTGAAAACTTATTTTCATAGATATTCACTAAAACCTTCCCCACCTTCAACTTATTCTATGTTAGAAAACATTAAGTCTTACTCCTAACACAAGTACAGTATAAATGTCAGCAGCTAAATCCAAACTGAAAGTAGATGGCTTTTCAAATGGTCCACTACATTAAATGCCTGGTTCAGTTTTATTTAATTATCCCCTTACTAAGAGCCCAGTGCACAAATTCATGCACCTTTAAAGGCACTGTGGGCCGTGAGGCTGCAGTGGGCACAGGGGCAGGTCTCGGCCCATCCTCCGCACCCCTGCCTGGCCCCTCCTGCAGCAGCCCCGCTCCCATCGCCGCTGCTCCCATGCATTGACAGTGCCAGCCCCACTCGCACCAGCTGATGGTGCAGAGCGATTGGGGCCGACACCAAGCGATTGGGGCTGGAGCCGTCAGTGGGTGCGAGCAGCGGCTGCTGGCCCAATCACCTCTCAGGAGCAGGGGGAGGTGGAGAAGCCCTCAGGGGTGATCGGGGCCAGCAAGCCACCACACACATCCGCTGATGGCACTGGGCTAGAAAAAACAGGATCTTCCTAGAGCAATGGTTCTCAACCTTCCTAATGCCGTGACCCTTTAATACAGTTCCTCATGTTGTGGTGACCCCCAATTTCATTGTTACAAATTTAACATAATTAAAGCATAGTGATTAATCACAAAAACTATATGTAATTATATATGTGTTTTCCGATGGTCTTAGGTATCGGTCGGAACTCGAGGGCGGCTTTCTCTCCGAAAGGGGTCACGACCCACAGGTTGAGAACCGCTGTCCTAGAGGAAAAGTAGCAAAACAAAGAGCTAACAACACTTTTTGGGGGGTGGGTAGAGGTAATTTGAATTTGAAAATTACTTTAAAATCCTCTGGCTAAAAATCCTAGTTTTCATGTGCTTATTTGTCATATATCCTCTTTGAAGCCATGTTGGTTCAAAATCTTTTGCCTATTTTAAAAAATTGAGTTTTCCTATAATTTGCTTTTCAAAAAAAGATATATTCTAGATGTAAATCAGTTTCAATTAGGTAATTTTCTCCCTTTCTATATTTTACAATAGTAATCATCAAAAGCCAGAACTTTTGATTAAGGGGATTTATCATCTTCTTATTTTACAAATTGTTCAGTTTATGCCAGCTTTCAATTTTTTTTAAATTAA
>NW_005360187.1:1724333-1730764 GCF_000412655.1 Myotis brandtii | reverse complement strand
AGGCCTTTCATATGCAAAAGCCTCTGCACACAGCTTAGGTGGGGCGGGGTCTCAGGGAATCAACAGGGCAGAGCAAACGGCTGTGGCAGATCCTCAGTCCTACCCTAAGAGGCCCCATGTCTCAGTGTCCCGGGGTAATCACTGCAAGCACCTCTGAGAGAAAGCCACCCTCGAGTTCCGACTGATGCCAGACAGTCCAGTTTCTCCCCATATGAGTCTGGGTCCTCAGAGACTCGCCTGGAACGGGAGTTCAGAGCATTCGGGAGCTTGAGACTCCCTCCCGATTGAAAAAGACAACCGTGTCCTCAGTTGCCAGCCCTTTCCACGTGCGCCTCCGTACCTCTGCACTTTACTTCTGCACCTCCTCTGAGTCTCAGTGTGCTTTTCTCTTTCCTTCTAGTTGTAGAATTTCCACTCAGCCAGCCTTCCTGTGGTCCTGGATGATGTCCGTTTTGTCTTTTAGTTGTATTTTTGACGTGGTTGTGCGAGGCAGCAATTTCCAGTGTTTACCTATGCCGCCATCTTGGTTTCTCCTAGCTTTCAATTTTGTGCAGTGACACTTGTGTATTCATTTTATATCCAGCCATTGTGATTAAATTTACCTATTATTTCTACAAATTTAATGACTCGATTTCTGAATGTTAAACCCAGTTTGTGTTACTTAAACCCAACTCATCATGATATATTATTTTTAACATTTTTCTTTCTTGTATTTTTTTGTCAGGTTTTATTATAAATCTTATTGGTCTTAATAGCTTTGGGCATTGGGTTTTTATTTAATTACTAAAGGCCCGGTACATGAAATTCGTGCACTCAGGGGGGTCCCTGAGCCTGGCCTGTGCCCTCTCGCAGTCTGGGACTCCTTAGGGGATATCCGCTTGTTGGCTTAGGCCTGATCCCCGGATTGGGCCTAATCCAGCAGTCAGATATTCCCCCTCACATTCCGGCTCTTGCAGTCCAGGACCCCTCGCTCCTTACTGCCCGCCTGCAGCAGAGGGGGGAGTGGCTCCCACCACCACCGCTGCGCTTGCCAGCTATGAGCCCGGTTTCTGGCTGAATGGCGCTCCTCCTGTGAGAGCGCACTGACCGCCTCGGGCAGCTCCTGCATTGAGCGTCTGCCCCCTGGTGGTCAGTGTGCATCATAGCAACCAGTCGTTCCGCTGTTTGGTCAATTTGCATATTAGGGTTTTATTATATAGGAGGATACTGCCCTCATAAAGAACCTTGGAGTTTTGCCTTCTACCTTATTTTCTGGAAGAATTCACCATTAAACTTACCTGGGCCTGAGTCTACATTGTGAAGTTTTTAATTACAAGTTCTATTTCTTTAATAAATACACATTCATTCATTTCTATTTCTTGTGTCAATTTTAGTGATGTCTTTCTAATAACTTCTCAATTTTTCATCTAAATTCTCTAATGTACTGGCAGAAGTTGTTCATAATATATTCATTTTTAAAAATATATTTTTTTATTGATTTCTGAGAGGAAGACAGAGGGATAGATAGAAACATCAATAATGAGAATCATCGATCAGCTGCCTCATGCATGCCCCCCACTGGGGATAGAACCCACAATCCAGGCATGTGCTCTACCAGGAATTGAACCTGCAATCATTTGGTGCATGGGCCAATGCTCTAATCACAGGCCAGGGCATCTCATTTTATTTATTTTAAATGGAATATTTCTAAAATGGCTTACTTAGGATGATGTTTGTTTTAGGGCTTTTTTGCTTTTAATGCTCAATTGGTAATCCCTTCTAGTCTAATTTCCAGAGTCATTTTTCTTAATGAACTGGTTTTGAATTTTAGTAAATGCTTTTTCTACTGTACTGAGATATTTTCTTTTGTTGGGTTAAAAGAAACATTACATTTGTGGATTTAAAACATTTCCTTAACTACCTAGAATGAACCTATCTTACTGATGATACACATTATTGAATTTTACTTGCTAATATTTTAAGATTTTTGTGTGTATATTCATGAAACAAAATAAACCTAATCTTCCTTTACTGTTATTTATTTTTCTGGCTTTAATATCAAGTTTATACCAGGCTTTTAAAATTAATTGTGGGTTAGTCTATACTTCTACTGCCTAGTAATCTAAATAAATTTGATATTCACTCCTTTAAAATTTGGTAGAAAATGTCAGACTATGTGGACATTTTGTCCACTTGTGGGAAAACTTTTTTAATAAAATCTACATTTACTTTAACAGTTACAAGAGTACTCAAGTTTTTAAGTCAGCTCCTGTAAGTTATTAATTTTTACAGTAATATATCCATTTCATGTAAGTTTTCACAATTGTTGGCATAAGATATTCATTTACTAATGATTTACTTTCTACTTACAATTATTGCATTTTCACTCTTGATTCTGTATTCTTAATCAGTCTTGACAGATTTTGTACTTTAAAAGGCAATTTTCAGCTTTGTATTTTATGCATTTTACAGATGCTCCTATTTTTCATGATGTTTCTTCTATTTTTGGTTAATTCTAACTTAAGATGGGCACCTGGCATATTGATCTAAAGGTTTCCTTATTTAATGTAATTTCCCTTGAATCCTACTCTATCTTACATTTTGATGTATGTACATAACCACTATCTTTCTGTTCCAAATATTTGTGATTTCAATTTTTTTTTCTTTAACTCTCAAATTATTTAGTGCTGTGGTCTTTAATTTCCAAATATGTAGTGGCTTAAAAAATCTTTTTTTTTAGTAACTTCTAAATTACTTGCTTTATAGGTAGAAATCACTGTTTATATAATAGCTACTTAAAATTTTACTGAGTCTTTGTGGCTCAACACAGTATCACTTTTTATAAATATTCATGTGTGCTTGAAAAAAATGTTTTCTAATTGGTGGACATAGAATCTGATATGTTAATTAAAATCAACTTGCTATATTGCTGATTTCCATGTTGAAATCTACCTTTAATAAAAAACTTATAAATTTCTCTGAAGTTTTAGTAATTTCTCGATTCATATATTTAAGGTTTTATTCATCTGCTAGGTACATGCATGTTAAAAATTGCTATACCTTTTTGATGTTGGATCTTCTATTAATATTTATAACCCCCACTATCCCCAATAATGTTTTCTTATTTTTATTAGTGTAACAATACCAAGTTTATTGTGGTTCTTAAAATCCTATTATTTTCCACCTTGCTGTGTTCTTATGCATTGGGTATGTCTCGTATTCTAGAAAATCTCTAGATTTCTTTATTCCAACCTGTCAGTATATGTTGACTAGTGAGTGTTAGTTCACTTAGATTTATTATAATTATTGATGGTCCTATTTCTTTTATCTTAATTTTACATTTCAGTTTCTCCCACTTTATTTTTAAGCCTCTCTTTAATTTGATGTCTATAAATGTCTTCTTCTAATAACACAAGAACTTTAGTATGCTCTCACATCCTCTGATCTTGCCATCTTTTACCAACTCATCAATGTTGATATTAACTAGACTTTTCTTAGTTATTAAGAATATATTTTTCTACCTGGCTGGCGTTGCTCGGTGGTTGACCAATACCTATGAACAAGGAGGGTAAGGGTTCAAATTCCTGGTCCTGGCTCAATCCCCAGTGGGAGGCCTGTAGGAGGGAGCCGATCAATGATTCTCTCTCATTATTGATGTTTCTCTCTCTCTCCCTCTCCCTTCCTCTCTGAAATCAATAAAAATATATATATTTTTGCCTTGGCTGGTATGGTTTAGTTGGTTGGATGTCATCCCATGCACCAAAAGGTTGCTGGTTTGATTCCTAATCAGGGCACATGCCTGGGTTATGGGCTTGAGCCCCATGACTGGGGTGTGCAGAAGGCAGCGATTGATGTTCCACTCTCACATCAATGTTTCTCTTTCTCCCTCTCCCTTCCTCTCTCTATAAGTCAGTACAAATTATTTAAAATTTTTTTTAAAAGTATTTTCTCCTTTTAGTTTTAGCACATTGTATAGATAACAATAAACTCTACACCAAGGTATAAAATTTCAGATTTCTTACAAATGCTTCTTCAATTTGCCTTACCTATGATTAAGAGCTTCATTCACAACTGTTTTCTTTTTTTTAACTTACATTTTTTTAAAATTTTTTTCTTTTTTATTAAATGTATTGGGTGGCACTGGTTAACAAAATTATACAGGTTTCAGTTGTACATTTCCATAATACATCATATATATATATTGTATTGTGTGCTCACCACCCCAAGTCAAGTCTCCTTCCATCACCATTAATCCCCTCTTTCCTGGCCCCCATTTCCCTCTGATAATCACCATAGCATTGTCTGTGTCTATAAGCTTGTTTCTCTTTTTGCTTATTCCCTTCACCATTTTCACCCAGCCCGGCAACACCTCCCCCTGACAGCTGTCAGTCTGTTCTCTATGAGTTTGTTTCTATTTTGTATGTAAGTTTGTTTTGTTTATTAGATTCCACAGATGAGTGAAATCATATGGTACTTGTCTTTCTATGACTGGCTTATTTCACTTAGCATAATGCTCTCCAAGTCCATCCATGCTGTCGCAAAGGGTAAGGTTTCCTTCTTTTTTACAGCCAAGAAATATAAAACCACCGAATAGGTAAAAATTTAACATAAAAATTAAACATGAAATTACCAGATGGTCTAGCAATTCCACTATAGGTATATACCCAAAAGAACTGAAAGCAGAGACTCAGGGATTATTTGTACAGCAATGTATACAGCTGCATCATTCCTATTACCAGCCTAAAGGTGCTAACAACTCAAATATCCACCGACATTTGGATGGATAAACAAAATTTAATATTACACATACAATGGAATATTATTCAGCCTTAAAAAATAAATGAAATTCTGATACATGCTACAACTTAAACAAACCCTAAAAACATTATGCTAAGTGAAATATGTCAGACACAAAGAACAAATATTGTGTGATTACACTTAAAGGTACCTAGAATAGTCAAATTCATAGAGACAGAAAGTAGAATGGGAGAGAGAGAGAAACATCAATAATGAGAGAGAATCATTGATCGGCTCCCTCCTACAGGCCTCCCACTGGGGATTGAGCCAGGGAGTATATCCTAATGTACTCTCTAACAGGGGGTAGAATGTGAGGCTGTCATGCTACCAGCTTCTTATTGCTACTACCAAACCATAGTTCTTCAGTTGGCCAACAACAAATTCCATCTAAATGTTTCCTTTTTATTTTTACCTTTTTTGTGTAAAATGTATATAACATTTTTATCATTTTAAAATTCAGTGGCGCCCTGACCGGTTTGGCTCAGTGGATAAAGTATTCATCAAGCTGCTAAATTATTAAAATCAAGTAGGTTTTATCTAGCCTGAGAACTTAAAAGATTTCTCAGGGAGTGGTAGTTATTAGGGAAAAGACAAGTTTTATGAAGGTAAGGCATTCTCAAAAAGGCTGAGGCTGTAATTAAATGTCTAAGAAACACAAAAGGAGTTTTAAGCTACACAGTGTAAAAGAATGTTTTGGGCTGAACAATACAAGGATGAGAATACAGGGCTATTCAATTAAGGTAGGAGATTGAGAATAGAAGAGAGAGAGGAAAGAAACCTGTTAAGGGAATTGACCCTCAACAGCCTCAGAGTTTCAAATAGACCAGTTTTGTACACTACAACTACAGCAAACCTCTGAGGAATACAGTGAAGCAATATAATGAGTGACTTCATTACTTAAAACGTTTGAACTTTCCAGTCCTACATCAATGCCTGGATATACATCAGACCTCCACCCCCTCAAGGACTCATGTATACAGACCACCTGATATCCACTATCCAGACCACCAGATGTGATCAGATCTCCTGGCGCCCATCCTCCATACTATCCAGACTGCCCAATATCTGACCGATAACTGTCCTGGACCAATCCTAGGGCTAAGAATGCAGAACTTATTATTCTCAAGAATATATTTTTACTATAAAAACTCTTAACTTGTCTATCTTCTTCGGAACACTTCTGGGTTTTTGCCTAGTTGTATTTTTGTTTTGCAAAGCCTAAGACCCTTGAATAAATCTTTATCATTTATTTCTAGTCAAAGCCTCCAGACTCTTTTTGAGTTTGTTTGACACCTTCATTAAGCACTTGTTTTATGTCAGCCACTGTTCTAACAAAATGGGTCTTGGTGATCCTGCCAACAACCAAACTTCTCCGCCTCTCAATTACATGAAGAAGTTAACTTAATATTCAAATAGTATAAAATAGTCCTGTTATAGCTGGGATTTCTGAAACCAACTGCTTGCAGGTTTAAGAAAGGGTGTTTTTCTTTTTTAAAACACAATTCATTTTCCCTCAACAACATCTTTCAGGTATCTTACCACATTCACAAATAAATACATAAAAACTGCATTTAAATAGTAAAAGAATAAGTAGGTACTCCTTAACCTTTGGTTATTCAGCCATAGATTTAGCGTGTGTTTTGCTTTCTTGTCCT
>NW_005360187.1:1714333-1721833 GCF_000412655.1 Myotis brandtii | reverse complement strand
ATATATTTTTTTTTTTAAATAAATATGTCAGGGGGAGGCAGGACTGGATGAAAGGGGATAAAGGAATTAGCCAAAGAACAAATATGCATAACTCATGGACACAGAAAGCAATGTGGTGATGGCCAGAGGGAAGGGGTGGAAAATGGGGACATTTGTAATAGTGCAAACAATAAAAACAAAGTAAAAAAACAACAAAGTGTACCTTTAGTAAATATAAATAATAAATGTGCTTTAAAAATAAACTTATGATCTGAACATGACAGCATTACAAAATTTCAATTAATTAAGATGTCTTATATTTCATAAATGCTTGCTTTTGATACTCTTACCTTAGACTGGTCACGAATTTGAAGTTTTTCCCATACTATTTTATCACTTTCAGATTTTTCCCAAGTATTATTCCATTTTTCAGAAGTTTCTTTTTCTTTCTTCTTTAAAGCAACCTGTTCATCTGGAAATAATGTCCTTTTTAAAAAAATGTACAATAACTGCAAAAAAAATCACGTAAACAAATCATGACCTTCTTAAAGAGTGCAGATTCCAACACAGATTAAAATTGTTTTGTACGGAGGAGATTAACTCACAAGATAAAGAAAAATTTTAAAGGAGATGGAATAAAACATTTAATCAGAACCAAATTTAAGTATGGCACAAATGGATGTAATAATGTCTATTACAATTATCAATAAAGAGATTTTTTCAGGACAACATAGTTTATATTATGCTAATTATTTTGAGGTTCTACTTTCCTGAAATGTTCAGTCAATTATTAGTAAGAGACTCAAAAGTAAGAACTCTGGATTCAGAGAAATTTGGGGGTCAAATCCAAGTTCAACTATTTCCCCACAATATGTCTATGGACAAATTACTGTTCACTTCTCTAAACCTGTTTGTTCTTCTGTAAAAAGAGAGTAATAATAGTGCCCATTTCAGTACAGGACCTGGCACAAAATAAATATTTAATAAATGTCAGCATTATTCATAACTGTGAAAAAAGTAAAAAATATAAAATCTTGTGTTAACAGAACAATATAAATAAACAAGACCCCAAATCAATAGTTCTTAAAATGTCAAAGATATATAAATTTAAATTCCAAGAAAACTAATGAAAGCAAAGCTTTAAGAAAGAAAGATGTGCTTTTTCTAACAGTATCAAGTAACAGTAAATTGTATTTTTAAAGATAATAATTAAAGCATAAAACACTTCAGTAATTTCCAAGTAGCTCCATATCTTACTTCAGAAGTTTTGTATTGTATTTTGATAAGCTAAATTTTATTTAAAAATATTTAAAGCTGAAATTATGCTATAAACACAGATCAGATCTCCAAATCTTCTGACTCTGCTACCATATATTAAATTTCTTCATTCTTCTGTTACCATCACTTCCAATATCAATTCATTCCCTAATTCTTCTGCTTATCTCTTTTTCTACATCACCTATCCTGTACCAGCATGGCTGCCTCACAGGAGGGTGAAGCCCATCTTCATGCTCTTAGTACAGCTATTTCTAAAAGTACAACTGTTACTTCATGTATTTTCCAAACTATGGACTCCAAGTCTAGTCCAAGAAGCAATGGGAGTTTCTTAGTTATTATCAATATTTTAAGACCCTAACAAAAATTATAAATATTTCTGTTATACAGTTTCTACAGTCTGACAAAAAACAATAAGCTTATTTTTGTGTGGAATACACTAATTGATATCATACTGATAACTCTTCATTAGAACATTTTAATTATTTTTAAAAAATGAACTCAATTATTTTTAAATAAAACCATCTTTAAACCCATAGGATTTCTGTAATGGAAAAATATGATAAGTGGATTTTCAAGAAATGAGAAAAGTTTAGGAATCTTTGAGATCCAGGAGCTCTAGAATGATACTGATGACATCAATGCTCACCTCTGGCTTTTGGTACACACCACAGAGTGCCAAACAAAAAGGTACAATGTAAGCGAATGTGAAACCACAATCTTCTTATACATTTACAGAGAACTCCTCTAAATGGCAAATTTATAACACAAGACTTTTGATAATATTATATTGAAGGATATATTTCATCCTTTATATATATTCTGTAAGTCAACCAAACTACAATAATAGGTGTTAATAATTACTTACCAAGCTCTTTTCTCCACTGGGCTTTTTTCGCTTCCAACAAATTTCTATCACGTTCTCTTTCCCCCAGAGTACTGAATATGTCCGCTGGTTTCCATACATTCTCTCTGAGACAAAACACAAAATAATGACTGAAACCTTATTATACATTTCGACACAACATACTCCATAGTATTCAGTAATAACTTTTAACTAGCTCTTAGTCTTCAGAGTTAATATTTCATAAGAAAGTCAAGCAAAAATCATATTCACAAGATATGAGTTACATACATGGCAATTTTATGCTCAGACTGCTTAGATGTCTCCTGATTTTTATTTAAAACAGATTTATTTTCATCTTGGACACGTGAAACAACCTCAGTTTTTTGGAGTAGTCCCATAATGTTCTCATCCTTTTTCTGATTAGGAATACTGTTTAAATGTAGACTGTACTGACCTAGGAAATAAAATGCAGGCTTTAAAATTAACAGTATAATTGCATCTATTACAATACCTTATTTTAGCATACTGCTATACAGTTTAAAAAACATTGCCTTACACATCACCTAATTATTTCTCACAGCAATCTTTGCAGTGGGTATTATGACTCCCTTTTTGCCAAAAAAGGAAACTGAGCCTCAGAGGTTTAATGACCCAGATGTATGGCCACAGCCATACAAATTCCTGTACCAAACAACGAGCAACAACAACAAAAATAAACCTCCATTTATTCCTGCCAACATCACTTTTAAAAATAATATAAACAAAAACACAATTGACTTTATTGAGAATAAAAGCAAATAGCTCTATGAAAAACTCACTACCTTTTCCTATTTTAGCTGGGAAATCAGTGAAAAACTTTACCATGGACCACTGGCTTTATGCCCCAGCTATAGCTATTCCAAATATTTTGGACTCATGCTTGGTTCAAAAACTATTCTACATTGCTCCTTAACATGCTAGTTCTCCTAGTGAAGAAAAAGCATATCTAATATGTAGGTCATTATATGACTAGGAAAATTCTTTTAACTTTATTGTTATTTTCTCTATCTTTGCTAAGTTTTTATTTTTTTGTTCTCTGAACTAGAATTCTAGACTTACAAGACAAAATCTAGCTTTCTCATTTTACAAAGGATAATCTAGACCAGTGGTTGCCAAACTGCGGCTCGCGAGCCACATGTGGCTCTTTGGTCCCTTGAGTGTGGCTCTTCCACAAAATGCCACGTGCGGGCGCACATGTACAGTGCGATTGAAACTTTGTGGCCCATGCGCAGAAGTTGGTATTTTGTGGAAGAGCCACACTCAAGGGGCCAAAGAGCCGCATGTGGCTCGCGAGCCGCAGTTTGCTGACCACTGATCTAGACCAAGAGAAGGTAGATTACACTATCTCAGCACCTTGGGAGTATATAGGAGCTACCTGGTCTCCAAACCAGTTGTGGGAACTCTTCCTGGTGACTGTTAATTTTTTTTTTTTTCACTATTGACTCACAAAATGTTAATGATATTTCTACTCATATTCACAATTCTTCAGCTCAAAGCTGAAACAAGAAGGCTTTTAAGTACAATTATGATTAGTGAAACAGAAGGCATGTAATATTCTACTACTCCTTTCAAGTTTGTGTTTTAAAGATAGTGCTGCCAATCCTTAGCATGGATTGAGAATTAGGAAAAGCAAAATGTAGGGGCCAGGAAAATCAACATTTTCAACAAGCAAGTCAAATCTTCATAGTAGGGGTCCCTCAATTTTCACTAGAAGTACTATAATGGTTTGTTGGAACATTTTATATAATTCTTTTTAATGTAAGTAAGGTTTTTCTACATTCTAAAATAAGTACAATAGTGTTCTGTATTAACATCTTTTCTAGAGTTCACAGAAAACTGGATTTCTTAAGGCTATGGTTCATGAGAATAATATTCTGGGCATTAACCGTAAAATATAGCATATTATAAAAGTAATCCTGTATATTTATTTACCTTAAGAGACCAATCATTTTGAAAAATTGTTACATGTAAAATAGAATTTAAGAGGCACAGTTATGTAAAATTCAATGAATCTGAAATTCTAAAACATTTTATGTCAATAAAATGTACTAAAACTTCAGAAAGTCTTACTTGTTTCCTCCTCCTTTCCATTCTCAGTCAGGAACGTGGGTCTATTTCCGTGGTTTACATTTATCAAAATCTGTTGTAGCTGGTCTTGTGTTAGACACACCAAACTACTCTTCATATTTTCGCCTGTGATGTGATTTTTGCAAGGCTTCTGTTTAGCTATTACAGGTGTACTTAAGGTGTTCCCAGTCTTCTGTATTTTAGGGGTTGTAGGTGAACTCTCTTTCCGGATATGAAGACAGTCTTTATCAGCATACTGCTTGCATAAATCCTTAGCCATACTATTTTTTTCACCTTTTACCAGTGACGTTTCTGAACCAATTCTCTTCTTTTCCAAAAGTTTTTCACTACTGATACAAGTATTTTGTGTTGATTTTAGAATGCATCTGGTTTGTTTTGTTCTTAAAGGACATTTTCCAATCTTGGTCTTATTTCCCATCTGTTAAGATACCAAAAATTTATTCTTTATAACAGCCCATGAAAAACCTATAATTATCTTGATATATATGATAAATCAGGCCTTTAATCTTTTTCCCATTTAGCTAATATATATCAAAAAGAAACTAACTTTTAACCTTTGCAAACCTTCACTTGAAAGCTTTATCAAATACTGGAAATTATTATTTTATTCAGAACTAGAGGGCTGGCACATGAAATTCATGTGCAGGTACGGTCCCTAGGCCAGGCCTGCATTCAGGGACATCTTCCCCAGCTGCCCACAGCTGGCCCTGCCCCCCTGCCGCAACCCAACCCTAGTTCTCCATTTGCAATTGGGTCATCGGTGCCTGACAACCAGGGGAAAGGACTGAGAGGTCGGCTGTTCCCACCCACTTGCCAACCCCGCCCCTGCCATAGGTGGCCATCAGGCGATCAGAGCCTGCCAGCCAGGGAAAGGCACCAAGAGGTGGTCAGTGCACCTCATAGTGACTCGTCCAGCGGTTGTTCTGGTTGTTCTGCCGTTAGGGTCAATTTGTATATTACCCTTTTATTATATAGGATAATAAAGTATATAGAAGAACTTTTATTCTAGTTGTTATAGGACATCTCCATTCTACTTCAGCACTGAATCTCATGTCATGATTACATCATCCACACAACCTCTCTTCTTTATAAGCAATTATAGACCAATAGACTACTAGCCCTTATTCCTTGCATAATTTAACCCATGGGTCATCATCCCTCTAACATAACTCTGCCTTAATTATCAGTGCTTTCATATCCATAGATCATTCTTCCAATATCTTGGTCTCTCATTTCCTTGAACACTGCTCCTATACTCTTGTCCTTCATGCTACCTCAGTTACTCATTCCCATAGTGATATCTTAAACTGACTTTATAACTACTCATAATTGCAATCCCTCCATAATCTATTTCAAGCACTGCACATGACCACCACCTCCTATTTTTTCCAGCTTAACTTTCTTAACATATCCCAACAATTCTCTAACTCTGCTGGGATCTATAATCTGTTGATCCTACCACCTTCCTCTTGTCCTTGCATCCCTCCTTACCAATCTTAAATTCCATGATCAACCAAAACCATCACTGTTTTCCATTCTCAACTCCTCTGCTCTATGCCACATACACATGGCAAATCCCAAACCTGGTAAAATCTAACTTTTCACCTACTCTGTGCCCGCATCCAAGAAGAAAAACACACAGTTACAACATCTGATTTCATCTTAAATACATACCCAAGAACAACCAATGGGCTCTTCATGTTACCTGGCAGGCACACATTTCCAAAGTTCATTTAGTCTCATCTCATTCATTTAGCAATAATCT
Organism: Myotis brandtii; assembly: GCF_000412655.1. NCBI lineage: Eukaryota > Metazoa > Chordata > Mammalia > Chiroptera > Vespertilionidae > Myotis > Myotis brandtii. The sequence goes on along the minus strand of NW_005360187.1, from coordinate 1,715,840 downwards.
CAACTGTCTCCTAGCCCAGCGGTTCTCAACCTGTGGGTCGCGACCCCTTTGGGGGTCGAACGACCCTTTCACAGGGGTTGCCTAAATCCTGCATATCAGATATTTACATTACGATTCATAACAGTAGCAAAATTACAGTTATGAAGTAGCAACGAAAATAATTTTATGGTTGGGACTCACCACAACATGAGGAACTGTATTAAAGGGTCGCGGCATTAGGAAGGTTGAGAACCACTGTCCTAGCCCCTAATACTTTCTTTCATACTCATTCTCAGCTGAAGACCTTGATTAATATTTCACTGAAAATCTCTCAAGGAAGCATTTAGAAAAAACTTTATTTCTACCATCAAATCTATACCAGCATCTGTACTCAGACAAACTGCTTGCCCTCCTGTTACTTGGACACATCCCATAACCCTTTTTCTCAAGGCTCTCTCTCTAGCAATACTTTGCTTTTTCTTGAATCATCACCATTTCTTTTCCACTGTTCACATCTTTTTTGCCATCTTAAAAAAAAATTCTTGATCCCACTTTCTTATCTTCTATAATCCCATTCCAACCAAGCTTTCACCCAACCACCTGACCCAAACTGCTTATCAAGGTCACTAATAATTTGTATATTGCTAAATTCAATTACCAATCCTCAAACTCTCATCTTACTCGACCTACTGGCAGTGTCCTACAGAGTTGATTATTCCTTCCATTTTGAAGCCCTTTCTCTATTTCACTTATAGGACTCCACAATCCTGGTTCTTATTGCTGCTCCTTCTCAGTCTTTAGTGGTTTCTCCTTTTCTCTCAGATCTCTTAAAGCTGGAATGCCTAAGGCTCAGTCCCAAGATCTCTTCTTGGGTTTCTAATAGACACTTCAAACTCACCATGTCCCAAATTAAACTCCTGATCTTCTTGCCCTTAATAACTTCCTCCCCTCAGTCTTTCCTATCTCAGTTACTAATGCCAAAAATTTTACAATTATCCTTGAATCATCTCTGATATGCTTCATTTAACTTGTCATCAAACCTTGTTTTGCTCCATTTCCAAAATATATCCTGAATCTGACACTACTCTAAAACATCTCTTGCCACCTCTCTGTTCTAAGCCACTACCTCATCGAAATTACTGAAAAACCTTCTAACTGGTTTACCTGCTTCTACCCTTGCTCCACAGTCTATTCTCTTAATACTAGAGGCCCAGCGCGCATGATTCGCTTCCACTTGCCTCAGCTGGCCACCCCACTCATCTCGCACTGCCCTCAGCCATTCCTAGCTCTCTGCTGCTATTAGCTCTCCGCTGCTATAGCTCTCGGCCACTAGTAGCTCACGCCCCGCCCTCCACTGATCGTAGCTCCCCACTGCTAGTAGCTCACATCCCACCCACCGCGAGGCTGCTGCTTGTTTGGTCATAATGGCGTTATGGTGTGATGACCACAGGCCTTTTATGATATAGACTAGAGGCTGAAATTCGTGCGGGGGGGGGGGGCCCCTCAGCCCCGGGGGCACCCCCTCCAG
>NW_005360187.1:1712362-1714221 GCF_000412655.1 Myotis brandtii | reverse complement strand
CGCCGGCTGGTTGCCCCTAACTGCCCCTTCTGACGGCCTGGTTGCCTCTTACGGCCCCCCATCCCCATCGGCCTGGTAGCCCCAAGCAGCCGGCTGTTCAGTCGTTTGTTCCCCTCCTCCCCCATACTGGCCTGGTTGCCCCCAACTGCCCCCCTCTGCCGGCCTGGTCGCCCCACGCAGCCTGCTTGTTCAGACGTTTGGTCGTCCCTCACTAACCCCCCTGCCTGCCTAGTCGTATGGAGCCATTTCGTGAGGGCTAATTTGCATATTACCTCTTTATTATATAGTATGTTAAGTCAGGGCATGCCACTTTCTTCAAAAGCTTCCAATGGCTTCCCATCTCACTTAGAAGAAAAACTGAACTTCTCACTCTGACCAAAAAAGACATAATGATCGGGCACACTCCCATTTGTCTCCATTATCTCATTCTCTCTCTCTTAGCCTCTAGCCACCAGGGCATCTTGTTCCTTAAATTCAACAAGAACCTGCAGTCTTAGTCCTTAGCACTAGTCAGCTTCTCTACCTGGAATATTCTTCCTTCAGATTCTACATGGTTCATTCACTCACCTCCTTCAAATATGTGCTCCAATATCACCAGCTTAGTGAGGTCCTCTCTGACCTCTCTATTTAAAACTGCAGGTTTCCTGCTCTATTTTCACTCCCACCTCCCTAGCTCTGTTTTCCCAGTAGGTGTTCAATAAATTTTTGTTCAATGACTATCCTTAACTATGCCATTTTAGAAAACGAATTCTTTCTCCTCTCTCCTCCAAATTAGCTCCCCTTTCTAAAATATCCCATTTCTGTGGCTCTTCTAATCTCTCATACCAGAAACCATGGAGTTATCTGACTCTTTATCCTCCTTTTTATAGTCTTCTTTAGCTAACCAGCAAGTATTGGTTCTGACTTTCAAGCCTTATTCTCACCATTTACACAACAATAAGCCTAAAACTAGGTTTTCATTTCATTTCTAGTTCACAGCCAGACTATCTCAAATTTATCCCATTTAATCCACTATACATTTCTGCAAACCCAACTAACCTAAAATAAGTCAACAGTCATTTAATTATTAAGTGTTGTTTTTTATGGGCTCACCACCATGGGAAAAAGAATTGGACCTGTAAAGTTGAATAAGATAATAGTCTTGCTATCAAGGAATGAAGTAGATGCACATGGCTTTCATCTAGCTTATCATATCCCAATTTTCCCTCTTTTTCAATAAATTACATAATACACAACCAAACTTTGACCAATTCACCAATCCCATTTTGTCCTACTTTTCAAAATAGCCCTGTAAAATCAGCCACAAGATTCCTTTATTATCTTATTCACCTCACCTACACCTATTTATTCCTGGCTTTAGGCTTTGACACCACAATCTAAAATACCTTTGTGTTCTCCTATCCCTGTGGCTATTTTAATATAACGAATTCTGTAAATGAGAGGTAGAAAACTCAAATACCTATTGTATTGCAGACTGGGTGGGAGCTAGAATAAACTGAACAGCACTTTTCCGCCTAAAGGAGAACTAAACTACACTACCAAACACACACACACACACACACACACACACACACACACACACACAACAAACAAAAAAAAGCCACTATACTAAAAAAAAAAAAAATCTATTTACTAGATCAGTGGTCGGCAAACTCATTAGTCAACAGAGCCAAATATCAACAGTACAACGATTAGAATTTCTTTTGAGAGCCAAATTTTTTAAACTTAAACTATATAGGTAGGTACACTGTTATTAACTTAATTAGGGTACTCCTAAGCTGGCCTTTGCTAAAAACGTCCTCAATCTGATTGAGGTACGTTCGCTGAGGTCGACCCCTTCCAACTCTCCCATCCACACT
>NW_005360187.1:1703752-1711810 GCF_000412655.1 Myotis brandtii | reverse complement strand
GAAACATCGATGAGAAACATCGATAAGCTGCCTCCTGCACGCCCCCCACTGGGGATGTGCCCGCAACCGAGGTACATGCCCTTGACCGGAATCGAACCCAGGACCCTTCGTCTGCAGGCCGACGCTCTATCCACTGAGCCAAACCGGTCCGGGCTAAATTTTCCAATTTTTAGATATTGGCACCTCATTCTAGTTTTTGAAAACCACTTTGTGGTTTTCAGCAGACTGCACATAGCTTATACAACTGAACCCTAACACCTCAGTTAGTTTCCAACTACTACAGCTCCTACTAATCTCACCCTTCTTTGACTTATACCAGCCTTTTTTTTTGAGTCATTAGCAGTTGAGCATTTCATTTCTCTAATTAGTGTCTCACTCGAACTGCTAAGTGCAGTGCATTCCCTTAACATATCTTGAAAACCATTCACTTCTGTCCCCTTCTTTAACGGATCTAACTATCCTTCACAGAGTTGCCTGAAGCTCTACAACACAAATTAAATTATATCTAGCCCACTTTTCAAAAATTCTTTAATGTTCCCAACATGAAGATAAAATAAATTCAAACTGAGTATTCATTTAAACTCTTCTTCATGATTGTAACCCCACTAAGCTTTATGTTCTACACTTCCCCAAGGTACACACTATTCCTCAAATGCAAATTATGCTTTGTAGCTCGGTATTTTGCCCACCATTTTGAGCTCAGAATATGCTTCCTTACTTCTTTGACTGTAAATATCTCCCTCATCTTTTAAGTTCTAATTAAAATGTCACTTCATTTATGAAGCATTCCCTGGTCTTTTCAAACCACAAAGAGTTGCTCTTTTCAATGTTTTCAATATATATATATATATATTACTGATTTCATAGAGGAACAGAGAGGGAGAGAAACATCAATGATGAGAATCATTGATCGGTTGCCTCCTGCACGTCCCCTACTCGGGATGGAGCCCACAACTCAGGCATATGCCCTTGACCGGAACAGAACGCAGGCTGACACTCTATCCACTGAGCCAAACCAGCAAGGGCTGTTTCCTTCTATTTATAACCCTAATATGACACCCATTTTATTCTTGTATTATATAGTTATTTACCTGATTGATACTCCCACTTCCAGGAAACAAGGACTAGGTTTTACTCTTCTCTCTCAGTCACAGAATAAAGCCAAGAATACAGCTCTACACATATACTGGACTTTTACAGTGTAGTAAATCCTTGTTAAACAGAAACCTACTAATTGGAGCTCTAATTTAACTAGAATTATTTTACCACATTGCAATTACATCAGAAATAATATACACACAAAAAGAAAAGAAATAAGAAACAAACAAATGCAAAAACAAATAATATACAGAGATTTTCAAAAATATTTAACAAAGGGGTGGGTAAGAAAAAACTTGGCACAAGGACACTATACATTCAGCTCAACTTTGAATACTTTTTGTAGATTAATGCCAAAGAATAATGAAAAGAGGCAGCAAAAAATTGTAAACTACCAAATAACTATTCAATTATATTCAAGTTACCCAATAAGAAAAAAATGTAGCCCAGATCATTTCCCCAGGGGTTATGGAATAAGATGACTTTAATAGCTCAAAAAGGAGGGTCTTTGTCATAAACATTTTTATGTAGCATGTTGCTCTTTTACCTAGTTTAATTCTACCAATATTTTTCATAATATAAAGACAGTATCCAATGCAGTGGTTTAATATTGGCTGATTTCACAATTTCTGAGGCCAGGATCCCAAGGCCAGAATCAGAGAAAAGTAACATTTTAAAATAGAAAATGTGTAGTCCTGGCTGGCATTCTCAGTGGTTGGAGCTTCAGTCAAGAGCACTACCTGGGTGGCAGGTCCAATCCCCTCCCCCACTGGCACGTGTGGGAGGCAACCAATCACTGTGTCTTTGTCACATTGATGTTTCTCTCTCACTCCCTCTAAAAATCAATGGAAAAAATATCCTCACTCCTCTGGTGAGGATTAAAAATATATACTAGTATATAAAATGTACTTCCTAGCACTAATATTGTATATATCTTTAGTGTGTCACTAATTTTCATATGTAGAAAAACCTATACAAAAATTTTTAATGTTTTATATTTCAAATAATTTGTGAGATAATTTTAAGAGTTTAGAATTCATAAATTATTCATGACATTAAATCATTAATTTTTTCTTTCATTTATCTTCCTATAAGCCTAAGAAATAAGGCTGGTAACTATCTTCACTTCATATTCATTAACAAAGATTCAAAATGCAAAAGAGATTTTGATAGAATTAAGAAAGTTCTCTGACCACACGTGTTAAACTAGATGGGAGAGTTCAGCTGTGTTTAAAGAGCACACCACGAAGATGGTAGTAATTCAACCTGTGAGGAATGGGCAAAACAATTGTAGATAAGTATTGTAGGAACTTACCCCAGTGGGAAAAAAGAAAAGCACTATGAAGAGAGAATTCATGAATAACTTACTAAAAAAAAAAAAATGAACTAAACATATAGCTGCCAAATTGTGAAGTTTAAGTTAAAAAACTGACTAACACAAAAAAGGAAAACAAATACTAGTGTTTGGGATTTTTATCTTCTGTGAAGAAAGAAATGAGGATCTCAGCAAGCTCTGTAAACAAGGGAAGAAAAGCTCCCTGAAATAAAATCAATATCGAAGGAAAACTTAGATTGCATCAGTATTTTTTTCCAGTTTTACTGAGGTATAATTGACAATTTAAAAATTGTGTACATTCAAGGTATACAACAATAATTTGTTACATGTCTACACTGAAATAATCACCATACTCAAGCTAATTAACATAACCTTCACCTCATGGTTACCATTTATCAGTATTTTGGAGTTCCAAAAGCAAGAGGGATAAATCCAAACAACTTGCTTTAAGATATATAATTTAAAATCAACATCATCTGTGACTTATGAGTTACTCTAGAAACTAGAGTAAAATATCCCTAGACCACAGATAAAATTTTGTAATGATTCTACCAAAAGTCTGACTAGTAACTTTATTTACTTATAGGCATCAAAGGCATCTCCAGATGTTCTACGTTAAAAAAAACAATTAAATGTCTTCACAAAAGTGGTGTGTCTTCACAAAAGTGGTGTAGCTAGCAAGTCCATCAAGGACAACAATGAAAGAGGGAACATGTGAGAGACAATAGAGGCTAGGGGAGGTAGAAATCATCTAGTACAAGTAGCTTTTAATCTAGAAGCTTAAAGGGGCACTGTACTGGTTCATGTGACTCAAATAAAAATAGTTGCAATATTTTAACAGGGCAGGCCCAGGAAAAAATACACAATCTGTAGTCAAACATTAAGAAACACAATGTATGTAAGTATATACCATGTACAGAGAGAAATAATTTTTATTGGTAGCTTGTGGAATTATTCTAATCATCATCATCCATTTATCAATATGGTGGGTACTAAAGCAACCTCTCCCCCTTGATTAAACCTGGAAGAAACAGCAAAGACATCAAGGGCTCAGAGTTGAAAAGTGCCATATTATCCCCAATGGGCTCCATTCATAAACATGCAAGAAAAACTTTAAGATGCTGCAAAGAAAAAGGAAAAAAGGGAATAAAGTTAAGGAAGAGCAGAGTAGAAACTTCTGCTGATGTTAATCTAAAAATTAAAAAAAAGAGTACAGGCAAAGTAGTGATATCAAACATTTTTTTAATAGTTGGTAATGTAATTTTGTAGAAAAAGGCACTATGGCCCTAGCCGGTTTGGCTCAGTGGCTAGAGCAGGGGTGGGCAACCCCTGGCACGCGTGCCAAACATGGCACGCCAGTAACTTTTGCTGGCACGTGAAACCCTCTCTTATAATCTTCCATTTACAATTTTTTTCTTAATATCGACTTTTTTATATTTCAGATAAATTCAGTGTAGGTGCATCTTAGATAAATAATTATACATAACAAGTTATCTTAAAGACCATAGACATGGCTGACTTTGAAATGCAGTTGATTGAATTTCAGAGTAGCTCAAGTTGGAAGCAGAAATTTATTGACCTTAGAGTTGACTTGGAAAACATTGAAAAAAAGCAATTAGAGACAGGAGTACCAGAGAGAAGTGTCGAAAACAAACTATTGAGGACTTGGAGTTTTCTATGCCTCTGCCTTAACTCTCCCTGCCTTCCTAGATTTGACCAGTGTTTTGGTTTCATCTACATATGCTTGTGAATCTTTGTTCTCAGTGATGAATTTTGTTAAGTCTCGTAATAGGAGTAGCCTGACGGATGAAAGTAGTAGCTCGTGCATATTTCTGAAGGTCACGAAATATAAACCTGATGTAAAATCTCTGTCATCAGTGATGCAGCAGCAAAAGTCCCACTGATAATATCAAACGGAGTCATAAAGTTTTCTGTCGGACTATCAGTGTACATGTATACATTAAAAAATAAATGTATTTTTCATCATCATATACTGTGTTTTTGTCGCTCGAATGAATTTTATTATTTCTCAAGGTTCTTCACATACGTACACCTTAAGAGATATCAAGTAGGCGTAACATGTTCTCAAAAAATTAGGGTTGGCACGCAGAAGAATTTTGAGTCAGAGATTTTGCTGGTTTTGGCACGCACTCACAAAAAGGTTGCCCACCCCTGGGCTAGAGCGTCAGCCCACCAACTGAAGGGTCCCAGTTTCAATTCCAATTTCTTTCAAGGGCACGTACCTTGTTTCAGGTTGCGGGGCCCTGGTTGGGGTGCGCAACCAATCAATGTGTCTCTCTCACATAGATGTTTCTCTCTCTGTCTCTCCCTCTCCTTTCCACTCTCTCTAAAAATCAATGGAAAAATATCCTTGGTGAGGATTAACAAAAAGAAAAAAAGAAAGAAAAAGGCACTATGGTTCCCTGATTTAAAAAAAATAAAATTTTAAAGAAAAATCATCATTAAGCTCAAGTTTGATCTCTTAAAGGAAAAAGCTAAATGCATATTAAGAATTTGTGAATCAAATATACCCTTTTGGTGTGGAAAAATGGCATCAGTATGAGGATGTATAGTATAGGGAACATAGTCAATGTTGTATTATCTGTGTATTGTGCCAGGTGAGTATGCTTTTTAAAGTTTATTATTGTCTAATTACTATGCGGTACACCTGAAACTAATATCAACTGTAATTGAAAAATAAAAATTTTAAAAAATGGAATGAGTATGAAAGAAAATATTTTTGTTTTCAAGTATGAATATCTATTTTTAAATATCTTGGGAACTGTACTGTCCAGTACAGTAGCTATTACATTTAAAATTAAATAAAATTTAAAATTCACTTCCTCAGTCAATAACCACATACCACTAGTGGCTCGCTACCATATTGAAAGCACTATTTTTAGAACATTTCCAGCACTGAAGTAGAGAAAAGGGTTCTAAAAGGCTTTTACAACAGAAAAATTATTATTCCATTCCTGTGAAAGAACCAGCCTGAAGACAAGGGAACAATAACTTCTTACCATCACTCCTAACCCCTTATAATATTTTAGCACAGATTATTTTCAAATCACTGTAAGAAAAACACATTTTACATTTGAAAATAGGTCAGGTCAAAGTCATTTGTTTGGCTTACCTTTACAGAAATGTTTGATTTACGTTCTAAAAAAGAAAAAAAAAATTACTAAACTATCAACTGAAAACAGACTAAGGCAGTTATAAAATTAAATTAGCATTGTTTTAAGATATTACTATCAGTAGAAATATTAACCCCAAAAAGCATTAACTTTAGGTCCTGAGTGCTGTTTTATAGTATGGTTCAAACATTTCTACTTCATTTTTATTTTCCAAGGTAAAAACTATAAACAGGTCAGGGAAAAAGAAAATAATGTGAATGAGAAGACTACCAAAGTATATACTCTGAGTTTTAAAATTAATATGAAAAATGGCTTTAGCGCCGAAGCCGGTTTGGCTCAGTGGATGGAGCGTCGGCCTGCGGACTGAAGGGTCCCAGGTTCGATTCTGGTCAAGGGCATGTACCTGGGTTTCGGGCACATCCCCAGTAGGAGATGTGCAGGAGGCAGCTGATCGATGTTTCTCTCTCATCGATGTTTCTAACTCTCTATCTCTCTCCCTTCCTCTCTGTAAAAAGTCAATAAAATATATTTAAAAAAAAGAAAAAAGAAAAATGGCTTTAGCAACTGTGGTCTTACTGTAGATTTAATTTTCTCAAACATTACATTCTTTACATGCACAGAACATAAGTACATTTTCACTTAGATTATACATTAGGCAATTGGGATATTTGCCATATGCAAATATAATGAAGAGATATATAACGCATGAACTATATTGGAACATTAAATTTCATGAATACTGACAGTGGTAAGCAGTGATGTACCCTGAATTGGCTAAAAATCAATTTGAGGAAGTTAGGGTAAACTGCTTTTTTTCAAAGTACCATTTAAATATCCCTCTACTACAAGTAAAAAGTCAGTTAAAGTAGTATAAATTTTACATAGGAATTTTAAAAGTTAACATTTTTAGATTCCAGTAACAGAGCATACCATATGGAGACAATATTAGCTTGGTTTTTCCATCCAATAATTCAGTTTCAAGCTTTAAACCATCTCTGCAAAATGAAAGAAAATTGTAAGAAACAGCAACATTTTAAATAGCCAGAAATGCTCACTTGAACCTGAAAGTAAATGTTCTTTTGAGTTATACAGGAATCTTGTAAATATTAAACCATTCTTTTAATTAAAAACATTTTCAATCAAAGATAAAACTGAAACTACAGGGAGATCCACATTATTGAAACTTTCCAATAATTAAAAGAATTATCTTTTAACCTGACACTTCATTTTGTTACTGGTAAGCAACAAAGTAATTCAGTTATTATACTATCACTTAATTCTTATAACTCTAGACTGGAAAAAGCAATGCTAACAAAACTCCTCACTTAAGTTAAAGGAGCAAAACATGTCTAACTCCAATTATTAGTTTCATAATGGTCTCCTGATTAACCTATTTTATGGCATACTAGTGCATTATTTGAAAATGAGCTATCACATTGCCACCCCAGTTACTCACTGTTTGAGCGCAGATACTTTCAATATTCAACGAATATATATTCACATTTACTGACACATTTGTTATCACAACAATAAATCTACAGGGAGGGGCAAATGTAGCTTTACAGTTTTGAGTATTCAAAATAATTGACTCTTGTATTATTTGTTAATTATTGTATTACTTTCCATACGAACAACTGTAAGTCTACTTTTGCCCTGCCCGCTACAAAAAACTGTGGCTGCTATACATTTTTTAAAGATTTTTTTATTGATTTTATGGACAGAGGGCGAGAGAGGAAAACATCGGCGGCCTCCAGCACGCCCCCTACTGGGGATGGAGCCCGTGCCCCGATGGGGGGTTGGGGGGGAAATGCAACCCGCAACCCTTCCGGGCTCGGGATTGGACGGCGTCCAACCCCCTGAACCATCCAGGCCAGGGCCGGCTCCTCTACTCTTCACCTGTGCGTGTCAAAGCAGAGAGCAGAGCCCCAGCAGACGCTGCCGATAAACGCGTGCATCTGTGAAGGTCCTCATAAAAACTCCTCTAAAAACAACAGCAGCAGCCCACAAAGTTAATTTACTATTTTAGCTTAAAAAAAAAAAAGGTGGGACAAAAGTGACTTCCAAGAGACAAAACTCACTCCGGCGGGCCAGTCAACGAAGAGCGCGGTTGGGAAGGTCTGACTAGGAACACGAAAAGGAGGTGTTTGGGGGGGAGGGGGGAGGACACGTCACCTCGAGGTGCTGACCAAGATAAAACGCTGGGAAACAGGCGGCTCCGAGGGCTCCCCTGCTGCGGGGATACCGAGAGTCCGTGCTGACATCGGTGAAACACACACTTTAAATCAGCGGTTCTCAACCTTCCTAATGCCGCGACCCTTTCATACAGTTCCTCATGTTGCGGTGACCCCCAACCGTAAAATTATTTTCGTGGCTACTTCATAACTGTAATGTTGCTACTGTTATGAATCGTAATGTAAATATCTGATATGCAGGATGTATTTTCATTGTTACAAATTGAACATAATTAAAGCATAGTGATTAATCACAAAA
>NW_005360187.1:1663717-1703327 GCF_000412655.1 Myotis brandtii | reverse complement strand
CACGACCCGCAGACCCCCCAAGGCAGGTGCAGAGAACCGGCCTGGGCCAGGCTCCTCCCCGGGAACCCGCCATCCCCCTCTTCCCCCGCGTTTACTCCACTCCTGCACGCCTCCCCTCCCTCAGGAGGGAAAAGGGGCTTTAACTCCGTTGCGAAGTGGAAAGCGAGGGCAGTGGCAGACGGTGAAGGCCGCCCCGGAGCCCCGCCCACTTCACCTCAGGGCGCCGCAGGCCCGGAAGGTTCTCCTGGGAGCCCCGGGGCCCACCCAGCCTCACGCCCTCTCAAGTGGGGCCCCTTTCCCACCCCAGCTTACCCCAAGTTCATGGCCTGACCTCTCGCTCCCTCCACGGAAGCCCAAGCCCCTTGTGTACGTCGGTTGCCGGAGCGGATCAAGAAGCTCGGCGCCGATTGGGTACAGCCATGCCGGCGAGGCGGAGAGAGGACCAATCGGGGTTGGGTTTGCTGGTGGGTGCGCTCATCGGGCGCAGCTGTGCGGGGACCGGCTTCCAGTGCCCCACCTGGCGCTCCGGGTCCGCACACGTGGGTGGGAGAGGCCTCCGTGCCTCGGAATGGTGCCCGCCCCAGAGGTCAAGCCCTCAGAGAAGTGCCTCAGCCCAGGTGGAGGTGGCAAAAACAGGGAGAAACAAAAAGCATACAGGTTTTTAGGAATTTAACGTTTTCTAAGTTTTATACCCGGAATAGAGGCTTGTTTAAGTGTACATAAGTGAGAAGGGTACGGGAGAAAACCACTAGGGCGGGTGCAGGGCATGGCTTGTTTCTTGCCCTGACCTCAAGCACGAAGCCTAGCACATTGTAGCTCTGTGTAAATTAGCAGCAACAGTTACAGGTGCTCAGCAAATTAAGCTTTCAGGTGCCAGACATGGATCTAGGCCCCTCGTGTCTACTCTTTAAGCTTTACAACATCATCCTTGAGGCACAGAGAGGTGAAGCAACTTGTCCAAGGGACCCTCGCTGATCCAGAGCCCATGCAGGACCCAATCTACTGTGACCTGAGTCTAACTCCCATTCCTCCTCCAAATACCGCCCCGAGCACCTCCGGAGGCCACTAGCGGGTAGAATAGGAGCCGGTTCTCTGACCTCCCCAATCAGATCCTAATGCATCGGAGATCCTGCGTCAGCGTGAGCTTCCGGGCAGACAGTTGCCGTCATTCGCCTCGATCGCGGAGCAGCATAGACAGTACATTTCTTAAACGAATGAACAGCAAAAATAAAAAAAAATGACAACTGTATGAAATTCGACTGAATTATATTTCATGATGAAGATGCCCCTGGATAACAATGCAGTTACTAAAAGTTCACAGTTTTTTCATCTACTCTTATGTGATTTTTTACAAACTATAGTTGTAATAAATTAGGCACATTGAATTCTCTTGGGACATTCAGTGAAAACTCAAAGAGATTTTTAATATTTACTATGTACCTGGGACGTAGAGGATATGTTTAAGTAAACATTTGTTAACTTACTTGACTGAATAAAGAGGTACCAATGTACATTTGACCCCATGTTTTTGTTTTTAAGGAATTCTTATCTATATATCTATATATTTAAAAAAGGTTAAAAGGATTTAAAGCAACATGTTAACAGGAGTATTTCTGGGAGGTAGGATGGTGTGACTTTAAATTTTTTATTTTGTTTCTAACTTATTATGAAAATGTTTAAGTAAACAAAAATAATGACAGAATAGTACAATGAACACCTGTATCCTCTGCCTAGATCTGACCGTTGTTAATGTTTTGCACATTTCCTTTATCATCCTCTCTCTCCCCCCACTGGAGCAGCAGGCACACCCATCCCCATTCCCCTAAATACACACACACACACACTTCTTTTTGCATCACTATTTGCAAGTTAGTTACAGACATTATAACACTTCCCGTAAACATTAAAAGTATGTATCTCCTAAGAATATGATCTTCTATTAATCATAGCATTATTATTACACCAAAGAAAGTTAGCAATTTCATGATAACATCAAATGTTCTGTCCCTATTTATGTTTCATCTCTATTTAACTTTCCCGCTTATACTAAGAATATCTTACAGCTTTTTATTGAGAAAGCCAGAGCCAATCAAGGATTACACGTGGCGTTAAGGATCCTTTCTCTCTCTCTCTCTATCTCTCTCTCTCTCTCTCCCGAAAAACATAGTATACTTATTAATACATGTTTAACCTTTACATATTTTATTTTTTTACTATAGAAATATTTATAACAAAAATTTCTAGTTAAACCATTTTCAAGTGTACAATTCAGTGGCACAATGTTGTGCAAACATCATCAGTATCAGTTTCCAAAACTCTTTCATTACCTCACACAGAAACTGTATACTCATTAAGAAACAATTCTCCAATCCTTCTTTTCCCCAGACCCCTGGAAATCTCTAATCTCATTCTGTCTCTTTATGAATTAGTCTATTCTAGATATTTCACATAAGTGGGGTCATATAATATTTGTCCTTTTGTCCCTGGCTTCTTTCTAGCATAATATTCAAGGTTCATCTGTGTTGTGGCCTATATCAGAACTTCCCTCCTTTTTATGGCCAAATAATATTCCATTGTGTTTATATGTACCACATCTGTTTATTCATTCTTTTATGGGCAGGCGGGTTGTTTCCATGTTTTAGCTCTTGTGAATAATGATGCTGCAGTGAATGTTGATGTCTGTTTGAATCCCTGTGTGTTAGTCAGGGTTCTCCAGAGAAACAGAACCAATAGTGTGTGTGTGTGTGTGTGTGTGTGTGTGTGTGTGTGAGAGAGAGAGAGAGAGAGAGAGAGAGAGAGAGTTTTACAAAGTCTCCCTGACAGTGTGGCTCAGTGGTTGAGTGTTGACCTATGAACTATGAGGTCACGGTTCAATTTCTGGTCAGGGCACATGCCTGGGTTATGGGCTCAATCCCCAGTGTGGGGTGTGCAGGAGGCAGTGGATCAATGACTCTCTCTCATCATTGATGTTTCTATCTCTCTCTCCTTCTCCCTTCCTCACTGAAATCAATAAAAACATATTTTTAAAAAAGAAATGTTTTCTTTAAAATTACAGTAGGTTTTGAAAACTTTTTACTATGAAGGGAAGAGAGCTTGTAACTTACTTAGTTGTCTGTGACTCCCCTGAATTTAACTTTCAATTAAGTCAATTTTAAGGGCAGTGCAAGACCTTCCTAAGATGATGAATGTGTACATCTTGCTCATCACAAAGTAAACAAAAGTAATTATGATTATTTGAACTGTTTATATCAGTAAAAAAGCATAAGAATTATCTCTTCATATGCATTTATTTTGCTTAGTCGCCTAAATCCCAAATGTGTAAATCATTTCCTTCTTTAAATACTGTGTGTATTTCATCTCTGTATGAATAAATTGCTGCTTTTATCAAGTGCCTGATAAGGTAGTCTTAAGTTAAAATCATGTTTTTATTTTGCTTCTGGGGGTTTGCATCAACCTGGGTCCAATCAGGAGAGAGAAGTCACGCTATAATTTCAACAGGGAAAGTTTAATATGAGAATTGTTAACTCTAACAGGAGATTGGTGTAATGAGAGGTTGGGTAGTAAGAAGTAAAGAGAGCTCTAAAAACTACAGGAATAACAGATATAAGAATCAGTTAGACAAAATACCCACGGAAGAGCCTCCTTGTCCCCAGGACTGAGATATAGACCTTGCTGGAGGCTTGTGCCTCTCCAGGGTCCCGGAGGAATCTGTTCACGAAGGTGTCTCACCAGGGGCCCTCCACTACAAAACTGCCTGAGCGGGTTGCTGGGGAACTGCAGGTGGCTGTGTGCTGCTGACCACTGTGCTCTACAGGAGTTGAGTGCTGGGGGCTGGAGACTCCATGCAGCAGGAGCTGGGAACTGGGGGAAGCCTCATTTGCTGAGGAGCTGGATTCTGGGGACCCTGCCATGTAAGTACACTGGACTCAGGAACAGGACTTTTTCTTGCTGCAGTGTCTCTCCAGCCCCCTCGACTGAGAAAGCTTAACATCCTGTCAGCTACAAAGGAAACATGTTCAAAGGGCCCAGGTGCCCTTTGAAACGGGCTCAGGTGCCAGGTGCCTGCAAGGAGCACACCCCGCACCCGTACAGTGTCCTCCTGGTGAGCCAGGCGGCAGCCGTGGAACTGCAGGGACCAGTCGAGCTCCTCGTGGGTTCACGCAGAAGCCAGTCTGTGAGGCTGGCCAGGAGAGATCGTGCTGCCAGCCCAGCTTCCGTGCGGCACCACTGGGTGGCCCAGAGGCCCATACTGTCCCCCGGCCTGCGGCATCTGGCCATGCTCACCACATCTCCACATGGGGACTCGAGTGTCATGACTCAGGCGGGGGGGGGGCGGCGTGTGGGGGCCCCAAGGCCTAGGTGCTGACCAGGGCCCAGAGGTCAGCTGGGACCTGCCCTTCCATGCCAGCTCGTGCTTCGATCACTGGCCAGGCCTAGGGAC
The DNA here is from genome assembly GCF_000412655.1 of Myotis brandtii. Taxonomy (NCBI): domain Eukaryota; kingdom Metazoa; phylum Chordata; class Mammalia; order Chiroptera; family Vespertilionidae; genus Myotis; species Myotis brandtii. Next base: position 1,698,886 of record NW_005360187.1, on the reverse strand, counting down.
TGCACCCATGCACGAATTTCGTGCACCGGGCCTCTAGTAGTATATATAGTGTTCAATAGTATCCACCATATCAGGCATCCACTAAAGGTCTCACAGATTCCTCAAGGACAGGTGGTGGGGACACAAGTTTTGTTACATTATTATCTATTATTCTTTTCATGTCATAGTAAACACACACACACACAATCCCTCCTCATGCTTACAATACAATTTGAAATATATAACTGCACTAATTGTCCACAAAGCAAAGTTATACAGGTTTTCATATGTATATTTTGCATTGCTCAAGCCCAGTTTATGTGGGAGATTTTCACCTAATTGTGACACAGCAGATGGCAGTGTAGATCCAGTTTCTTATACAATAATAACATGCAGACATGTTCACAGATAAAACTTATTTTTAGCTGAAGAAAATGTGATTTTAAATGGTTAACATAGAAAATATAAAATTATAGTGTCATGACTCTTCCTGGGGATTTAGAGACATATTTTCTAATTATATTAAACCCATTAAAAGTTGGGAATCATCACCTCTTAAGAGATACTGAGCAACCCTCATTCTCACAAGATTTGAGTGATTGTCTGAACTAGTACTTCCAGTCTGACTTTGGCCTATAATCCCCTTACAGAAAAGTACTTAGGAATCTTCATGTTTTATTTCCACGGTGTAAGATTACATTTTTTTGCAAGACTTTTTTTTTTAAGTTAAACACAAAGATTAAATCGATTTTTGTTTAAGAACTGTAGATACAAAATTTTGCCAGTACTTTCTGTTTGCATTTCCCTCATTTCCAAGATTCTATTTCCTCTCCGCAGATTCTTTTGACCCTGCTGCTTTCCTCCCATTAGCACAGTGGTTCTCAACCTTCCTGATGCCGCAACCCTTTAATACAGTTCCTCATGTTGTGGTGACCCCCAATTTCATTGTTACAAATTGAACATAATTAAAGAATAGTGATTAATCACAAAAACAATATGTAAATATATATGTGTTTTCCGATGGTCTTAGGCAACCCCTGTGAAAGGGTCGTTCGACCCCCAAAGGGGTCTCGACCCACAGGTTGAGAACCGCTGCATTAGCAAGAACTAGAGGCAGTGCAGCCAGACGCAGGAGAGTACAAGCCCTGGTTGAACAGAATCAGATTCAAATTCCTGCTTTGCTGCTCACTGCTGTGAGGGGAGGCTAACTGGCTTTCCTGAGCCTCAGTTTCTTTCCCTGTACAATGGAGGTAATAATAGCAATTAGCATTTAGGGTCATTGTGACCATCGGTACACAATATTACCACGGATGAGTGTTCGTGGGGATTGCCAGGCTCCCTCCACTCTCACTGTAACCCGCCTGGAGGGTTCGCTTTTGTCTCCTCCACTTCCCCTTTTACAGAATGTGTACACACACCCATCACCCAACACCTTCCCTTCCCCGCCTTTGGAGCTGCCCTTCATTAGGCCCTGATTGTTTCTCTTTCCTTCTCATTCTCTTTCCTATTCTGAAACTCTTCTCTCTCATTTTGTTCACCAGTGTTTGTCTTCGTTTGCTCCTAATTTCCAAAGAAATTGGTGACAGACCTTGTTTATTCCTTCCCTGCTGGGGACACAGCCATCTTCTCTTTGGGTCCACCCACCTTTCTCCCCGCTCTCCCCAAAGGCTCAGGAGAACTGAGAACTCCTTGCTCCATCCAGGAGATTGACCAGATGGGCTTTTCTCCCAGCGTTAGAAATATTTGAAAATGGGGCACTTTAGAAAGATGCTTGGAGGTATTAAATCATTATAGAATTTTCATTCAGTGGGAGAGGTTTTTGTGACGGTTTAATTTTGTTATTTTATTTTGTATATATTTTTGAAAGCTTTGTTAATTTTTCTAGAACACAAACTATATATCACAGCAAGAATTACCTAACTTTATTTTACAGAGAATCACCAAAGTTTTAATCATGATATTCTTCTTGAACAAATTATTGGTTGTTTCACTAGTAACATACTGAAATAAGCTCCTACTTACTATATTTTAGACATAGTACTAAATAACTTAAAAGTCTTACTTCAATTTCTTCCTAAAAAAAGAAAAACTCAACTGTAGATACTAGAATTATCTCTACATTACAGATGATAAAACTGAGGCTTAGAGAAGTTACATGAGTTGAGTAAGGTCAGACAGTAAGTAAGGGTAACCTCAATATTACTATTCTTTTTCATTATTGAGATGTAATTGATGTATAAAATTATATTAGTTTCAGGTGTACAACATAATGATTCTATATATGTATATATTGCAAAATGATCAACACAATAAGTCTAGTTCACTTCCATCACCACACAGTTATAATTATTTATTAGTAATTTTAAGATATACTCTTCTAGCAACTTTCAAATATGCAATACAGTATTATTAGCTATAATCACTATGCTACACATTAAATCCACAGGACTTATTTATATTATAACGGGAAGCTTGTACATTTTGACCACCTTCACCCATTTTGCTCCATGTTTACTATTCTCTAGTAACTAATCTACTGGCCACTTAGCTTCTGAACCAAATCCATAGGTTCATCTTTTTAAAACTAGTTTTCAATTATCAAGGAGCTTATTCACACATGAATTTTTTAGGCATCTATCATATAAAAGTCATCCTTTTTCTTCTTTTCCCTCCTCACCTCCAAAAAATCCATGTACAAACCCCATTAACTTTATCTCAGAAATGCATCTCACATGGATCCAGTTCTTTCCCCCTTGTCCTCCCTCATCCTATTCCAAGGTAATATCACCTCTGTTCCCCAGAGGACAGTAACAACATCCTAACTTCTGTTCTGTAAATATGCTATTCTTTTCTACATGCATTAACTGCCTCTTTCACCCCCATGTAAAATCCATGAGGGCAAGGACTCTGTCTTATTCAATGCTATATCTCTAGGACATAGAACAGTGCCCGGACATGGCGAAGAGCTCAGTAAATAGTTATTGGTTGGATAAGTTGAACAGTGGGCATATAAAGAAAGTACATTCTTTACCCTCTTAGGATGTTCTATATATTAGTGGAAACAGATAAGCAAATGTATATAATACAGAGTGATAAGTGCTATAAAAGGGACATGCACAATATTTAGTTCATAGTGGTACAATAGGCAGGGGAGCAATTGTACTTGGTGGCAAACGTTTACATGTGCTTAAAGGGATCTTATAGGTTAAAGAAGTGTTCACCAGATGGAAGATAAGAAAGAATATTCCAGGCAGAAGAAACAATGTGGGCAAAGACCCGGAGACAGGTGCTGGTAAGTGCTGATTAGTGGGGTGGAGAGGACTATAAATACCTTGATTTGGTTAGAGCCAATGGAACATATGGGGAAATGGCAGGGGTGGGGGCGGTAGAGGGATGGGAAGGGGCCTTGTCATGAAGGCATAAAATATGCCATGCTAAGCAGCTCCAACGTTATTCTATAAACAATCAGGGTGCTATAAAAGGATCTGGAGCAGGGGAATAACAAGAGATTAATATTTTAGGAAAAAATAAGGCTCTGGTAAAGTGAAAAGAAAATGGATTGCTAATGTTTGAGACAAGCTGATCCATTAGATTTCATAGACTTCCTTTTCAGGTCAGTATGGAATAACAAGTCTGGCTTTACCCTCCTACCTGACACAACAACAAACAATATATATAAAACAATGGATATAAAACAATATATATAAAACAATGGCTTACAAAACACTGGACATCAGGCAACAAAGGACAGAAATCCCTGTGACAAAGGAAACAAATGAGATGAGCCTTATGACTGATTGCCCCAGCTCACTGCCTTGAGAAAGTTTCCAGACTGCGTTTCGAGGGAGGGAAAACCCGATTGGGCTCGTGGTCTCCCAGGTTGAGGAGATAGAGCTAAGCGTCTGGAGAGATCAGGACAGCTGAGCTCCTAGGACAGAGCAGAGAGGACTGAGTTCACAGGACAGAGAGCAGAGTACTGATCAGCACACGTGTGAGGCCAAGTAGTGTAGAGTGAACAGTGCCTGATGCTCCTGCAGAGCCAGGAGCAGTACCTCCTCCCATCAGCCGCACTGTTAGAAAGTCCAATAATTCATGGCATTGGGCAGATCAGGTCAAACAGGAAGGTTTTGTCTCAGGACTAAGGAATAATTATCCCTGGACTGAACACCGCTTGGGACCTGCCTAACTAATCAAAAAAGCTAGCCCTAACAGGATCAAACTGTGTCTGTGTTACTTAAGTGCATGCCAGAACAAAGCTCAGGAAGATTTATAGAAATATAAAAATATTCAGTATGCAACAGGTGAAAGTTACAACATCTGGCATTCAATTAAAGATGACCAGGCATACAAAGAAATAGGAAAACATGGTTCACAATAAGAAGAATAATCAATCAATTGAAACTGGCTGGGAACCCACACAGATGTTAGAATTAACAGAGAATGACATAAAAAGTTATTATAACTACTGCATATATTTAAAAAGTGAAATAGAGATATAGAAGAAATACCAGTTTTCAACAGTCACTGGCTAGTGTTCAGTGAGTTGAGCATCGTCCTGTGTACTGAAAGGTCACCAGTTTGATTCCTGGTCAAGGCACATACCCAGGTTTTAGGTTCAGTCCCTGGTCTGGGTTCGTAGGGAGGCAACTGAGCGATGTTTCTCTCACATTGATGTTTCTCTCCCTCTCTCTTCTTCCTCTCCCTTCTTCTTGCTCTAAAATCAGTGAAAACTTATATATTTTTTAAAAGACCCAAAGTAAACTTCTACAGAGGAAAAATACTACCAGGATTTTCTAACCATTGGATGAGAGTGTGGGGGCAGACAGGGAGAGGCAGATTGGGTGACATATGCTGCTTTAACAAGAACAAGGAATAAGGATAGAAAGATGTGAATGGGGTGGGGGGAAATTGAGTTTCGGGCTTTTATTGATAAAACTCTTAGAAATTCCAATGTTTAAGGGGTCGACAGAAAAAAGAAGGAATTTATTAGAGTGATTGTGAAGATGTGGTCCTGGAAGGAGAGAAAGAGCAAGTATCAGAGGCTTCATGGAAACCAAGAAAGCCCCAAATTTTAAGGAGGAAATGGTTGGCATGACTAGTACTGCAGCGATTAAGTAGGAGAAAAGCTGAGAAGTGGCCGAAGTGGCTCCTGGACCTGGATTCAGTGAATACTGGAAGATAAAAAAGGCCACAGCAGGGAGATGTAGAATCAAGAAAATTTTTCTTGGGGGGGGGGGGGGGGGCTTTAAAAGAGTTCGGGGGGGGGGGGCGGGGGGGGGGGGCTGGTACTGATTTGAACAATACTGAGAAGCTTTAAAAATATTGAGGCAGCCGCAACCGGTTTGGCTCAGTGGATAGAGCATCGGCCTGCGGACTGAGGGGTCCCAGGTTCGATTCCGGTCAAGGGCATGTGCCTTGGTTGCGGGCACATCCCCAGTTGGGGGTGTGCAGGAGGCAGCTGATTGATGTTTCTAACTCTCTATCTCTCTCCCTTCCTCTCTGTAAAAAAATCAATAGATATATTTTTTAAAAAATATTGAGGCAGAAAAAAAAATATTGAGGCAGAAAAATATGTTCCAGAGCACATGCTCAGGAGTTACATTGTCTTGACCAAATGTTTACAGAACTTACTCAAGTTAATTAACTTCTCTGAGCTTTATTTCCCTGACTTGCAATAATACTCCCAACTTCACAGGGATGTTTTCAGGATTTAAAGAGGTAATTCACACAAAGTGTTTGGAACTGTCCGTGGCTCAATGAATGCTAGCTGTGACCCAAAGGATGGGACCACAGAGACCAGACAGGTGGGAGGTGGCAGGTGGCCTTGATGGGAAGGAGTCTGTTATTCTGATAGAAGGGAAGGAGGAAGGATGAGGTGGAGGTAAGAACCTAGAGAGAAATGAGGGAGTTCATGAGACTGGGGTTTTATTATTTTAGGGGTGTGGGGCTTAAAAAGCTGTTTGAATTTGATGAAGTGTCATTGGATGTGAAAGGAACCACACATCATAGCTCAGACATGAAAAATGAAGGAAGATTTGGGGTTCAGGAAGGTGTGCTAGAGACGCACTAGGGGGGTGGCTAGAAAAGGGCGTGCTCTGGGTGAGTTCAAAACCACCCAGACAGGTGGAAACAACCATTTAGTTTGAGCATTTGCGTTGGTTAAATGCAGTATATTCCTTTAGCTGCTCTTCTGAAACTTACAGCATTAATCCCCAGTCTTGAGAAGTATGCAATGTAGAAGTCTTCACATCTGATCACAGTAAAAGAAGTGGGAAGATATAACAGCTGGGGATCTTTGGCTATGGGCAAAAGAAATGAACTCGGGCAAAATTAAGCAAAAATAAAAATTTTTGGAGTAGCTCACAGGATTTAAAGTTGGAGACTCATATCTCAGAGAGCATAGACCCAAAGGGCCCAATGGAACAAAAGCTGACAGCCCATCTCCACAGGGCCTCAGTCCTTCCAGATGACAGCCGCACCTCCAAGGGTTTGTCCTCCTGTGTAATCCCCTGAAAATTTAAATTCCAGAACAGGTCTGATGGACTTGCTTTGAGGCATATGGTTACAATCAGATGGCTTTCCAAATACATAACTTTATTTATTTATTTTAAAATTTGTAGCAGGACTTAGTGTCCAACAGGAACCACTCTGTCTGTTAAATGATATTTCAACTGCAAAGCTTCTCTTACTGTTGGTGGATAGAAAATGACACGGGACAGTCATTATCACTGTGGCAACAGTACCCAGGAACTATCAGAGGGAAATTGCACGTGGAAGGGCTGGCTTTTGCGCAGTCATCCTCAGCTTGCTCTGGTGCAGGCTTCTTCTGCAAGTCTGATGTGCTTAGTTTAGGGCACTGAATATGTAACTTTAATCATCCCTCTTTGCTCTTTTTGTTGTTGTTGTTGTTAATCATCACCCAAGTATATTTTTCCATTGATTTTTAGAGAGAGTGGAAAAGAGGAGAGACAGAGAGAGAAACATCGATGTGAGAGAGATACATCCATTGGTTGCCTCCCGCACCCACCCAGACCAGGGTCAGGGATTGAGTCTGCAACCGAGGTATGTGCCCTTGACTGAAATTGAACCCAGGACCCCTCAGTCTGTGCTTTATCCACTGAGCCAAACCAGCCAGGGTCCCATTTGCTCTTAGTAAGGTTGGCTGGACCTGAGGAAGGGTGGCTCTAGGAAAATAAATCTAGTGTGTTTTTCTTTTCCTTCTTCAATGAGTACATTATGCATCTGCTATGTGCCAGGTGCTTCTTAGGAGAAAGAGATATATATAATAATAAAAGCGTAATATGCTAAGTAGCCTGGACAGCTGAATGACCTTCCGGACATCATTACAGACGTCCTTCCGGACAAAGCCATTGTGGCAGGGGCTGAGGCGGAGGTGGTTAGGGGCGATCAGGCAGGCACGCAAGCGGTTAGGAGCCAGTGGTCCGGGATTGCGAGAGGGTGCAGGCTGGGCTGAGGGACCCCCCTCCTGTGCAAGAATTTCATGCACCAGGCCTCTAGTCTTCAATAAAGAGCTAAGCCAGACAGGGGCTCTGCTTCCCTGGAGGATAGGACTGAGGGTAGGCCTGAGATGACCCAGAAAATCAGACACAGGCTCTGCTCCCCTCTAGGGTAGAATTGTGGTGTGCAATTGTATAATCATTTAACTTAATGATTATACAATTGCAAACCACAGAAATGCTCTGAAGGAAATGAATGCCTCTAGGAGAGTGTACAACAAAGGAGCCTGATCTAACTTGGGAGCTGAGGAAAGACTTTCTACCAGAATAGGTGCCAAAACTGAGATCTGAGGGCTGAATGAAGAGTATGGCTACAGAGCTAACAGAGTGCACGAAACACCCGGGGCTGGAGGAGCCTACGTTATACCCTAGTGGCAACTTCTCTCTCAGCATCTGGCAAGTTTGACATAAACACAGATTTACAGTTGACTCCACCTGTTCCTATTTGTGATATCAGGGTACCTCAATTAATGAAAGAAAATTTAAAATGTGGGTTCATGAGGTCACCTACTTTCCTGAGGACACAAATGATTACTTTTTTATTGTATTTTAGCTGATACATACCTAGAGGTTGAATGAACATTTTGCAGTAAAATTAAGTCAAGTTTTATCAAGGTGTAGCTTTCTGTGGTATGATATTAAGGATCATGTTATGTAACTCACAATAAGGAAAATACATAATTTAAAGCAAGTTTTCTTTGTTTTGTGTTTTGTTTTGTTTTTGAGAGAGATTGATTGTTCCACTTATTTATGCATTCATTGGTTGATTCTTGTATGTGCCCTGACCAATGATCAAACCCACAACCTTGACATATTGGAACAACACTCTAATCAACTGAGCTAACCAGCCAGGGCTAAAGAAATTTTGTTTTAGCTTTTCCTATAAATGGCTTGATGGCTCACCATTCACTTGAAATAATCCTACACAATCATGCAAATCAAGAGATTTAAATCTTCATGTTCACTTTAAGAATACTTGTGAAACTGCCCAGGCCATCAAGAGTATGCATATTCAAAAAGCCACCAAATATCTGAAGGATGTCCCTTTGCAGGAGCAATGTGTGCCATTTGGTCATTACAATGGAGGAGTTGGTAGGTGTGCCCAGGCAAAAAATTGGGGCTGAACACAGGGTCAGAGGCCCAAAAAGAGAGCTGAATTTTTACTGCAGAGTCTTAAAAGTGCAGAGAGTAATGCTGAATTTAAGGGTTTAGATGTAGATTCTCTGGTCATTGAGCACGTCTTGGTGACAAAACCCCCAAGAAATGGTGCAGAATTTACAAAGCTCATGGGCTGATTAACCCCCACATAAGCTCTCCCTGCCACATGGAGGTGATCCTATTGAAAAAGAGCAGATGGTTCCTAAACCAGAAGAGGAGGTGGCACAGAAGAAAAAGATATCCCAGAAGAAATTGAAGAAACAAAAAACTAATGGCACGGGAATAAATTCAGCATAAAATAAATGCAAATGAAAGTTTAAAAAATTATTTTAAATGAACTCTCTGTAGAGAATAATTATATGAAATTTGCATAAACTGCAAGAACCAAGATAGATGTTTTTGTATCTGTGTCTGTAATTATTAGTTAAACATGACACCTTAAAACGTGTCTACTAAATAGAATTAAATGTTTATTCTAGACATAAATATTTTGCTTGGGTTTTAAAAATTCTAGCAATATATTATTAACTGTAAAATAAAAAGTGAAGAAAACATAGATCAAATTTTGTAATTGTTCTTTAGAAACGTTTTTTCATGCACAAATACCTATTTCATGTAAAGGCTGGTACACAGAAGCGTTTTTAACACTAGTTCAAAGTTTCAGTTTCACATCAGGCCGTATTTTTAAATTCATAGGATTTGAGGGGAAACCTTTTTAAAAGTCATTCATAACCACCATCTAGTTATTTTTTATTTATTTGAAAATATATTTTTATTGGTTTCAGAGAGGAAGAGAGAGATAGAAACATCAGTGATGAGGGAGAATTATTAATTGGCTGCCTCCTGCAGGCACAAAACTGGGGATGAGCCCACAATCTGGGCACGTGCCCTGACTGGGAATCGAACCGTAACCTCCTGGTTACGCTCAACACTGAAGCATGCAAGCCACCATCCAGTTTTAAAACACTACCATTACTCAAAAAAGTTCCCTCTTAAATTTATGTTTTTCTTTTGAAACAACCATAGCCTGAAAAGAAAATTATATGTAAATGACTACTATAAAATGTTTGTTGTTGATTAGACAAGCCCATCAATCTCAAAAATCCAATTTCAAAAATAAATGACATCCAATCCACACTCCCTCCTCTGCCCCCAGGCAACCACTGATCTACTTTTTGTTCCTTTAGAGAAGTTTTTGTCCTAGTTAAATTCAATTAAGCCAGAGAAAAATGTGGAAGAAATTGCATATACTGTAGTTTAACATGTCCATGGCACATAATAAGAGCTCAATAAATGGAGTCTCTGGTACATACCATGTATAATGCCTTCTGAATGTATTGTAGTTACTTTTTAATATTTCTTTCCTTCTTGGACCAGTGTGCAAAATAATATATCTTCAAGAGTTATAAAGAAGAGAAATACGATCCAATTCTATCCTTTCAGGTGCTTTGTTTAAATCTTCTTGAATGTTTTCATTGTCAATGAGAGCCCTCTGTAATTGTCATCTCATCTATTGTCTCTTTCTGGAGGTATAAATACCACCACTTTATAAAGCAGGAAAGCCCTGAAGTTATCTCTCTTCAAGTTTGCATGAGCCCATTCGGGTTTAATATTGCAACAACAATATCATTTCATCATGTAAAGGTCCTTATTTCTCTTTTCTTTTTAAAAAAATTATCTTTATTGTTGAAAGTATTAAAGATGTCCCTCTTTTTTTCCGCATTGACCCCTTCTAGCCCACACCCACCCTATGTCTTTCCCTGTCTTCCTTCCTTCCTTCCTTCCTTTCTCTCTCTCTCTCTCTCTCTCCCTCCCTCCCTCCCTCCCTCCCTTCCTTCCTTCCTTCCTTCCTTTCTCTCTCTCTCTCTCTCTCTCCCTCCCTCCCTCCCTCCCTCCCTTCCTTCCTTCCTTCCTTCCTTTCTCTCTCTCTCTCTCTCTCTCCCTCCCTCCCTCCCTCCCTCCCTTCCTTCCTTCCTTCCTTCCTTTCTTTCTTTCTTTCTTTCTTTTTCTTTCTTTTTTTTATTTTGTTTATTTCTCTTTTCTTGGTAATTTTTTTCTGAGTGTAAGAATTTGAAGCTCAGTATTTTTGAGATTGGATTTTTAGAGTGATCGCATTTCCAATTCAAAAGAAAACATTTTATCTAGTCATTTACACATAATTACTTTTTTCTGGGTTATGGATATTTCAAAAGAAACAAATGTGAATATTAGAATTTGTTATCTAATTATGGTATAGTACAAATTTTGAAAAGATGAGCTAGTATGGAACTTTCACAATTAACACATGTTCAGGAATTTACTCTGCATCTTTTATAGACTTAGCTACATATTCCAAAACGATGAGACTATGAACTTGAGGACCGTATTATTGTCTGAAATGAATTAGCTATGGAAACAGGAAAACCATAACTTTAATCTGAAATGTTCTTTATTTATAGATTTAAAAGCATTGGGGAGGCATAAAAATTTATCCAGGATACTAATTTACTATTTCATTGTAAAGCAATCCAAATAATTCAAATGTGAATGACAATTAACAATGAAAAATATTCAGGTAAACTGAGCAAATTTTGTGCTCAAAACAAAAGGAACTTCTTTCTGTCAATGGAGGGAAGTATGCAAGAGAGGAGAGAGTGAGCAGGTGAGGAATCTGATGATAACATTTGAGTCCTAGGGTCCATCCATGTTTAAGCCATCTTGATTTCTAATATTCTCAGATATTGAGCCAACACATTTTCTAAGCTAACTTGGTTAGATTCCTGTTGCATGCACAAGCTGTCCTGATAAAGTATCTTCTAGTTTCTTTTTAAAAAGAAGTTTACTATTATGAAATTTTCAAGCACATAAAAGAACATACCTAATGGACACAATAAATGAGCATCAAGGCACTCACATAAGCAGAGCATCACAAAGACCATTGGAGTCTCCTGTGTGCTTTTTCCTGGGTTCATCTCTCACCCAGCCCCAAGAAGACCCACTATTTTGATTATCTATTTAATTTATTTTTTGCTTTTTATTATAACTTTGTGTGTGTGTGTGTGTAGCTAAATTGTGTTCCCTCAAAATTCATTGGTTGAAGTCCTAACGTTCCCCCCCCCCGCCCCCCCCAGTACCTCAGAATATGATTGTATTTGGAGATAGGGTCTTTAAACAGATAATTAAGTTAAAATGAGGTCATTAGGGTGGGCCTTAACTTCAATATGACTGGTGTCCTTATAGAAGAGGAAATTTGGACACACACATGCACACAGGTAAGGACATGTAAAGATATAGGGAGAAGGCAGCCATCCGCAAGGAGAAGGGCCTCAAAAGAACCCATTTCTGCCCTGACAGGTTTAGCTCAGTGGATAGAGCGTCGGCCTGTGGACTCAAGGGTCCCAGGTTCAATTCCAGTCAAGGGCATGTACCTTGGTTGCGGGCACATCCCCAGTAGGAGGTATACAGGAGGCAACTGATTGATGTTTCTCTCTCATTGAAGTTTCTAACTATCTTCCTTCCTCTCTGTAAAAAATCAATAATATATATATATATTTTAAAAAAAGAACCCATTTCTGCTCATACATTGATCTTGGACTTTTAGCCTCCAGAATTATAAGAAAATACATTCCTGCTGTTTAATCCACCCAATCTGTGGTACTTTGTTATGGCAGTCCTAGCAAATTAATATAGTATCCTTCAGAGTATGTTGTTTAATTTTATTTGTTCTTGAACTTTGAATAAATAGGTTCATACTCCAAGTAGTCTGTGACTTGTTTTTTCACACAATGTCCTGTTTCTAAGATCCACCCATATCGATGTTCACTCTTTTATTGCTGTATAGAACATAATTCTTTGAACATGCCACTTTAAAAAAACCCATTTACCTATTAATGAACAATTAGAGTGTTTACATGATTTTTTGTTTGTTAGTTTTTGTTTCTTCTCTCAGAAACAATGCTGCTATAAATAATTTTATACTGGTTTCTTTCTGCTCATGCAAACTCAACTTTGCCAGATAGAGCCAAAGTGTTTTTTAAAATTGTTTCCAGTTATACTCCCACCAAGTGTTTTTTAAATTGTTTCCAGTACACCAGCATTCCTGCTGTTCCAAATCCTCATCAACATTTGGTATTTCAGATGTGTTAATTTTTGCCAATCTGGAAAACAGGTAATGGTATCTGATTGGTTTTAGTTGGCATTTTTTCTAATTATTAAGGAAATGTTTCATCTTTTTTCTATTTTATTAATTACTTGTATATCCTCTTCTGTGAAACATCATTTATATTTTGCTCTTTTACATATTAGACGTGCATTCTCCTCTTATTTGCTACTCTTTATATTGGGTTGTCTTTTTCTTATTGACATATTCTTATATATATTCCCAATACTAATCCTTTGTGACTTACATGAATTGCACAAATATGTTCTCAGTTTGTTACCTGTCTTTTCACTTTCTTTATGGTGTATTTGTTAACAAAAATTTTTAACCTTAATATAGTAAAATATGTAAATATTTTTCTTTATTATTAACACATATTGTCTCTTACTTAAGAAAATTTTCCCTACCCCAGAACATTCCCAAGTTGTGTGTGTGTTTTTTTAAATTTAAAGACAATTTTTAGAGCAGTTTTAAGTTTACAGCAAAATTGAGAGGAAAGTATAGAGATTTCCCACATACACCCTGCCCCCACATATGCAAAGCCTCCCCCACCATCATCATACCCCACCAGAGTGATGCATTTGTTATAACTGATGAATTTACATTGACATGTCATTAATACCCAAAGTCCATAGTTTACATTAGGTTTCACTCTTGGTGTTGTACATTCTATGGGTTTAGTCAAATATATAATGACATATAGCCATCATTATAATATCATAGAGTATTTTCATTGCCCTAAAAATCCTCTGTGCTCCACCTATTAATCTCCCCCTGCCCTTCAAGTTGTGTGTCTTTTAAAATCTTTGAACCACTTGTTAAAGTACTTCACAGTTTTTGACTCTGAAAATGGTATCTTTATAGTTGCTTTTGTTTCTGTAAATAGTATCTTTAAAAAATATATTGAATATTTATTATTCATGGGTTTCTTAATCTTATGTTATATTTCATAACTTTATTAATTCAGTAATCTGTAGATTTTTAAAAAAATATTTTTTATTGATTTATAGAGAGAGAGGAAGGGAGAGGGAGAGAGAAAGAGAAACATTGATGTGAGAGTGAAACATCCATTGGCTGCCTCCTGCATGTCCCCTGGGATTGAGCTGCAACCTGGGCATGTGCCCTGACCGGGAATTGAACTGGGTGCACAAGAAGACACCCAACCAACTGAGCCACACAAGCCAGGGTTATAGATTTATTATTATTATTATCATTATTATTATTATTATTTTGCTTTTCTATGTAAACAATTATATCATTTTCAAATAAACAACTTATTTTTTTCCTTTCCAATCTCAGTAACTTTTATTTCTTTTCCATTTCATTTCACTCTTATTCTTCTGGTTAGGATTTCTGTATAATGCTAAATAGGATTGATGCTGGTGGTAGACTTAAGATTTTGCCATTACAAAAAATATTTGTGCTGGGTTGGTATGGTTTAATGGTTGAGCATCAACCTATGAACTACTAGGAGGTCATGGTTTGATTCCTGATCAGAACACATGCCCAGGTTACAGGCTCCATCCCCCACAGTGTGGGGTGGGCAGGAGGCAGCCGATCAATGATTCTCTCTCATCATGGATGTTTCTTTCTCTCTCTCCCTCATTCTTCCTCTCTGAAATCAATAAAAATATATATTAAAAAAAAAGCAAAACCAACTCATTTAACTCATCAACTTCTCCTCCAAACCTTTAAAAAAGAAAAAAAGCCCTAGTCAGTTTGGCTCACAGACTGAAGGGTCCTGGGTTCGATTCTGGTCAAGGGCATGTACCTCAGTTCTCTCTCACATCAAAGTTTCTCTCACTCTGTCTCTCCCCCTCCCTTCCACTCTCTCTAAAAATCAATGGGGAAAAAAATCCTTGGGTGAAGATTAAAAAAAACACACAAAACTAAAGACAACATCTTTAAAAGATAGATATTTGCTGTAGATATTTTGTAGTTATCTTTTTGCAGGTTAAGGAAAACTGAGACTTATGAGAATTTTTGTTGTGTGTGTATTAAATCTTATCTAATACTTTTTCTGAACCTATTGAATTGATCTTATGATTGTTTTCTCCTTTAATCTATAAATGTCATTGAGTACACTAAAATTTTTTTCTAATGTTAGGCCAATCTTACATTTCTTGTATAAACCCAACTTGGTTATGATGACAGTGTATAATTTAGTTTACCATATTGTCAGGATTCTTGTTTTGATGCTTATGAATGTAATTGGCATGGAAGTTTCTTTTCTTGTATATTCCTTATTTTGTTTTGATACCAGGGTTATATTAAGTTTAAGTTATGATGTGGAAATTTTTCTTTGTTGTTTTTTTATTCTCTGGGGGGATTTATGTAAGATTGACATTTGCTCACTGAACATTTTAATGCAGTGGTTCTCAACCTTCCTAATTCCGCAACCCTTTAATACAGTTCCTCATGTTGTGGTGACCCCCAACCATAAAATTATTTTTGTTGCTACTTCATAACTGTAATTTTGCTACTGTTATGAATCATAATGTAAATATCTGATATGCAGGATGTATTTTCATTGTTGGCGACCCACAGGTTGAGAACCGCTGTTTTAATGTAGGTATCTTTATCTTGCCTATAACCTTCAGAGTAGTAAAGTGTAGAAAGAGATATATGAGGAATGACATTTGCAAAGTTGAATAATAAATCAGGGTGGAAATAATTAGTGTTAACAACTCAGTCTTCCTACAGTATTCACAACATGCAACTCCCAAGAGAGAAAAGAGAAACCAATTACCAATTGTGAGACTCTTCTCTAAGCCTAATGCTTCCTTGATGAGCATTCTGTAGAGAGGAACGACAGAAAAGAAAAGCTTTGAACTTCCATTGAAAGAAAGAAAATCCTTATTTACAGAAGACAAATTGCAGCTGATTGCTACCTTTCTCCAGACATCCATCCAGCTCCTCTCCTTTGCCATCAGGTAGTACATACTCGAGTGCACTGCTGTTTCTTAAAACGATGTGTTGCCATAGACACTGGTCCAATTCTCAAATCCTCTTCATTTCACACATTTCCGTCACAAAAGGAGTACTGATTGAGTTCAAACTCAATCCAAAAAAAAATGCATGCATAGAGAGAAACAAAATTAGAATCTGGCTGAGATTCTTCCTTTTCCAACCCCCCACCTCCAGACTCTTTTCTTAGTTAATGGAAGGAGTAGCTTGCTTAATGGCAAGAAATACACCTCACTATTCCTTCTAAACTCACTCAATAATCCTTGAAGTAAAACCAAGATGAAAAAGTAAAGGCCACACGAAAATTCCGTTTTGTCACAAACTTCTTACTTAATTTGACAAGAGAAAAATTCTGAGATGTCCTAAATTAAATTATGGTGACAGAGACACGGATATTTAACCAGTTAATAGCTGTGGGGCAAATAACAGTAGACCACTCACCTTTCTGAATGAATGTTACAGCTTTGAATGAACTTCTGTAGCCACCACAAACGCCTCTGCATCCTGCATATGCGTGAACTTTCAGGACTGTTGCCTATAACCAGCAAAAGTAGTAAGTATTTCTCACTTACAGACTGGGTGTCTATCATAGGATATCCCTGCCCTCACTTTTTCCCACCTACCTCATCAGTAGCCAATGTAAATTCTTTTAAGACAACTTACATCTTTCTTCCCCGAAACATAATGTGTAAAAGCTCCTGTCAGCTTGGGAAAGTGGGCCACGGATATGGTTGTCTTTTTTACCTAGCACTACTGCTGGCGGAACAGACTACATGCCTCCAGAACCTGGTCTTTTTTGGCTAGAATGTGGATCAATAAACCCTTTCTTTAAGAAAAGCTTTCGGTCATGGAAGTTTTTTGTTTAAACTATCACATTACCTGCCATTTGTCACACTGGATATCATTATTAATAGTTTCACCTTGTATTAATGTTGCATTTCATAGATTAGAACCACTGTTCTTATGTGTTATTTCTAAGTCTTTCCAATACTATCTAGTGATAAAGACAAGATGGGTATCACTCCTACTTTACAAATTGGGAATCAGGCTCAGAAAAGTCATGCATTTCCCAATGGGAATAAGTCTCTCTGTCTTCTAATATTCATTTAGTTAAATCTACAATGCGCCATTACTTTAAAAAGAGTATTAAAATTATCCAGAACTTGATTAGGATTCATTACTTCATTGATAACTAGGCCTTGCCTAGCAAAAAATTAGATTCTTGGAAAGTAAAAGCATCTTTATGCTATTTTAAATAATTATTTTTTTTCTTTTGGCTACAGAAGCAAAATAAGAAAAATATCTTGAAACTGCCTGTCTTTGCCAATGGTAAGGTTGATTCTATTTTAATATTGTGCTGTTATTTGAAACTTTTGTAATCTGTTGGGTCAGTTTAGGTACTGCCTGTTATGGACTGAATTGTATTCCTTCCAAGTCACATGTTGAAGCCCTAACGGCTCCTCTACACCCCCCCCACTCCTCCCCCTCCCCCCCACCTTGGTATGCGACTATATTTGGAAGCAGGGACTTTGAAGAGGTGAGTAGTTAAAATGAGGCTGTCAGGGTGGGCCCTAACACAGTGTGACTGGTGTCCTTATAAGGAAAGGAAACTTGGACACACAGAGGGACACCAGGGATGTGTGCACACAGGAAAGAGACCATATGCAGACACAATGAGAATGTGCCATCTGCAAGCCAAGGAGAGAGGCATCAAGGGAAACCAAACCTGCTGACACCTTGATCTCGAACTTCTAGCCTCCAGAACTGTGAGAAATTGAATTTCTGTTGTGGTAGCCCTCGCAAAGTATTACATTGGCCTAAAAACATGGGATCTGAGGAGGAGGAAGGATCCATCACCAATGAGAAGCATCCTTAGGCTCCTTTAGTTACTCAAGTCACAACTTGGAATTTTCAAAAAGGAGTCTCCCATAAACTAAATAAATAGAGATTAGCATTTAACTATAAATACCCGAAGGATCATTTCATAAATAGCATCCTCTATTTTGGAAAAATAGCTCCAAATGAACTGCTCATTATCAAACACTTAACTGAACCTCATTATGCAGAAGCCTTTGCAAGTTAACAATGAGTTATGAACAGCTCTATCTTCTTTTTCTGGGCCTTTCTCCAAAAAGAATTATTTAATTTGGAATTAATTTTTGTATTCAATTAAATGTTTAATACAGAGGGGTTTTTTTGAAACTGCACATTCACAAGAAAAAAATATATTTAAGATGTTATCTTTTTAAAAGAATAATTTATTCTTTTTTACCCTGGCTGGGTAGCTCAATTGGTTAAAGAGTATTCCCCATATGCCAAGGTTGTGGGTTCCATCCCTGGTCAGGACACATACAAGAATCAACCAATGAATACATAAATATATGGAACAACAAACTGACGTTTTTCTCCCTCTCAAATCAATCAATAAATAAAAGAATTTATTGAGGTGAAATTCACATAATATCAAATTAATCACTTTAAAGTGAATAATCCTTGGGGGTAACTCTGGAAACTTATAGAGTTTCTCAGTGTTTAGTAATCCCACTCCTAGTGACCTATCCTATAGGGAAAATCACAAACAAAATGTTTTATCTTAAAGTATTTTCTTTTTTGTTCTTTTGTTCATCCTCCTAGCATCCCAAGGCAAATTAACCTCTTCAGAACATGCCAGAAACATATATAACAGTATTTTTTTTCCAAAGTAACTGACTTGAGATGCAGTTCCTAATTGTGGTTTATCTGGAAGTCATAAGACAGGATGGTAGTGCTATCCGTGTCAGAGATGTGGGGAATGTTTTAAGATGTTGCCACCGATTATGTACCATTGCTGGGCTTCTATAAAAACGTAGAGGCAAAGTGAAGGGGGAGGCTCTGATCTTGGCTCACTTCTTAAAGATTGATACCCAGTCACCTTTTCCTGGAGCTGCCTTTTCCAGGCATTGGAGCTGGCATTTGGTATTCACTTCCTCCAACAGGTATCTATCAAGCACTGCAGGGTGCTGGGTACCAGTGGTGGAGAGAGGCTTGTGCCTACTCTGGGGCTGACAGTCTGGTGGGAGGACGGCCGATTAAACAAGCCAGTCTGTGACTGTAACGTGTAATAAGAACCTCCACAGTAGAAACACATGCTAGGAACGCCCTACTCTCACTAGAGAAGCAGAAGCGTTTGCTTACCATTTAGTTCTAACCCCCGATTTTATAGGTGTAGACATTGAGTGCAGAAAAGGGTTGTGTTCACTTTTTATTAGTAACTAAACCAGGACTAAAACTCTTGTTTCTTAAATCAGCATTTAAAAAAGTATCTCTGCTATGCTTTGACTAAAACTCTTGTTTCTTAAATCAGCATTTAAAAAAATATCTCTGTTATGCTTTCTGACTTAGTTGGAAAACCTGATCTTTGCTTTCAATATATTTTTTTTTATTCTACAAGTTAGTTTTGTTATTCAAAACCCAGAGAAGAGTGCTGGCGATTGTGTAGGCTGTTGGCCATGCCAGCTCCCCATGGCCCTCTCAGAGCATGTCAGCTCCCGCTGGTTTGACCTGTGGAAAGGACTCTCCTCTTCCGCGCCAGCCCCTGGGATGAAGTCTGGAGTAGTTGGACCATGCACAGTCCTTCCAACAGGCCCTCAGGTGACTCTAACTCCACTCCTTTCTTCTCAGACTAACCTTAAACCTGACACCTTCAGATTCGCTTATGAACTCAGCCTCTTTCTAAACCACAACTTCCTTTAAAGTCTGGCAAATTTTTATTGCTTAACTGTTGATTATGTGATAACATAAAGAAAGTGATATTTAGTTTCCATCATGGGTCCAGAACACATAGCAACTGGTAGTTCTTTGGATTTTTATTCCATGTGACCTGAGTAGGGCAAGCATAGACTTGGCTGGTTTTACATGTAAACAAAGTGGGGAGCCACCAGCAGATCAGGAGGGCTTGAGAGATCTTCCTTGGAGGGCATCTGGAATCACATCATTTCAGGGAAGGAAGGAACCTGAAAAGGATCATCCAGTTTAACAAACCCTTCTAACTCTTGAATTTCCTTTACTATTTATTTGTTGTATGGATATTCAACTAGACTGTTGCCCATCCTCAATCATTCCATTAAAACTGCTCTCAGTTCACCAATGACTTTCATTTTAATTAACACCTCTTAGGCATTTATGGTTGTTAATTACTATGCAAGCCTGTGGCTTCTGTGATATAACTTGCTTCCAGTTTTCCTTCTACATCTTTTTTTTAAATGTATTTTTATTGATTTCTTAGAGGAAGGGAGAGAGAGAGAGAGAGAAAAGAGCATCAATGAGGAGAGAGAATCATTGATGGGCTGCCTCCTGCATGCCCCCGACATCCCTTGGGGATTGAACCCCCAACCTGGGCCTGGGCCTGTGCCAGTGGGCCCACAGTGGGTCTAACCATGCCCTCTTTTAACTCCAGACTATCAGATAAGTTTCAATAACTCTGAACTCAAAAGGTTAGGGGCCTTAGTGCCAGGATTTTTGGGTTGCAAGCAACAAGACAACTGATTCTGGCTAATCTAAGCAAAACACAAAATAAAACAAGCTAGGACTTAGTGGAAAGGTATCAGGTAGGCCTGAATTGTAAAACCAATATGTTGAAATTTGTTTCCACAGTTATAGCAGCCTTCAAAGCTGCAGATTTTCCCCCAGATCAAAGCAGTAGAATATGTCAGGAAGGAAATCACCTAAGCTCAGTAATGCCCAGATAAATGGCTTTGCACATGATGTATTAGAGAAAGCACTAGGGCAATCTGATTTTATTTATTTAGTTAGTTAGTTTAAAAAATATTTTTATTGATTTCAGAAAGGAAGTGGGTGGGAGAAAGAGATAGAAACATCAATGATGAAAGAGAATCATCGATCAGTTGCCTCCTGCATGCTTCCTACTGGGGATCAAACCCACAACCCAAGCATGTGCCCTGACCACGGAATTGAACTGTGACCTCCTCAACCACTGAACCACGCCAGCCGCAAAGGTAAAATGGAAATGATAAGTATAGAAAGTAGATTATAATTCACCAGTCTCCTGATCAGTTTTCTGCTTATTCACTTATTTATTCCTTAATTATTTATCAAGCGTATACTCTGTGCCAGGTATGGAGTTGGGTGCTAGGTGCTGGGGATGGGGACAATCCCTGCCCGTGTGGAGTTAGCACAGTCTAGTGTTAGCTTAACTTAGAAGAAAACATATAGCTTGACTGGTCAAATATTTCAAATATCCAAGTCAAAAAACTTTGCCAAAGTCAACAGGAGAGTCCAAAAGAATTCTTATTTCACATTTGGGAATTAATATACAGTATTTATTTCTCTTTTTCCTACCTTAAACTCACATGCCCATTTCCCCTAATTTCATTTCTTTCTCTTTAAAATAAGATGGAGAAATTAGGGATTCTTCAAACATTTGGATATGGGCCTGTTATTCTCAAATTATAGTGAATAATTCTTTCAAGGAATTACTACATTGGCGTTCTCCATGGAAAAAGGCAGCTTGAAAGACCATATTTGTGCTCATGGTTTTGTGGTTTTTTCCCCCTTGATATATGTCAGCTGTTAAATGCCCATGTGGTTCAAAAAGAAGTATCAGGAAGCTTCTGAAGCTCTTTGCAGCAGCATCTATAACAAGCAACATCAGCAGTTTGTAGGCCTCCTTCTCCCTTCCCTGTGCCCCCTGCTCCTCTTGACTGCCCACAGGTGAAGCTGCTGCCAGGGAGCACAACCAGGAGGGCAGAGTTGCCCCTTCCATGGTCTCATTTGCATCCCCAGCACTGAGCACTGGCTGGCAGAGTTGGCACTCAGTAAGTATTTGCTACGTGAATGAATAAACAAAAAAGGTTCTTAGAAAAAAGGAGAGGAATTTAATCCCCCTGCCTTTCTGATCAAATTATTTTTACAGCTCCTTTGATTGGTTGACTTGGAATTGCATTTGAAATGCTAAAGATCCCAACGCCCAATAAAAAGCAGACAAGGACTTTGAGTGTCCAGAGACCTCAGTTTTCTGAGAAGTAGCACCAGGTGCTTCTAGGATTACATTGAAAGCCTATTTGACCAGTGCTCTGATTTAATTACAAATTCTTCTTGATTATGGGCTACCTCTTGATTTACATAAGACAATTTGAATTTCAGACGTGTATACTTAGCAGTTATTTTTTTGGATAATTTTTGGTACTTCAGACATTTTACTAATTAAGAGAGGTTTCTGCATATAATAAGCTTAAAGGAGGTTTTCCTATATCGGTGATAGCAAGGGAATTTCATCTCTTGCCAATTTTAATTGACTGATTTGCCTGAAGTGTCAGATTGAGGATTGTGAGCCCAGCCCTGAACCCTGTAGGGAAGGCTACTGTTAGGGACAGAGATAGAATATTGAGGACCAGCTATAATTATAAGAAATATTAATCATGCTCTGTTAACCGTGTTTTGTTCTGAATAAAGAAAGCACATTCTAACCTGGCTGGGAGTTGCACGTGGGACCTGGGTGAAACCTGGGAGTTCACCTGGAAATGAGGCCCATCTTCTACATCCAGGAGCTGCCTATTATCATGGGAAGATTAACAACCTTGTTGCAGGAAGCAGAAGCACCAGCTCTTTGAAAAACCCCAGCCCTTTGCATACCCCTAGGTCAGTGGTTCTCAACCTGTGGGTTGCGACCCCTTTGGGGGTCAAACGACCCTTTCACAGGGGTCACCTAAGACCATCGGAAAACACATATATAATTACCTATTGTTTACAGTAGCAAAATTACAGTTATGAAGTAGCAACAAAAATAATTTTATGGTTGGGGGTCACCACAACATGAGGAACTGTATTAAAGGTTCGCGGCATTAGGAAGGTTGAGAACCACTGCCCTAGGTCTTTGCAAACCCCCAGCCCGCATTACCTGTAAACTGCCTATTTTGCATACCCATTCTTATTCCTTTTGCCTATTTCCCCATGTAATCTTCCTCCTTCTACCCAATATAGACAGCTGGTTCATAGCAGAGGGCAGAGCAGATTTTTGTGGATGACCTGCAGCTCTCCCATCATGCTGGCAGTATTGGAATAAATGCTCATATATGATTCAACCCTCTCTGCTTAATTAGCTGAAGTAGTGCCGGCAGCCTGGACCCATTGGTTGTCTGGTCACATTGATGACAGAAATCAGGTTGGTGGGAAGTGACAAACCTTATGTACTTGGAGGTTCAGAAAACAACTGTTTATTCTGCACTGGTGCTGGCTCAGTGGAGTCACCTCCAGAGGCTGAGCACCATGTCCAGGTTCTGACCTTCTTTTATACATGACTAGAGGCCCAGTGCATGGATTTGTGCACCGGTGGGGTCCCTTGGCCTGGCCTGTGCCCTCTCGCAATCCAAGGACCCCTTGGGGGATGTTGGAGAGCCGGTTTTGGCCTGATGCCCACAGGCCAGGCCAAGGGACCCCACTGGTGCACAAATCTGTACACCAGGCCTCTAGTATGCATATAAGATCTTTGGTTAATATCTTCCCACCTTCCCTCCTCCCCTCTTCCCTCTGAGATTCATCAGTCTGTTCCATGTTTCTATGCCTGTGCATTGAGCATCTGTCCCCTGGTGATCATTGCACATCATAGCTACCGGCTGGTCGGCCAGTCTGCTGGTCGCTTAGGCTTTTATATAGAGAGATTAGATAAGCTTCTGGGTATTTAGGGATCTTTCCAAACATGTGGCAGACAGGGCGGTTGGCTGATGCAAGAAGCAAGTGAGATTACAGAATCCAAGGGAGGTTATGGTGGAGCACAAGTAAGGGGAGGGTTATCTGCTCTCGGCTTGCCTTCTCAACACTACCATGTTTGTTTATCAATGTCTTCCTCATCTGACAGAGGCAGGGGGCAGCACATGTTCCATATAATTTTCATTTTTGTTCTTTGGATGAAAAGGGGACACATGCTAACCTGACAAGCTCAGGAGAGGCCTGCATGGTGGTCTTGCAAACTCAAGAGACCTAACATAACCACAAAGGATGGTCTGAAATTAAAACGTTTAATTAAAAAGCAGTTTATAGTGGGTAGTCATGTCCTAGGCCAGTACCTTCCCTGACAAAGATCAACTTTGATCTTTACTGAGCCTATTGTCTTTTTGCATCTAAAATAACGTACCTGTGAAATGTCAGGGTAACTTGTAACTTCCCTTTTTCTGGACCCCTCAGAGCACAATAATTGGCGCCACAAATTCCCTCATTGTTACTGTTATTTTGCTAATTGACTACTGTTAACTATCCTGTACCCACCTATGTAAAAGAAGCAGATGTCTATCATTTTACTTTTTATCCAATCCCAGAGGCTTCCCCCCCCCCTCACCCTGCCCCCTTTGCTTTCTCCCACCTCCCTAATCTATCACCAATTGATTTCATGAAACTCACTTCCCTCTCCACCTTTAGTGGTAATTTATAAAGTTAGGTGAAAAGCCACTATTCTCTGGAGCATTACCCCAATACCTTGAGATTCTGCTTCCCAGCAATTGTCCACAAATTGGCTCAAACAAACTCACAAAAATTCTTTACAGCTTTGAATGTTTTCATATGTTAACAGTTCTATAAACTATAATGCAAGACCAGAAGTACCTCTTCTGTGACTAGAGATTAAATGCAGCCAAGGTCTGCAAACCAGAGGAATGATTATAAATACATCAACGTTGTTTCATTTTGAAAGGGAGTCATTTGTAATCTTGATGGCAAATGACCTGAAATGAAATTATAGAGGGAGTTCAGTTCCTTGCTAGAAAGATGAAGACCTAAATGAATTCAAAGTTGTGAGTTCCAAGAAGTCACTGATGAGTCTGCTGAACCTGAAAAAAAAAAAAAGGTTAATAAACTTAGTGGGGATAAAAAGAGCACAGGAAGTGGTGCCAAATAACCACAGTTTAGGCATCAGCTGTATATCCTTGGCAGTGCAGCCTCTTTCTCTGGACTGTGTCCTCATCACTAAGATATGGATAATGATAATACTTGTTCTGCAGGTGATGTCACAGAGAACAAGTCAAACAATAGACTTTTCCTTTGGCCACAGAAGTGTAAATTGCTGGATTTCTTTGAAAATAGTCCTTTAAACTAGTTTAACATGTTTGTTTCAAGCATGCCTCTGGGGACGTTTCTATTCTAAAAGATCAGTGAGTGTGTCAGCTACTGATTGCTTCTGAATGTTTGAATAAAGCAACACGACTCCCATGCAATAGCTGGCACGAATTTTATCTGGCAACCGGATGTATTCTGGGTTAAGACAAGTTACCCAATAATCTGAATCTACTTGTTGTTATCCTGTAGACATGATACAAGCTGCCCATTGATGCCCGCACTGCCCAGGTAAATCAACTTTACCACCTCTAGCTGCCATAGGAGTAGAGAACACAGAGCAGAAGAAATTATTCAGAATAGATGAATAACTCAGAATAGATGTATGACTCTGGATTCAGGGAAAGACGGTGTTCTCGGAACTCTTTCACACGACTCCTACCATTTTGGCTGCTCTTAGAAACAGATCTCTTTAAGTGAAGTTGCTTTTTTAATCCAATTTAGGCTTAGACTTATCCCCGGAGAAGTCTTAGCTAGGAGAACCATGCAAACATTGTTTATTGAGTTGAACTGTTTTTTCTAGCTTCCTTTTGAACTTCAAAGATGAAAATCCAGGTAGAAAATGATCACTATCAAAATGGTATATCTACAAAGAGATTTCATCTGTATTTATTCGCCTGCAGAAAAACAGTCTAACTACCTGCCTCTGACTCACAGGGAGAGAGAGTGGACAGCAGGTGAAACTTTTATCATTTGTCCAGAGTTTTAAAATATAAAAAAATTCCAGCTGGGCCCCAAAGGTCAAAGCTGCTTTTAAAAAATCCATTTGGGTACAGGAAGATCTAAAAGACAGAATAGGCCTGTTGTGTTTTGAGTTATTTAGACAACTTAAAAAAGATTTATTATGGAGGAAGTAAAAAGAAAACACACACACACACACACACACACACACACACACACACGGCTGATGGATGAGAAATGATGTACATGTTCACATGTTCATCCGGGGAAAGAAAGTTACCTACAAATGTGAGATTTAAAAATTTCAAGAATCGTCTGATAGCCTTAGCAGGCTTGGGAGGCAGTAGAGTTCAGTGGTTGCAAAGTTGGACTCTCTAGGTTAACAGACCTGGGTGCCAATCCTAGCAACCTCCCAGCCTCGCAGAAGGTAGTTCACTCTCTGTCTCAGGTTCACCATCTGCAAATCTGTGACTGGAGACACTGTTGCTGTGAGAATTGAGACACTAATTGTAAAGTGCTAGATATGGGGCTTGGTACAAAAAAGAGGGGTCAGTTATCTTAGCTTTGGTTATTTTTAAAATTCAGAGGCTGGTGCCATTGACAGGAAACCCAGAGCATCAACACTTCCAAGGTGGTTCCTGCATTGGAGGTGGGGGAGGGTGTCATCCTCCTATTGAAAAATACCCTTTTTTTGCCCTAGCCAGTTTGGCTAAAGAGCCCTCAGTCTGCAGACTGAAGGGTCCCGGGTTTGGTTCTGGTCAGGGGCACATGCCTGGGTTTCGGGCTCAATCCCCAGTGTGGGGCATGCGGGAGGCAGCCAATCAGTGATTTCCTCTCATTGTTGATTTTTCTATCTTTCTCTCTTTCTCCCTTCCTCTCTGAAATAAATAAAAATATATTTAAAAAAAAGAAAAGTTCCTTTTTATCACAGGAACTTCAAGGTAATGTTTTAGGAATACAGGTTTTGTTTTATTATTCTTACACTGTATAAGTTACATATGGCCTTATATGTATCTTTTATAACTTTTCAAAAGTAGCTCCTTTCTTCATGTACTAGACTTTAATACATTAATTACTGTAATAGTGATACATATACTCAGACACCCATGGTTCATATTTATTTTTTATAAATGAAATTAATGACAAAGTCAAATAATACTTTATCTGATCTGTTTGATAGTGAAGCCTTTTTATTTTTCTTGATAGCCAGAAGAGACTAATATTTGTCTCTTGTTTTTGTCATATCTGTCTTTCTGTGTTCAAATTTAACTGGGTAAATTTTGACTATCCATATCAGTCTAACCTAAAAGACAATGGTCAGATTGGGAGAAAGCATTTCCTCAAGTACTTATGTTGCAAAGGGTTATGTCATCAAGAGGCACCAAAGAACTCTGGAACAATGAATTAACATCCTTGGGATATGGTGATAGCTGTAAAACTTTATAAATTGGGTAAAAATCCTTGAATTAGCTCAGCCGGTGTGGCTCAGTGGTTGAGCGTCGACCTATGAACCAGAAGGTCACGGTTAGATTCCGGGTCAGGGCACATGCCCGGGTTTCTGGCTCTATCTCCAGTAGGGGGCATGCAGAAGGCAGACAATCAATGATTTTCTCTCATCATTGATGTTTCTATCTCTCTCTACCTCTTCCTTCCTCTCTGAAATCAATAAAAATATATATTTTTAAAAATCCTTGAACTATACACTTACAATGGTTGAATTTTTATGATGTAAAATATATCTCCATAAAACTGTAAAAAAAAAAACAACCCTGATATATAAAAAGCTATCAAACAATTGGGGGGCGGAAACCCCAACAACTCACTAGCAAAATGTGAAAGTGATATAAGCAGAAAGTTCACAGAAAAACGTGTGTGGATGGCCAGTAACAAAACAGTAAGCTCAGTTTCACCAGCAATTAGAAAATTGCACTTTAAAGTACCAACAAGAGCGTTTTTCATCTGTCATTTGGAAAATATTTTATATTTTAATTCAAATTGTATGAATTATTTGAATAGGTAGCATTTTCAAAGGGTTCAAAGATAAAAATGAAAGAGGCTCTAAAAATGTACGGGGAAAGGTCCCTCTCTACCTGTCTTTTTCAGATCTCTAGTTTCCTCCCCCCAGTGCAGCCAATGTTATCAGTATCTGCTGCAGTTTTCCAGAGACTTTCAATGCACACACAGGAAACGTGTATGGTTACCACCACCACTTTAGCACAGATGGCCAGGCACTGCGTAACTTCTCTGCATATAGTGGTGTTCTCTTCCACCTTCCAGAGCTCCCCTATGAGTCCCGAGGGGGCTTACTCATTATTATTATTCCTCTCTGAAATAAATAAAAATATATTTAAAAAAAAGAAAAGTTCCTTTTTATCACAGGAACTTCAAGGTAATGTTTTAGGAATACAGGTTTTGTTTTATTATTCTTACACTGTATAAGTTACATATGGCCTTATATGTATCTTTTATAACTTTTCAAAAGTAGCTCCTTTCTTCATGTACTAGACTTTAATACATTAATTACTGTAATAGTGATACATATACTCAGACACCCATGGTTCATATTTATTTTTTATAAATGAAATTAATGACAAAGTCAAATAATACTTTATCTGATCTGTTTGATAGTGAAGCCTTTTTATTTTTCTTGATAGCCAGAAGAGACTAATATTTGTCTCTTGTTTTTGTCATATCTGTCTTTCTGTGTTCAAATTTAACTGGGTAAATTTTGACTATCCATATCAGTCTAACCTAAAAGACAATGGTCAGATTGGGAGAAAGCATTTCCTCAAGTACTTATGTTGCAAAGGGTTATGTCATCAAGAGGCACCAAAGAACTATGGAACAATGAATTAACATCCTTGGGATATGGTGATAGCTGTAAAACTTTATAAATTGGGTAAAAATCCTTGAATTAGCTCAGCCGGTGTGGCTCAGTGGTTGAGCGTCGACCTATGAACCAGAAGGTCACGGTTAGATTCCGGGTCAGGGCACATGCCCGGGTTTCTGGCTCTATCTCCAGTAGGGGGCATGCAGAAGGCAGACAATCAATGATTTTCTCTCATCATTGATGTTTCTATCTCTCTCTACCTCTTCCTTCCTCTCTGAAATCAATAAAAATATATATTTTTAAAAATCCTTGAACTATACACTTACAATGGTTGAATTTTTATGATGTAAAATATATCTCCATAAAACTGTAAAAAAAAAACAACCCTGATATATAAAAAGCTATCAAACAATTGGGGGGCGGAAACCCCAACAACTCACTAGCAAAATGTGAAAGTGATATAAGCAGAAAGTTCACAGAAAAACGTGTGTGGATGGCCAGTAACAAAACAGTAAGCTCAGTTTCACCAGCAATTAGAAAATTGCACTTTAAAGTACCAACAAGAGCGTTTTTCATCTGTCATTTGGAAAATATTTTATATTTTAATTCAAATTGTATGAATTATTTGAATAGGTAGCATTTTCAAAGGGTTCAAAGATAAAAATGAAAGAGGCTCTAAAAATGTACGGGGAAAGGTCCCTCTCTACCTGTCTTTTTCAGATCTCTAGTTTCCTCCCCCCAGTGCAGCCAATGTTATCAGTATCTGCTGCAGTTTTCCAGAGACTTTCAATGCACACACAGGAAACGTGTATGGTTACCACCACCACTTTAGCACAGATGGCCAGGCACTGCGTAACTTCTCTGCATATAGTGGTGTTCTCTTCCACCTTCCAGAGCTCCCCTATGAGTCCCGAGGGGGCTTACTCATTATTATTATTTTTTAAATATATTTTTATTGATTTCAGAGAGGAAGGGAGAGGTAGAAACATCAATGATGAGAGAGAATCATCGATCAGCTGCCTCCTGCGCACCCCCTATTGGGGATGTGCCCGCAACCAAGGTACATGCCCTTGACCGGAATCGAACCTGGGACCTTTCAGTCTGCAGGCCGACACTCTGTCCACTGAGCCAAACCAGCTAGGGCTCATATTTTTTATAGGTGACATACTACAGTTTATTTTAATACTTCCTTATCAGTGGAAATATTTTTCATTGTGCAGACATACCACAGTCTATTTTAATGTTTCCTTATCAGTGGAAATATTTTGTCAGGATTTTTCCATTAACACTGCACTGTACATACATCACTTAACATATATGTGAGTACATCTGTGTAGTAGATTCCTAGATGTAGTTTTGATAAATACAGCAAAATTTCTAAAGGTTGATTGCTTATAGGGTCAGTGAGGGTTCAGGGAAATGGGTAGCTCATACACTGTTTTGGAGAGCACTCTTGCTATATGTCAAAATTTTAAAAATGCATACCTTTGACTCAGAAATTCTATTTCTAAGAATCTCCCCTACAGAAATCCTTACAAATGAACATAAAATGATATGTTCCAGCATTGTTTTAAATGACAAAACATTGGAATCAACCTAAACATAGAGCAATCTTCATAAAAAAAATAAAAATACATTACACCCACACTATGACATATTATGGGTAGGTAAAAAGAGATTGATCTTTATGAATTGACATGGAAAGATGTGTTAATAAGAAAAGCATGTTATATGAGTGGTGTGGTCCCACATAGGACAGATGGCTAGACCTATAGATTTAGATAACCACACATAGCCCACCCTCTCTCCCTCCCTCCTTCTCTCTCCTTCCTTTCTATATGTGCATAGAAAAAAAAAATCTGGATGTATAATACACTAACATTTAGTATTAACTAGGAAAAAAGAAAAGGATCGAAGAAGAATAAAAGGGATTTCTATTTTTTTGTACTGTTGGACAGTTTTTACAATGAGCACATAGTCACATATCTTCTGTAATAATAATTTTAAAAAGACAACCTTAATTTGTGTGGCTCGGTTGGTGGGGCATTGTCCCTTGCACCAAAGGGATGTGGGTTGATTCCTAGTCGAGGTGTGTACTGTTACATCAGTGTTTCTCTCTCTCTTTCCCTCTCCCTTCCTCTCTTTCTAAAATCAATGGAGATATATCCTTGGGTGAGGATTTTAAAAAATGACATTTGTAAGTACCAATAACAATGCTAATAAAAGGTATCAATTACAAGACTTTTTCTTTCTTTCCCACATTTTTTTAATTAATCATGAAAAATTTCAAGTATACATAAGCACAGAAAGTAATATAACAGACACCCAAAAACCCACCATTCAAAGTTAACAGATGTTAACATTTTGCCAAATTTGCTTCAGATTTTGCTTTTGAAAAGAAACAAAATGTTACTGCTATAGTTATAGCTCTGTGCTGTACACCCTCGGGTGGAAATTTTCTTAACGCTATGTATCATTTACAATCCTTTAGAATATAAATAAGGTGCCCTTAGATGACTTAAAAGACAAAAGGTTAAAACGTTAAAAAGTTAAGCTTAGGCCCAGCTGCCATGGCTCAGTGGTTGAGCATTGACCTATGAGCCAGAAGGTCATGGTTAGATTCCCTGGGTAGGGCACATGCCAGGGTTGCTGGCTCAGTCCCCAATGGGAGGCATGTAGGAGGCAGCCTATTAATGATTCTCTCTCATCATTGATGTTTCTCTCTCTCTCTCCCTCTCCCTTCCTCTCTGAAATCAATAAAATATATATGTGTGTGTGTGTGTGTGTGTGTGTGTGTGTGTGTATATATATATATATTAGTATATAGATAGATATAGATATAGATATAGACATATGCAGATGGAAATATTGGTACTTAAAAGATCCAGTTCTATGGTTTCTCTTTGAAATCATCTCTTTGAAACAACAAAACTGGATATTGCCAGTGTTTAAATTTCTTCTCCATAGGTCATAGTGAAGAGCACAAGTTTAGAATTCAGACCAGGATTTAGTTTCAATTTGCTGCATACTAGCAGTTTGACTTTGGTAAAAATTAAAAATCTCTCTCAGCCTCAGTTTGTTTATCTGTAAACTGGAGGAAATAATAGCACCTTCCTTACAGGGCTGTGATGAGAGAATGTTTATACGGCTCTTAGCACAGTCCCTGGCACATGTCAACTGCACAGTAAATGTTAGCTACTCACTCATTATTTTTCCTCTCCAAAAGTACCCAAGCACCACTGTACTTCAGGCAGAGGTTTGGGGGGAAGGGGGAGAAATGGCCCTGTCCCTATGGAGCTTACAGTCTGGCTTTTATTATTTTGAGTGAGGTAGACAGTGTGGAAAGGACGTTTGATTAAGTGGAGGTAAAAGCCATGTTGGAAAAATTACTGACCAAAAAATTCAAATAAGAGACTTGAAAAATTAACAGATGTTATTCTATGATTATTTTCAATGCTTGGAAATGTCTGATATGGATGCAGAGTCTTAATCTTCTGGAAAGCCTCCCATATCAAATATCATTCTTATTATTGTGACAACTGAATGCAGTCAGTGGGTTTGGCAGTGACACCCGAGGGAACCTGTGCACAGCACTACAGAGCCAAGGCCAGGGACGTACACCACCCCATGCCCTGCCCTGTGTACTTTCTACCCCACTCTGCTCACGTTACAGCCTGCCTAGGAGACCTTCAATGAGGCTGTGTCTGTATTTCATTTTCTGTTTTGACTTAGAAACCAACTTACAAAAACATGATGATGAGGTAATTCTCTCCCCCTGTCCCCCGCCCCCCCTCTCGTGTCAGTTTTACTTCAGAGTGATAGATGGAGATTTCCAAAACATTTGTATTTCTTGCTCATAAATATTGGGGGCATTTTATGACTGATCTGAGTAGCATGAAGCCCTTTGCTTCCTGGCCTCTAACACATACATCTTTGTACATGTTTCCCCAAATTGATTATAAAGGAAAATATGGAGTGAAAGAATTAATGACACATCACTTACTCTCTGGGGTAAAGTAATTCTGTGGAGCAGACAAGTGGCTCCCTGGGCCTTCTCTGCCTTCTCTGAGCTGTACTCTACTCCGTAATGAAGGTGACTTCTGGTGACATGACAACTGTAAGGCCCAGGGCTTCCTGACTCAGCATTTAGGAAAGAGTAACTGGGAAATTCCACTACTAGAAATTGATCTTTAAAATTCTTTAAGATAATTAAAAAGTAATAAGTATAATTATTCACAATAACTGTATTAATAATTATGTTAATTATTAATGTTGGCATTAAAATATAACTTATAATTAATTACAAATTGTTCATAATGCCCTTGATAGTGATAGGGATGCAACACAATCCAGCTAGAAAGATGTTCATCGCAGTGCTGCTTATAATAAAAAGTGAAAACCCCCTAAGTACACAACAACACAAGATTCAGAAAGGAAATAGTGGTAAATCCATAAAGTGTAATAATCTGCAGCTGTTAAAAAATTAAAGACATGGAAAGATGTTCAAGGTATTGAAGACAGCACACTGCAAAGCAGTAGGCATAGTACAATGCCATTTTAATAAAAAGAGAATTTCTCCATGTTAGGTGGATAGGCATAAGAAATGACTGAAAGGATATGTAGAGTGGGTCCCTGTGGGTTGTGTGATAATGTGTAATTTGGATTTCTTTCCTTTTTTGTTGTTGTTGTTAATCCTCACCTGAGGATATTTTTCCATTGATTTTGAGAGAGAGTAGAAGGGAGGGGGAAAAACAGAGAGAAGCATCGATGTGAGAGACACATCAATTGATTGCCTCCCACATATGCCCCGGATCGAGCCTGCAACTGAGGTATGTGCCCCCTGAATCGAATCCAGAACCCTTCAGTCCACGGGCTGATGCTCTATCCACTTAGCCACACTGGCTATGGCTGGATTTCTTTCCTTTTGAATTCTGTATACTCTACAAATAACTAGTGGAAGTCATTGTTGATAACAGTTATGGACTGAACTGTGGCCCACCCATATGTTGAAATTCTAAGTCCCAGTATACCTCAGAATGTGATTGCATTTGGAGATAGGGATCTTTAAAGATAGTTAAGTTAAAATGAAGTTGTTAGGGTTAAGCTTTTATCCCATATGGCTAGTGTCCTTGTAAAAAGAGGAAACTTGCCTGGCCAGTGTGGCTCAGTGGTTGAGTGTCAACCAATGAACCAGGTGGTCATGGTTCGGTTCTCAGTCATGTCACATGCCTGAGTTGTGGACTCAATACCCAATAGGGGGACTGCAGGAGGCAGCCAATCAATGATTCTCTCTCATCATTGATATTTCTATCTCTCTCTCCCTCTCCCTCCTCTCTGAAATCAATGAAAATATATTTAAAAAATTTTAAAATGAGATAAAAAGACAAAACTCAGACACAGACATGTACAGAGGGAAGACCATGTGACGACAGAGGGAGTTGATGGCCATGTACAAGCCAAGGAGAAAGGCCTTAGAAGAAAATGACCCTGCTGATACCCTGATCTTGTTATAGCTTCTTCATTAGCTTGTAGTTAGAGACTGAACTTGGCATCTCTAATGCTAAAATGCTTACTATTGTATGTGTACTCTTCATATGGCTGAGAAAATGTGAATTACTTCACTTCAGTGAGTTTCCATGTTTATCCAAGACTTATTGTTACACTGGGATTGTTCATTGTCCCAGGGAGTCCCTCCTACTCTGGCCCTTTAAACTGTCTAACCCACTAGGCACCACGCCCTCACTCTTCCTGGAAAGGAAGCACAAGCAGCAGAAGCCAGGTGGAGGACCTCCTCCCAGATTCTCTGTCACTGTGTTGTTCCTTTAAGGCAGTGGTTCTCAACCTTCCTCATGCCGCGACCCTTTAATACAGTTCCTCATGTTGTGGTGACACCCAACCATAAAGTTATTTTTGTTGCTACTTCATAACTGTAATTTTGCTACTGTTATGAATCGTAATGTAAATATCTGATATGCAGGATGTATTTTCATTGTTACAAATTGAACATAATTAAAGCATAGTGATTAATCACAAAAACAATATGTAATTATATATGTGTTTTCCGATGGTCTTAGGCGACCCCTGTGAAAGGGTCGTTCGACCCCCAAAGGGGTCGCGACCCACAGGTTGAGAACCGCTGCCCTAAGGCACAATTCCCTGTTTAGTTTATATTTTGCTGGATATTGTTATATCTGCAATGATAACTGGAACTGTGGCAACCATCTTGGGATTGTGAGAGAAGCCACCCTGCCTTGCTAAAGATAGACAAGAAGAAAAACAGAAAGAATATGGATCTTTAATAATGCCTTTTAACTCCCAAAGAAATCATCCTGGAGTCAAGCACCTCTACACTTGTTTAATGAGATTACACAGTTTATTTTTAAGCCAGTTGAAGTTTGGTTTTCTCTTACTTGCAGCCAAACGCATCCTAATTGGAACAATTGAAACCTAGAACAAAATATATTAGAGCAAAATAGGTTCTATAAACCTTTGGATGCCTTTAGGCCTGTACCTACAGCATCAACTCCTACATTTAATTGACTGCTCCAGCATAAAATAGCTTTTCTTTGGCTACAGCCCAAGGCCTGAGTGAAGGACTCATTTTGTTTAGAATATTGACACCCATAGAGTAGACATTTAAATGCCTCCACTTTCACGTTCCCATGTCACTGAATAGAGTGAGTACACATGGCCAAGGACTGTTGCATAGCAACCTCAAAAGATTAACTGGAGCAGCAGCCACATCCCAGCCAGCTAAAATTGAGAGTCCATAAAATGCACAGCCCAGGACTCTGGTCCGG
>NW_005360187.1:1660227-1663684 GCF_000412655.1 Myotis brandtii | reverse complement strand
TATGAAGCATAAGGAATTAAGTCCTGCCTGCAAAATGATTTTGTTCATGGTAAGTTAAGACAGAGACTGAACACTCCAAGATAAATAAAGGCCATATATGGGGAAGTAGGAAGGATAGGCCATATATAAGTACAGGGTTTGCTTTCAGTGTAGGAGGTGGGGAAGAAACCAGAAAGTCAAGATTGTTTCCTGGTCCCACATATTTACAAACCATTTGCTATGTTTAGTCCTTTACTACCTTCAGGTCCCCTTTGCTAATTTCATCCTGTGTAGATGGGGTAGTCTTTGCTAATTACCTCATCTACTATTGTTCCCCACTCTCTTCTGTGCACTTTCTCTGATTTGTTTTTCTTCATAGCATGTATCCCTACACTGACATGACTCTCTCAGAGGAGTCTCTCTCTCTCTCTCTCTCTCTCTCTCTCTCTCTCTCTCTCAGCAGCACTGTGCAAGTCAACCAATAATGTAGACTCTAGGAGTCTTTGGAAGTTAACTGAAAAGTTTTTCACTCTCTTGCTGGGAATAGATTTTAAAAAGTTACTTTTTACATAGGCATAAAGATAGACATATATGCTAAAGTGTTCATTACAGCACTGCAGTATAGGAAAGTTAGAAAACAACAGAAATGTCCCTTAATAAGTGAGCCATAACATAACTTATAATACATCTATATTATGGGATTCTATGTATCAGTTACTGTGTAATTAAAATTAATAATAACAGTTAAGAACTATTGAATGATCTATATTTTATCATTTATTTACCCTAAAAACCCTCTGAGGTATGCAATTTTATTATTCCTACTTCACAGATAAGTGAACTGAGATAGAGGTTAAGTGATTTGGCCCAAGTCAGACAATGAGGAAGTGGCAGAATTAGGATTCATAACCTGACTGTTGCTGGCACACAGACGTTCAGCCACTCTTCCATACTGTCTTCCAGGATTTAGGATTAAAAAAACTCTTCAGAATTTTATTAGCTGAAAATAAAAGCAAAATGGGTCTAGAATGAATCTGTTCACAAAACAAAAGATGTTGATAAGTATTTGTGATTTGTATATTAGCAGTGCTTACTTCTGAGGAGGGGGGAGTGGAGAAGGTAATGGAAACTTTCATATTTACTCTATATTCTTAAAAAGGTTGGCTTTTTTCATAACAATAATGTATGTATTATCCAAGTAATTAAAAGACAAGTTGTGCAACAACTAAAGCTACCACTAGAGGGCTCAACAGCTGCTTACCACGCTCTCCCCCTAGAGTTGGTGCTGGGAGAGCTGTCCAGGTGCTGAAGTGTGTAGGGTAAGTAGCTCACTGGAGGGAAACGTACTGGAGGGGACCTAGGAAACCGCTTGGAGCTTCCCCTGCCAAGCCTTGTAGATGAGAATCATTTGAAGTCTGGGACTGAGCTGAATTCTTTCGTCCTCTGTTATTCCAGAACGAATCAGCTCTAGGACGTCAGGGAAAAGTAGGCAAGTGGTAGTATTTCATCATGCTCCTCATCCAAGAAGAGAGGTAACATTTTGCCATTAGGAATCTTGATGATATTGGCAACTTGGAAACTTGGGGTGGAAGCTCCAGCTAACAACAGAGAGGGAATTTCTGCCTTATTTTCAAATAATTGGGAGAGAATATGGCCTAGGAAAAGAAAATACTT
The DNA here is from genome assembly GCF_000412655.1 of Myotis brandtii. NCBI lineage: Eukaryota > Metazoa > Chordata > Mammalia > Chiroptera > Vespertilionidae > Myotis > Myotis brandtii. The sequence goes on along the minus strand of NW_005360187.1, from coordinate 1,662,031 downwards.
TTTTTAAAAAAAGATTGTATTGCCTTGAATTAACTTAAAGAACCCAAACCTTAAACTCCTTTGTAACATAGTTTGTAAACAATTCCCAGGATCCTCACTTTGCTATTTTATGAGAGATTGTAAATGCAAATGTGGAAATAAGAACTTTGTAAAAATGAAACTGTCTACAGTGTTCAAAGTTGGTTAAGGATTAAAGAAATAAGTATGGATGTGTATTGCTACTGAGAGTTCAAATGGTCACAACCCTTTAGAGGACAATTTGGCAGAATCTATCAAAGTATCAATGACTTTCTTTTTGGCTCAATAATTCCACTTTAGGAATTTGACTTAGAGAAATATTAATAAGTATGTAATATATTTTTATTGCAATCATGCAGACATTATATACCATTGTTTGTTGTGGTAAAAAACTGGAACCAACCTAAATATTATTGGCAGTAGGTGGGTTAAGTTGTGGTTCAGCAATTAATATGCAGACAGTGAGAAGGTTGATTTATATGAATAGGCAAGGAAAGAAATCCATACCATGTTGTTGGATTAAAAAGCACAGGGTAAAGAAATTTGCATATGTTTGGGTAGAAGAACCTAGGAGGCCATACAATGAAATATTAATGGGAGGTTTTATTTAGAGACTGGGATGTCATGGGAAAGGTGAGGGGCCTTCCACTTGCTGTTTGATACACATTTGTATTATTATTCATACATGCAATGATCATGTGCCACTCTATGCCTTTAAAAAGATAAAAAGGAATTATGTAAACTAAAAAATTGAGGAAAGATGTATTAGTATTCCCTGCATCTGCATCCTTTAAAAATTTTTTATTCTTTTCTGTTAAGTAATTAATGACACTAGGAAATTTGATTTTCTTTAAGTTTTTCCCTTTTGGTCCCCAGCAAAGGACATTATGATAAGCCCTTTTAACAAGTGAGATGGATATTACCCTAGACATTTCTCACTAAGAATCAAATCACAAAAGTTCCTTGGCAACTCAATAGATCAGCTCACATGTTCATTCTCACTAAGGCTTCTTGGCTGTGAGGTCTCAGGTGCTGCCCTTCGGAATCACACCGATCTGAGAAATCATGGATTGGGTCTGTGCTAATTTATGAGTCATGTAAAAATTTCCTTATGCCAAGTTCAATTAGTATGAATTAAAGTCTTGACTTTACAGGGGCAGTGAAGTTTTGGGGAGTGAGAAAAAAATCCCGAGCCAGCCATACAATGGATCCTTTGTAGAGTCTAAATTAAGGGGTGAATATTGCAACAGATTCTTTAAAAATGATCTAAGACTTATCAATGTTTGCAGACAGTAAAACTGCAGGATAATTCCTCTGATGTGTCAGTATATGTGTGTGTGAGGGGGTGAATCATCACAAAGGCTGCAATCCCATAACAGGTCACACCCCCTTCTACATGTGGGGAATTAGAAGTTTTCTAATAAGATGTTAATATGCTTAAACTGTCTTTCTGTGCAGTCTGTTCAGAATCACATTTGCAACATTGACATTTTTAAAAAGTTAAAATAGAGCAAAAACCTGGGCCTTCACATCCAGGGACTGGTAGTCCAACTTTTAACATTTCTTTATCCTTACATTTTGTATGTTCAGTAAATAGAGCATATTGTTATGCAAACCTCTTTGGCTGCATCAAATTGCTATTTAAACTGAAATGTAACAACTCATAGGACTAGAAAATGTTAATGAGCCGAGCAGCATTCCATTCTGGAATGCCAGTGGGGAGAGGATTCTGTTATTTATCTCTTCCAATCAGTAAAATTCTGTTGGGCCTATCTCAAAACAAGAA
>NW_005360187.1:1650041-1660189 GCF_000412655.1 Myotis brandtii | reverse complement strand
ATACTCCTTTGTCCACTGGAGAGGTGAATCTGCAGTGGTTTTATGCCTTCTGGATGAGACTATTTCCCCTTTCCCAGATGTGCTTTCAGAACAAAATGATAATGATAATAGTTCTCTTTTATTGGAGCACATACTGTATGCCAAGTAGTTTTATCTCATTTAATCCTCACTACAATCTCAGATAAATTTTATTTAAGAGATAGAATCTTTCTCCCTGTTGAAGATGTGAAAACTGAGGATTAATTTATCCAAAATTGTACACCTGGTAACTAGCTCATTTAAGCAATTCAGATTTATTGAATGTCCAGAATCTATATCTTCCTTTCAGTCACTTTAGAATAAAAAAGGCTTACATAAGTTTTTCCTAGTTGATACTGTGTGTTGGGAGATAAGTTACATATTGATGAGGCATTGTGTGAACAAAGGAGCATTAAGAACAGACTTAAATCTGATACAAAGACAGAACAAAGCAGTGTAAACTACCAAAGAGGCAGGCTAGGTAGGTTGAAGGCCAAGGAACTTTAGAGGGAAGTGTCTTAGTCCGCTCAGGTTGATATAACAAAATTCAGAAGATTGGGTAGTTTAAACAGCAAAATGTTTTTTCTCACACACACTTTCTTCATCATGTCTCTTCCTTGGCTGGGCTGAATTCTCATATTGACTTAATGTATTCTATTTCAACCAACAGACATAAAAATGGTTCTAAACATGCATGTTCACATAATCACACTTTTCTGCACACAGAATCTCTTTCAAGTCTAACTTTTCATCTATGTCACTTGATTGAAGAATTTTAATCTACATGAATACATTTTGTTTCTTGATTATTATCTTCCATTAGCGTGATACAAGAGGGACAAAGGAAGTGATCTAGAATCAGGGTTTGAGGCTTTGCGGGAGCAGAGGTACAGGAAAATGACCTACACAATGAGTAATGCTTATTGCGACACTGCTATGTGTTGGGCACAATGCTAGAGACTGGAGCACAGAAGACAAGTGACACCATATTGGTCTTCAAGAAGTCTACTATCAATGGAGAGGGAACAGATGAGTACAGAGTAATTCCAATGTGACATGCTATTATATGGCAGATATAATAGATAGAGGTGGCCTGGCAAGGGCAGTGGAGTATAGGCTTGAGACCCCCTCATACTTGACATGTCTCTGCCACTTTCTAGCTTTGTGACCTTGAACAAGTTCCTGGAGAGCAAGTTTATCCCATTTCCTATCTGAAATATGGGAATGATCATACCTAGTATGCATGGTTATGGTATTGATACTGCAGTGTCTGATGCATGGCAGGTGCTCAGTAAGTTGCAATTATTTTCATGTTCGTTACAATGATAGCATTTGTGATGATAGGAGTAGCAGTGAATTCTGACCAAGGTCGGGCGTGGGGGAAGCTTGCTAAGGGAGGTAGTTCTAGAGTTAGTTCTGCACCTGCAAACCATCTGTCAGGAATGTCAGGGAGGAAGCTCTGCACTAAGAAAGTGTTTAATGAGTCGACCTCACAAAGCCCGTTCACGTGTCAATTTTTATGAATGTTAGCTCAGAGAATTCTCCAGCTGGCAGGGACCTTTCGAGAAGAGTGCTTGATAAACACTCTAGACAATGTTGAATGGACTGACGAAGCTAAATTGGTCCTCAATGTGCATGAATAAGGAACCCCTTTCCCCCTCTTATCAGATAGTGTAGTATATAAGCTTCTACCACTTCCTAGGATTTCTATAACCCAGAAGATCTACGGTTTTGTTTTCTTAGATTGGAGGAGCATCCATTTTCAATTGTATTTGATTTTAAACGTCTTGAAACATTGAAATAAAAGATATATGATAGGTGTGTGGCCGGTGTGGCCCAATGGTTGAGCGTAGACCTATGCACATTCCTGGATTGCGGGCTTAATCCCTAGTTGGGGGTTTACAGGAGGCAGCCAATCAATGAGTCTCTCTCATCATTAATCAGCTGCCTTCTTCTCCCTTCCTCTCTGGAATCAATAAGTAAATATATATTTAAAAAAGATATATGATAGATGCTTAACAATCTAATATGGGCTTAGCAAACACTAAAAAATAATCTGCACTAATAACAATAACCCCCTTTCCCAAAATATTTCTTATTTTAGTAACTATAAAAAGTGAAAATGTAATACTATGCCTTCTGGATGTCAAATATCAGATTTTTTCTTTTTTTAAGTAAAAAAAAAAAAAAATCAGACCTTTCCAAACAGGTTGAGTCTCCCAAAGGCAAGCCCTCCAGCCGTGCAGGGAATTGCTCAGTGATTCTCAGGCATCGGGACTCCTGGGAACAAATATGGCCCTCATACAATCTTCCATTTCCTACTCAATTCTAATCCCTACAGAGGCAGGCCTGTTGGAATGTTTTTCTTTGGCCTTGAATTTCTCGAGGTAATGTGCATTAAAGTGAAAAGTCGATATCTGTAGTTCAAGGGCAAAAGAGACCATAAGGTACCGAGAAAATTAGAGTTCTGCAACCCAAGAAGGCTGCTGTGTTGTGCTGGCATATCAGGCCACAGCAGTGGAGTAAGCCAATTCTTGAGGCGAAAGCCACAGGGAGGGAATTAAAGCATCACCAAAGCTCTTACTCAGCACACGCTGTTATTCATGCAGAAGCCAGGATACCAGTAAGACTCAGCGTGCTGACTTTGCATCCGCCTACAATTCATATTATGAATAGAGAAATCCTTGAAATGGCTAACTCCTGAGGGATGAAACACCCAGATTAGTTTGGGTGAGCACACTCCGATATGATTTTTGCTGTGGGCATGGAAAGGTGACTTACCCAACCAAGGACACAGCTGGGATTGAGGTAAATACTTTCATTTGCAAATTGTACACTAGCTGTGGAGCCCTCCAGAGCACTAGGGCTGGAGGAGGCAAGTGCCTTCTGGCTGTACCTTCAAGCCAAGGGTTGACCTTCTCTCTCTCTCCCTCAGTTTACTTACCTGTAAAATGGGGGAGTAACTTGAGGGGATGGGGAATGTTTGCTTTGTAGGTGATGTGGGGGATTAAATGACAAAATGTATATGATGTACTTAGAAGCCCTAATGCTTCCTGAGTACGCAATAAATGTTCGTAGTAATGATGATAGTACCTCCTGGTATCTTGTGATTCCATTGGAAACAGTAAGCATTACCAGTTGCTCTTAAGCAACTAGACATTGCCCCTCGGATTTAAACTTCGAAAAAGAAAGCTAAATATATAGAGAAAATTTAAAAACTTACTTAGGAAGCAGAACAGGAAATTCTCATTAGAATTCTGTAAAAAGTAATCAATATTACTCTGGGATTTTAAAATCAGGATGTAACTTATGATTTTTTTGCTAATTGTGGATACATTGAAATGTTTTGTGACAGTCACCATGCTAAGGACTTTCCTGAAATATTTCAATTAACTTTCAAAAGAACCATGTGATCCTGGCTGGGTGGCTTGGTGGGTTGGAGTGTCGTGCCATATACCAAAAGTTGTGGGTTCAATTTCCAGTCAGAACAGATACCTAGGTTTCGGGTTTGATCCCCAGAGAGGGCGTGTCTGGAAGGCAACTGATCGATGTTTCTCTGTCATATAGACTTTTTTCCTCTCTCTCTCCCTTTCTTTCTCAAATCAATAAAAACATATCCTTGGGTGTGGATTAAAAAACAACAACATGTGAAATATGTTATCCCTATTTCACAGATTAAGAAACAGCCTTTGAGGACTGATAGTTAATACACTAGTTATCTATTGCTGTATAACAAATTATTCCAAAACTTTGTGTCTTAAAACAATAAACATTTTGTTGAGGCAGGCCTTTGGTGCAAAAGTCAAACAAAAAACCAAAAATAAATAATATTTTAAAAATCAAAGACCATGATGAACACAATACCAAAATTTTAAATAAACACCGAATCAGTATTACAGGTTTTCCCTTTGCCTCAGGCTCCTATTTGGCTCTCCATGGCATTACTAGTGCTCCTGTCTTGTTTGTCTCTTCATCTTTCATTAACTCTTAATCCCAAACTCGTCTGCTTATCTCCATCCCCAAAACCACTATACTAGTGCAAGCTATCTTCTTTCACTTGTGCTGTTGACATAGTCTCCCTTCCCCATCCTCCCACGTCCTACCCCAACCCCCAATATCCTCCCCCTGTACTCTGGGTTTCCCAGGAAGCTGACTCTGAGACGGCAATTTGCATGGAAGTTTGTTGGTGTGTGCTTGGGATCCATAGAGAGGGGGAGTGAAGAAAGCAGGATTGGGCATATGGAGAAGTTAAACTGTGATGCAGGCACCACCTTTGTTGATCCCACTGAAAGTTCTGAAGTTATTCTGAATCGCTGTGGCAAGGAACTAGGCCTGCTTCTCTTCCACACACCCGTAAACTTAAAAAAAAAATTATTATTATTTATTTTTTTCAATTAGAGTTGACATCCAATACTATATTTGTTTCAGGTGCACAGCATAGTGGTAGACATTTATATAATTTATGAAGTCATCTCCCCATATGTCTAGTACCCACCTGGCACCATACACAGTTATTACAATATTATTGACTGTATTCCCTAAGCTGTACTTTATATCCCCATGACTATTTGTAGCTACCAATTTGGGCTTCTTCCCCCCTTCACCTTTTTTATCCACTGTGACTACTTGTGACTACCAATTTGTGCTTCTTCCTCCCTTCATACTTTTTTATCCAGCCCCCCAAACCCTCTCCATTTGGCATGAAGACTTGTCATTGAATGCCAACTGCCCTCAGGGAAGCCTAAGACCTTAGGCTAAGCAGCTCTCTTCAGCCAAAGTGAATCAATTCTCAGAGAGGGATTGGCTGAGTGGCCAGTCATCGCTGCCAGCAGAAGCCAGGGGATTCAGCCCTTCAGTCTTGAAGGCGGGCAGTATCTGGATGGCTTGTCACAGCATCTACGACATGCTCTGTCTACCCCTCCTCCGGGGCCCTCCCTTCAGCTATTGGAAAAGCTGAGTTGCCCACCCTGAGCCAGGACTCTATCATTCTTGGCCTGGAATTCTCTCCCTACTCTGCCTGTTGCCTTCCCAACTCCTACTCATTTTTCAGCCTAAATAACCTTCCTCCCAGAGCACTTGCATGATCCCCTATTGCTTTTGCTTCATATCAAAGCATCACAAAACTAGGTGGCTTAAAACAACAAGCGCTTATCATTTCTCAGAATTCTGTGGGTTGGCGGAATGGTTCTTCTGGTCTTGCCTGGGCTCACTCATGCGGCAGCAGTCAGGTGGCAGGTTGACCTGGGGCTGGGCTCAGCTGGGATGGCGGGTCTCTTGCTCTCCACATGGTTTTCACCCCAGCTTTTTCACAATAAGGTGGTTTCAGGGTTCCAAGAGGGTGAGAATGGAAGCCGAAGGCGTCTCGATGCCTACACTGTTGAACATGCATAATACCACTTCTGCCACATTCTACTGGTCAAAGCCAGTCACAAGGGCAGCTCAGATTCAAAGGGCAAGAAAATAAATTCTGCCTCTTGTTGGGAAGTGCTATGTGACTCTGTGGCCATATTTAATCAGACCAACCTAAACTAAGTACCCATGCTAATCTCTCCCATCATGCCCTGCTTTTTCTTTGTAGTTCTTATTATGATTATCTTCATTTGTGTTTTTTTAATTCTTTTATCCACTATATTGTGAGCTCTGAAAGCGTAGATACCCTGCCAGTGTTTCTTCCCTTATCCTACCCAAGTGCCTCACAAGTTGGTGCTCAATAAATATTGGTTGAATAGATGGATGCAAGTTCTGTTTCAGATCTAATATTCTATGACTAATATGGATTTTGATAGCCCAGAGTTATTACCAAAACAGCCTGAACATCAGTAAAAATGGGTCTAATTCTATATATCTCAAAGTAGTGGTTTTCAAAGTATTGTTCCTGAATCAGCAGCATAAGCAACACCTAGAAACTAGTTAAAAATGCAAATTCTTGGGTCCCACCTAAGACCTACTGGATCAGAAACTTTGGGGGCTTGGCTGAGAAATCTGTCTTATCAAACTCTCCAAGGGATCCTAATGACCATGAAAGTTTGAGAACCATTGTTCCAAAGTATATTCCTTGGAACACTAGCTTCATGGGATTTAAATGAGTGTTAAAGGACAAAAGGATTCCATAGACCAATAACTGGGACATATCTAGTTAAATACAGATGAGTTTCTATACTGCTGGACCTTATTTGCTCAGAACCTTTAAGTTGCTAATTTGCATTGGGAATCTCTGAGAGAGGTTTATGGTACCCACTTCCTCTTCTGTAGCATCTCCTGGGACTAGCGTTCCATCGAATGCACTTTAACTCTTGGGGAGGCACTGCTCTAAATTAGAAGCAGAGCAGTGTTATGTTATTTCCAAACTAAATCTGAGTTTTCTGTTATTATAACCAACTTGCAGACAAGGAAATCAAGGCTCAGAGAGGGCAAGAGCTTGCCCAAGGTCATATAGATAATGGGTGTGAAAATACAATGGTAAACTCATATGAGATACATGGGTACAAAACATTGATTTTCTGGGATGTAGGCATGCAGAATTTTTCCGTCTGGCTTCTTGAAGAGTATCAGTAAGTTCTTGGGGTTCAGGACACTTCCAATGGCACTGAGCCCCTCAGGGAGCCAGTCAGCTGGAGCTGCTGCTGTTTCTTCCCACATAGTGAGCGTACTCAGACACTTGGGCTGCCGCCATTGCCGATATTCCTCACCTTAAACAAGAAAGGCCATCCCCCATCTATAATTGGATGCCAGTCGGTGGATGTTCCAATATCACTTTCGTCTCCTGCATGGCCCTCACCTGGTGCATCTGCATTGCTGGTTTCACAACAGGAGAAGAGCTAATAAATCACATCTTTCCACCTGCTGTTGGTGCTGTTCTGCCTTTTTGTTTTCCAAGCAGAAGCAATTACTGTATAATGACTCCAAAACCCTGCTCACCAAACAAAGCCACAAATATAAGCTTCCAGAAAAAACACCAACAAAACACCTATCAATGAGAAATGGTTATTAGCAAAGAAGAAAATATAAAGTTATGATCTGAAGTCAGAATATTTTGCTTATTACAGTTACATCTCTCTTTTTTTATTATTAACTATTTCACTACATTGCTATGATGTTACGGCAGCAGTCTTTCATTGAGTGCCCACAATTTAACAAAAGCTGTGTAAATGCTTTATATGTTATACGCATTGAGTTCTCACAACTGCACGGTGAGGTGGTATTATTATCTCCATTTTACCGGTGAGGAAACTGAAGCTTAGCAAGTTTCTCCTGCATCAAAGCCAGCCAGCCTGTTTCACCACTCCACCATGCTATATATAGCAATGGCAAGAGTAGAAATGGTTTCAGTGTCCCTTAAACACTTGTCTGGTTTTTCTTTTTGGCATGCAAAATCTTAAATTGATGGACTATTACGATTCAGACCACTGAATTACTTTTAAGAAATACCTTTCCTTCCCCCAATCCATTAATTTTAGGGGGCAGCATGGTGTTTTGGTGAGCAGTAATGGCCATGGTGTGAGAAATGCCCAGGTTTGGGGAGAGTTACGTTGTGGGATATAGTGTCTCATCTTGCAAATTAGGAATACTACATCCCACCTCCCAGGATTGTGGTGAGTGCTGAGTGAGGAAATATATGTACGTAAAGCTCTTGTCCCAGTGCCTCACACAGCAAGTGTTCAATAAGTGGTGGCTGGTTCTATTACAGTTAAGTGAGTCCTCCAAGTTTAGCTCAAGGGTTCTCCCATGTTTAATCTTCCCCATCCTGGATTCCATAGCTGCATCTTCATTTATTATTCCTACTTTCAAAGACTGTTTAAGACGGAAGCCCTCAATCAATCTCTGTACAAGCAGGTTGGTTATGAATTTATTGGAGAGGTCAGAGGTCATAATTCTAGTCCCAGCCATGTAGAACTAGGCAAGTCCCATGCCTCAGTCTCTTTATTTGTCAATGGGGATAAAATCAGCACTCTGTTCCTCAAATAGTTGTCAGGAGGATGATAAATCCAACAAATGGAAAGCTAAAATGTGCTACCAGCAGTCATTAGTGTCAACTTCTAGTGGGTTGTAAATGACACAAAGACTATGTTCTATCGCAGGGAATCGTCTCAGACCATAATGAAACCCAGGGACAGCATAAAGCCTTATTTGTTTATCTTTGGATCTTCCTCTGTGGCGGCCACTGTGAGAGGGTCAGTTATCCTGCCTTCTGTTTCCTCTAATGAACTCCCTGTGGTACAATTACTTACGTAAGGTCACAGGTCAAAAGGCACATCTTGAAGGCACAGATGAACCAGAAACCTCATTGTGTCCTCTGGTTGACTTCTGACATGGAAGTGCTTCAGTCCCTTGAGGTGAAGGTGCTGGCAAGGGTGACTTTTAATTATGCATTTTCTCAACTCCATAGATCGAGACAAAGAAGAACCATGGAGATACTGCAAATATCAACACATTGCAATTATTGTTGATAACCTGGGAAAAGTTTCCAGGGCCTAAGAGCAGAGGTTCGTTTGTCTTTTTATGTTTTAATGGGAAGAAATGTGTTCTTTAGTCTTCATCCCCACTGGAGACTAAACCTGCTCCCCATCCCCTGCCTTAAGTGTTTTTGCAGTGTTTGCTGTGACAGACCGCCAGCTGCGGATTGACAAAGTGGATTGAATGGCCAGAACTACTTGAGCACTGCTTTTGACAATTAAAATGGGAACACCTAAGCATAGCCCACTTTGAGGAGGTTGGTACAAGTGTATATCCTGTGGCAGCACCCTCTGCAGAGGCATTTGCTTATTGAAGGCTGGGATAGACAGACATTCTGGAGCTGTCTCACACGCGTCAGATAGGGAGAGTCTCAGTTGTCCTGTGGTTGGTCAGGAGCTTGGACTTGGGAGGCAGATGACTCAGAGTCTGATCTTACTAGCCCTGTGAGTTTGGGCAAGTCATCTCACCTCTCTGAGCTTCCTTTTCTCTTATAGTGTGGCTGGGATGGTAGCTATTTCAGAGGGCTGTTCTGAAGGTTAAATGAAATTAAGCCTGCAAAGCACTTAGACTAGTGTCTGGTAGGTAGTAAGCACTCAGTGGATATCAGCTATTGCTACTGACGCATGTAAATTGCTCAACATGAGTATGTATATTTATGGTGGTTCTGTTCCCATTATTATTGTGATTTGGAACTTGAGTCAGCCCTACTTGTGCCCCCTGGTCTCACAGACCCTTACCCAGTGGGAGTGGCTCCATCACTTCTGGCTCAGAGGCTACCTCTGCACAAAACTCAGATATGACTTCCTAGGGCAGAGGGTGGAGACCACCCCCAGTATTTGAAACAGACTCCAAACTGTCCTCACCCATCTCAGTCTTTTCCCAAGACTAGTGTAACCCTCTTCCTCACCTTCTCAACAACCACGCATCAACTGCCTCCGAACCAGCATGCAAATCAGGAAGTCCCTTAGGTAAAGTTCATTCTTCCTCCTTCTGAAGCATGTAATTGATTGGCTACGAGAGCTTAGTCACACATAGCAGGTGTCCTCTCTAGATCTTGGTGTTTGGATCAAAAATGAATGAGGGGCTCTCAATGCTGGCTACACATTAGATTTGTCTGGTGGAGGGCTTTTAGAACACACGAACAGTGTTGGTGATTAAATCTGTCCGTGGGGTGGTCTTGGATATATATGTAGCTAACACTTTTGAGTATTTACTTTGTGCCAGGCACTGTGCTGAGAACTTTCTCTGAATTATCTCATGGAATTCTCATAACAACCACAAGAGGTGTTATCCCCGTCTACTGAGTGATTAAATAAGCTGCCCAGGCTCACCTGGCTGAGTTAGAGGTAGATCTCATGGAACTTGGGGGTCTCTTGGTCTCCAAAGCCACAATCTCCTAAATACCTAGCTACTTGTTCCCAAAATCTGTTTCAAGAATGACTCAATAGTCCTAGCCGAATTGGCTCAGTGGATAGAGCGTCAGCCTGCGGACTGAAGGGCCCCAGGCTCAATTCCAGTCAAGGGCACATGCCCAGGTTTCGGGCTTGATCCCCAGTAGGGGACATGCAGAAGGCAGCCAATCAATGACTCTCATCATTGATGTTTCTATCTCTCTCCCTTCTCCCTTCCTCTCTGAAATCAATAAAGATATATATATATATATTAATATATATATA
>NW_005360187.1:1637853-1650018 GCF_000412655.1 Myotis brandtii | reverse complement strand
TATTAAAAGAATGACTTAATATTTGAGCTTCTCTAATATTCTCACACACATGTTGGAAAGAGCCTCCAGGGCCATGGGTATTAATGGGTGCCTGATTTCAACTGTAAGGTTAGAGGAGGAGGTGGTGTTGAGGCGATACCCACCATTTTCACACCTCCACCCACACTTCATCTGCAATCATTGCAAGGTGAGGCAAGTGTTAGTCATGTTCCTGGAGATCCAGGACACACTGGGCATTTATTCTAATCAGAAGCAATTAAAGAATTATCCCTTATGGTGTATTTCCATGCTCAAAGAAGAAGGGTTTTGGGCTTTTCATCTCTTGTCCTATATTAAAAATTATCTATGGGTTTAGTCCATAATTAGTTTTACTATATTTAAGTGTGTTGATTTTTAATGGCTTTGAGTATTAACGAGGGTTATAAAAATAACCCAGGATCGTATAAACCCATTGTCATATGTTGATGTGACAAGACACAATTATATTTACACACATACACACACTTACACATGCTTGCTCACAACTTACACACAGAATGAAGAAACTTAGAAGTTTGTTACATTTTAAAGTAGTGCAGTAAGCCTCATTTTGGTTTCAGAATTAGTAAATATTAATTTACTCATACATCCATTCATTCTGGTTTGGATAAGTAGAATTAGAAACAGATATGCTTTGGTCTAACCCTTTGAACCATTCAAAAATAAAAGGGACTGCTTTGTGGTATAAGTGAGTCCTCTCTCACAGAGAGGATCTAAGCAAAGGCTTATCTGGCTCTGGGAAGGGGTAGCTACCTCAGAATTTTCTTCTATTCAATGTTGTGCTAAAACCTAATGTTGCAGGTGCATTGAGAGGGTGAACATCACTAGAACCCTCACTTTCAAGTGCGTCTGTGAGGGAGGCAAACCTACTTTTATCTTAGTTTCTTTCAATTTCTTTTTGGATCTAGCCAGTTATACATCCAACTAGTGCTAATTGTTATAATTATCACTTTCTTTCCTGAAACCAATAACCAACTAATTTAATCGAATATAGATGATAGAACATCACATGGCTTTTTTGTTACATGGATTAAAGATATTCTTCTGATTTTCATAAGGAAAGTTTCTTAATAGCAAATTAGCTACTCTTAGAGTTTCCACTCTTGAGCTGAAAATCATATAATAAAAGTTTTATTTCTCAATTTTTCAACATATATTTATTATATCATGAGAATGGGGTCAACATAACAGAAATAGTCCTATTCCTGATGGAACTGGGGCATACAGGTGAGTGGAAAGCATTGAGACCATGAATCAAACAGTTATTCCATTGTAGTTATGATAATGTTAGTGTAGATAGGCAGATATTAATAAAGGAAGTGAGCAAAGGGAGTCAGACATTAAGAAGCCTAATCTACTAGGAAGCTACAGCTTCACACACTTCCCAGGGGATTGCAACATTGCCCTGCCAAGGGGATTAAGACTCCTCCCTCTCCCATGTAGGAGGAAAGGGCCAGCTTTTCAATCTCCCCAGAGAACTGCCAGCCTGCCTGGGTCATCGGGGAAAGGAGGAGGGGAAATTCCTCTGTTGGGTGTGTGCCCGGTAGAAGCCAATATGGCAAGGGGGAGGTGTTTCTACTATGAGGCATGTGCAATGGAAACTAAGATGGCGACCATAGGGGCTCCGCCATCTAGCCTGAGAAAAGGATCAGATTGGGTAAGGGATAGAAAACCCTGGAAGATCTAAGAGATAGATTGGTTAGGGGAAGGACCCATCAGAAGCTCATGTAAGATTGAGAAGTTAACTGGTTAGTTTGAAAGGATGCCTGATCCTTCCCAAGCCCAAGATAATATAATCAGCCCAACAAAGGGTCTCTCTCTCTCTCTCTCTCTTCCTCTCTCTCTCTCTCTCGACCCTCCCCCCCTCTCCGCCCCCATGCCCTTGCCCCATTCATTGGCATGTTCTCTCTCCATAGCAGCCATGTGGCCCTAGCAGCTGCCTGGTGCCTGTGGCTCCAAGGGCAGGCCTGGGCACAGCACCTGCTGGAGTGCAGCTGGGAACAGAGATTAAGGTAGCCTGATGGGGACAAAGACTGGACTGGACTAAGCTTTCATATGGACTGAACCAATGGCAGGAAATTTCTGGATCTTGACCTTTGTTCTTGGCCTGAAGAAGACAAGCTTGGACTTCTTCCACAGTGGGACAAAGCTGAATCTAGGACAGTCCTTTGATTTTGCTTCTGCAATTAATCTTACCACTATACCTTAAATGGGTTCCCAGAATGCTTTCCTTGCAACTCCATGAAAGAACCTCATTTCCACTGGCAACATCAAGAGCCACGAAAGAGAAGTGCAGGAGGCAATGAGATTTGCTAGTACAGACACCTAACAGAGGGCTTGAGAGAGCTTCTGCAGGAAATGCCACACCGAGCTGAGGCTGAAGTTAAATAGAAGTTAACCCGGTAGAGTGGTGGGAGAGGAGGGTGTTATGCAGCAGAAATGGCAAGGAGCTCATTTCTTGGAAAGTTGCAATAGTCTGAATTCCTGAGGCCTCAAAGGCCCTCAAATTCTATTTCACCAATTATTTGCCTTAAGGATCTAGGAAATTACCCTTTCTCTACCTGTTTGTACTTTACAGAACATGATCCAGGGCAAGCCCAAGTGCTGTGGATATTGTAGTCAAAGATATGACCCTCTTCCCTCTTCATCCTGAGACACCTGCTAGAAAAAAATCCAGACGTGCAGCATATGTTCAATATGTCCTGAGAAGGGCATAGGCCACTCTAAGCAACATCTGACATGCATCATGCTCCAATAAACTTTATTTTTGAACAAGGTCACAGAAGAATGAATTTTGATCTTTACTCACAGTATAACTTTGCTCTTAAAGAGAAATCCAACATTTAAAAATTCATGCATTCCTTTCTTATTTTAGAACTGTTTTGCTTTTAAATGTGTCTTGGCACCCAGCTTTTTATGTGTTCTGAAACTTTACAAAGAACAGTTTTTGCAAGTCACATTGGTAGCTGGGAAACTTGGGAAGTGGAAACAGTATACAGCCCTGACAACTGAATTTACTGTATATTATGAAGAAGATGATATTAGTTGGCCTCCATTTATTAACCCTTTGTATGCCGTAAGCATCTATAGACGCAAGCGAGATAAAAGCGTCTTTGGATGCATGGCACTAAACTGGTTAAGCATTTACTATGGGCCCAGGACAGTCACAGGAAATTTTCATGCAATTTCTCATTGAATTCTCTCAAGTTATCTATGAGGCAAGTACTACTAATCACCCCCATTTTTTTCTAATGAGTAAATAGGTGTAGAAGGGATACCAGAGGGGAGTGTACCTCATTTCTCCCCATTGCTAGTGGGAGTGGGGTTCTTGGGGGGACCACTGGAATAAGTATTTCTGGAGGCCCCCAGGGGAGGATGAGACATGGTAGAAAGCTTCATTTTCATAGAATTGCACCCCTGGGTTTCCAAAGTCCCATTTCCCTTAGTCGAGTCATAGATGAAGTGGAGCTGGGGCTTTTGTAGAGCCAGTGCCCAGAGTTTCCCCTTCATGTTGGAGCAGAGTCCAATCCGGCATCAGGTTAGTTGCAGTCCATTAGTCCATTGCGTGTGGGGTCCGCATGGCTGTGGGCCACATGGGAGAACGCAAGGAAGCAGGAGCAAAAGGGCCCTAAAACCAGGAGTTAAACACAATAGGCCAAGAGAGCCAACTTCTTTGCGTAGACGATTATATATTCCCAAATGTTCACACCCTTGCGGTGGCCACACCCCTTCTGGGCAATGAACTCTGTTCCCAGGTGGGACTGACAAGCACCTTCCCTATGCCACCCCAACTTTACGGGGCATGCATCTATCTTCCCTTTGTTGGATCCCTCCCCCAGTGTTTTGCAGGGAATGTGCCTATACTGTCCGGCCTTCCTTTTTTCCCTTTCCCATTAATAACTAGCTGATTACAACCGTATCAGAAGGGTTAAGTAAATTGCCCAAGACCGTATAGCTCATAAATGGAGGGACTGGGACTTGACTCCATTATTGTGTGACCACAAAGCCCAAGTGCAATTCTTTATTATAGTTGCCTCATGTCTTGGAAACTGCATGGTAGAAGCACTGGGTATCAGATCTATAGACAGATTCAAACTCAGTAATTGTACTTAACGGTTCCAGCCTTAACAACCAACGCAAATGTAACCTTCTCTCAATGTCACTCACAATCTTCCTCTAACAAATAAAGATTTAAAGATCCTTTGGATGAATGAATCACGTCAAGATTACTACTACTAGATCTGGTGGAGAAATGGATACATAGTCATAGTCCTTAGTCATCTAGCAGAGGTGATAATGTATGCCACAGATTACTCGCCCTCAGGCAGGTATGATGAGTACTGCCTTCGGGGTTGGGGAATAAATGCTACTTACACATCATCAGCCTTGGCCTCTCATTTACATAACAATGATCACCACTCCTGTGTGGCTGCAGCTCTTCAATCTGAATATAATTTCCTCTGTTTATCTCTTTTCAAACCTCCTTGTGTTCCTTGCTCTAGAAAAAGGTCATAAACATTCATGAATACAATGGGCTATTATTTAGTCATGGAAAAGGAAGAGGGAAATTGCCCACAATACACACAACTTTAGCTGAATAAAATCAAATAGCAGAAAAGTATGTCTATTAGGGTTTTCTGGGCTACAAGTGGCAGACAACCATGGGGAAGAACTTCACTGAAAAGCCAAGCTTACTATGGGTTTAGCATCAGAGTCTTCAGCAATGGAGTTAAGGACCTGAATGTTCTCAGGGCCAAGATTCTCTGCCTCTTATCTCTGCTTTTCAGTATTTGCAACTTTTCTATGAGAGTGAGTCATGGAAGCCACCATCTCTGTTATTACATTTTCAGAGCTCCTGGAATAGATAACAGAGCTCCAGTTGAAAATTTTAGGAAAGGATTCTGATTGGCCTGGCTGTGGTCATGTGTCTAGCCTTTGGGGCAATCGATGTGGCCAAGGAGAGAAGGCAAGGTGACAACTTCTGAAGCCTGAAGGGCAGGTCTAAAGCCAGAAGGAGGAGATAAGGTACTAGTATATTATAGACAGCCACCATAATTGGGCCTTGTTTTTGTTAAAATATACATTCCAAATATCCAAGGGAATATAACATACCAGGCTGCTGAAAGTGATTGGTTGTCTCTGAGGGAGGATTTTCACTTTTTCTTGGATGCTTGAATTTTATTTTACAACCCACTCCTCTTGTTTTTGTAAGCTAAAACTTTTTTTAAAAAGATTTTTATTAAAAGGTTAAGTAGAAAAAGGTCCTAAACTAGTAAGCTCTTTGTTTGTTCTACTGATAATGTGTCTCATTAATCAAACCCAGGAACAATCATTCTAAAGCTGTGGCCAATTTGGTACATATTTTTTTATCATTTAAAATAACTTGTTTTCTTTCATTATTCTCCTCCAAGCAAGTTAATTTCTTTTCATTTAATTGTGTAGTTAAGTCTGTGGTTTTGGAAAAAGAACCTCTGTTTCTCAGACCTGATTCAAAGCTTGTTTCAAGAAATGGATGAATTTTTGGCAACATAAGGTATGAAGCTTTGCACTGTCTCTCAGAATTGCTTAGTGGTGGAACTTCACCTGAGCCACTTTTGTAGGCGGTAGGATATATACCTAAGCTTGGAAAGAAAACCAGCACCCTCTCCTGCTTTCCCACGCCCCATTCTATCTTTATCTAGCATTGGCTCCTGTCCCCAGACAGGCTGATTAATGGGCCCATCACTTCTATCTTCCCAGTACTACCGCAGATTCCACTCTTCAAATTACATTAACGATTCTCCTATTATTAAAAAATGGCTCATATTTATGGAGTACTCAGGGAGCATTGAGACATTTATCTCAGTGATTTTTCACAGATGTAGCCTAAAGCTGGTATTTTGTGGATCTTGGCTCCTTGGTTAAGTTGGGTAAATAAGTCCATTTTGGTCCCAGGAAACATTTCCAGGTGGCTTATTACCCTTTTTCTCAAAACAGGAACCCAACCTTTGGGCAGGGTGGCTTATTACCCCTTTTCTCAAAACAGGAACCCACTCTTTGTCTCCTGCCCAGAGAGATTGCAGGCTGTACAGATAATAGATGAATGCAGGCATTCTCAGCAGCTTCCAGTGCATCAAAAATATATAAAATTTTTGATTGGAACCTCAGGGCATAAAGTCCCTATTGATTGAAGCTCCAGCTCTTTTGCATTTTGTTCCTTTGTTCCTCAGAAGTGCCAATAAAACTTTATTTAAAAAACAAGCAGCCAGCTATGGGCTGTGGGTAGCTGATTTGTTTTCCAAAACTTTCATATTAAGATACGATTTACCTTGATTACTGAGATTTTGGTTCCTCCTTAAATTTGCATTGAAGGCTAGTTTAACCCTAGTCCTGGCTATTTTGCATGGAGTTTCATTAGATTCATTGTAAATTCCTGACAATGTTACATGGAAATGTCACTCTTTTCCTTAACATAATCAGCATTTTGGGCACAGAAGCCACCATTCCTTGTGTGATCTAAGGACTTTACCTGCATGGTTTTAGTTTATCCTTATCGCAGCCACATTAAGAAGAAATTGTGAACTACTCTTATTTTCTAGGTAAAGAACTGTCTGAAGACACACAGCTATTAAGTGCCAAACTTTTGCCACTGGAGGGAAACTGAAAAAAAGGTTGGTTTTGCTATGCTAATGATATTTCAAACATCTTTCATGTTTCAACACCCTCTTCCCAATTTTATTTTTCTCTCACGTAATGAATCCCATTATTAGCTCACTTAAAAGTTTTGCTAGATGCGTCAAGAGATTTTGTACTTTAAAATAATAATTTAAAGAATTATTTTATAAAGGGATCTTTTGAAATATCAATCATCAACATAGTAATAAAGCATAATTTCCTTTTAAATGAATCATACATTTAATTTGTGTGATTTTATTTAGGTTATTATTTGGGTAGATTAAAAAAATTTCAATAAAAAAATAAAATATAAAATATGGGGGGGGAAAAAGTTTTGCTAGGTCCTTTCAGCATCTGCATGGATGGAAATGCAAATGGATTCAAGGTAAGAACTTTTCAGAGGTTTCTAGAATAGCTTAACTCTCTACAATGCCCTTAGCTTTTTAGAAGGAAAACATGGTGATATTAGAATGTAACTGCTTTAGTAGCCAGAAGCACAAGTCTAAAAGAGCCAGGATCTGGGTGAGGCCTATTCAAGCCTGCAGTTTTGAAGGTTTTTAAAATCTGCATCTGTAGTTTTTCCTCTCCATGAGGGATTTCAAGGGGCCTTTTCCATCTGGAAGTTGTTCTTGAAAAATCGGCCTGGTAAAAAGTCCTTTTAATTTTACAGCTTTTAGCATAATTTAAAATGTGCTAATGAACTACCTTTAAATAGCCACAACAGGGAATTGGAAGGAAGAGGAGGCCTTAGGGATGGGCAGTATCTCATGGAAAATACCACATAGACACAGCCCAGGCTCAGGGCTGAACATGGCCATCTGCCACATCTTTCCAGGAGCAGAGTAAGGAATCCCCAATGACTGCAACAATATCTACTCATGAAATTGATGTAATTTTAGGTTGTATGAACATTTAATCAACATTTTAGCAAGCCCATGAAAGACTTGTGTGCCTTGAGATTATAGATTTATAGGAAACTATAAGTGGGGAACTAATAAATGTTTAGTTGTAAATATCTGCAAAGCATAATATTAAGGTTTTTCATATTTACAAACATTTCATTCCATTTGAAAACAATTGGCTGAATTTTCTTCTCACAAAAATTATTATTATTATTTATTAATCCTTACCTGAGGATATTTTTTCCATTGATTTCTAGAGAGAGTGGAAAGGAGGGGGAGAGACAGAGAGAGAGGCACACACATCAATTGGTTGTCTCCCATAGGCCCTGACTGATGTGCCTAGAATTGAACCTGCTTAATAATTATGGACAAATCATAGCCAAAAGTGAATAAAATGAATTAGTTAAATAATGAAAAGTGATGTTAAAAAACGTTCAGAAATTTCCACAGAAAAAGAGATATTCCGATGATGCTGGATTTTGAAACGCTTGCTGTGATGCTTAATGCTACAAAGGTCTTAAAACATCCCCGGCAAACAGAATTCATTTAGTTAAGCCAATAGGTTGGCTTCATAAGTGTCAGGTGATTATTTCTTGGGGCGGGGGTGTTTGTGGGTAGTTATTTGGGCCTTTTTACTTTTATAGCAGACTATTGATGTTTCTCTTGAACTAAAATCTAGCCTGAGACATGTACAAATGACTTTATGCCTAAGAAGAACAGATAATTGTGAGTTGTTTAGAGATTTTGTTCCTCATCTAACTGTATTTTTTTCCATGGCCAATGACTGTTCTGGGTTACTAAGACATTGGGTTCTAATTGCCAAATGTGATGACTCCCATACACTGTCTTCATCATATATCTCTCATCTGACTTCAAAGCACAATGAGATAGTCACCTTCTGGATATCTCTGTCATGAGGTTCCTGGCACCTTCAAATGTATAACGACCCAACTGAACCCATAAGTTGTTCATAAATTTTCCATAAACCTGTGCCTCCCACCTGTATTTCCAGTATTAGTTAATGCCACATTATCCATCCAGTTGCCCAAATCAGACTCCTAGGAGCAGTCTTGGCTCCTCCCTCATGTCCCACATCCAATCACTCACCAAGTCCAGTTAATTTTGCCTTGTTGATTTTGGAGTCAGACTGACTGATGTTGGAGGAGGTGATTGAGAGGACAGTGCTGCCAGTTACCCAGGAGCTAGACCTGGGAATTGGGGGCTCTTACTCCCTTCCCTGTCCTTGGAATGTATGTTCTGCCATGGGCATTTTCTTGGGAGAATCAGGCCTCTATGTAAACGTTTTAGATTCTGGTGGGCTGGTGTGGAGATCTACAAGGCTTTTGGCCACCCAAGACAAGCCTTGCATGTAAGTTCCCTTGCTTATTAAGTCTGCCACCTACCAATCTGCAGGGGCCTGCCTCTCTATTCAGTCCCTCCCTGTAAGGGGGCCAGGGTTTGAACCCTGGGTTTGAATCTCAGTCCTGCAACTTTCTAGCTGTGTGGTCTTGTTAAATTACTTTACTTCCCTGTGCATCATTGTCTTTATTGGTAAAATAGAAATAATAATAGTATCTTAAAGGGTGATTGTGAGGAATAAGTGAGGTAATACATACAAAATGCTTAGAACAGGGCCTAGCACAGTGATGGCGAACCTATGACACGCGTGTCAGAGGTGACACGCGAACTCATTTTTTTGGTTGATTTTTCTTTGAGTGGCATTTAAATATATAAAATAAATATCAAAAATATAAGTCTTTGTTTTACTATGGTTGCAAATATCAAAAAATTTCTATATGTGACATGGCACCAGAGTTAAGTTAGGGTTTTTCAAAATGCTGACACGCCGAGCTCAAGAGGTTCGCCATCTCTGGGCCCTAGCACATAGTATGGGCTATATAAATATTTTTCTTTGCAAGTGCTGAATTAAGAATGAATGCAAAATATCCATAATGAAAAAACATGAAAAAAGAAAAAGAGAGACAAGTAGTTGCTGCTGTCTATTTTATGACCCTGCAACATTGTACAATAAAGATAGTTGTTTTCAACCAGCGCTCAGTTACAGGGCCACTTAGCTATCATGTCAACCCACTGGGCAGGTTTATAAGGTTTAACATGGCTGTCTACTCTCCTCTCTGCAGACCAGCTTGCTTGGCAAAATTCTTAGAGCTCACTTCTTGATGACTTTAGCATCATGGTATTGGGTGCCATAGTTCTGATTTAGGTCACCACAGTCTACAAGCTCACCATTCAGGATCCACTGGCTGACTTATTCTTATGGCCCAGTCTCAAATACTGTGGACTCGCCCAGGGGCAGATGTCCACCAGTCATCCAAACTCTTCTAGCTGCTTGCTGGTCTGGGCCAAACACAGGATGACGCAGGAAAGTTGGATGTGGCAGGCAAACTTTAAGACATTTCCTTGGGAAACATTTTCTGAACCTCAGGGAAAAGGTTGGCTGTCCTTCCTGTGTGCTCCTACAGTTCCAGAGCTTTGTCCCTTTATAAGAGGTATTGGAATGCCTGTTTTTCTTGTCTCTCTCTCTTACTGTTCTGGGCAAACCTTGAGGGCAAGGGCTCTGAACCTATAGGACAACACAGAGTAGATGCTCAGTAAGTATTTGTTGAGTGAATGAATGAATAAAGATGTGAGAAAAAATATCTGCCATAAAAGTGTGTGCTTCCTCTGACTTGCTGGAGAAGAGATTGCCACGATAGAGGAAGATGTGAAAAACAAAGGAAAACAAACGAACGAACAACAACAACAAAAAAACCACGAATAAAAAACCTGAAGCCATATAACAGGTTTAATAAAACATGGCATGTTTTATAATCTTTTGTCCTCAAAGGTGAGAACCTGCAGTGGCTACTTGCAAGCATTTTGAGACACACACACACACACACACACACACAAAGTTAGAGAATGTTGGCTCTGGAAGAGATCTTAAGATCCTTTAGCTCAGCTTTTTAATTTTCAGATGAGACAACTAAGTCCTAGAGAGGGTAAAGATGACATATCACTAAAATTTCTAATCCTTGTTCTACTACATAAAGTTGCTTTCTATTTAAAGTGATTATTCTTAATTTTTTCAAGAACCCAATGTGAAAGAAATCTGTTGAGAACCATAGATCTTCCCTCTGGGAGGAAATGTACATAGGCATATAAACGAGAAATTGTCACCAGGAAGTACAAGGATTCTTGTTTAGAATCCATGGATCAAAGGTTAAGAGAATGGGTGGCCAAGACATAGATTTAAATACATTTTCAGCTCGGTATGTTACCTGACTTTTCTGAAGGATAGTAAACATGGAGTTTCTGTGAGTGTAGTTGAGAAAATGTAAGTGCTGCACAGAGGGAGGTACTCAATAAACACGGTCACATTTCAAAAGATAAGGGATTTTAGGACTTGTCAAAGGACTCTTGGACCAGGCTTCAGTATATAACAAGCCTTTTCAGCCCAGGCTGTCTAGGATGTACATGGGATACTAAACACAACAAGTGTAGCCTGGGTTTCTCCGGGGAGCATCCGGGTCAACAAAATGAGTGCCTATTTCTTGGTGACTGAGAGAAAGAAGAGGGTGAGCGCAGAGACCTCTGGGACCATGAATCTGTGAAAACCCTTAAATACCAGGAAGGCTTAAGGAACAGGGCATTTGGGCTGGAACAGAAAGGCATCCTCCTCTTTCAGTACCCACTTCCTTCATTTAATATGTGAATTCCCATCAGGGCACGGAAAAGGAGTCATCCCTAGTCACTGTGCTGATTCCGTGCCTCTGCTCACCCAGACATCCCAAGGCTAAATTTGCTTCATTTGTCTGAGTTTCCCAGCAGGAGATATTCCTATCTGGCCACTGACATTGCTGGAAGCAGACTCATCAGGAATGGAAGGAAATGACTGCTCTAGGCCTGCGAATGGATTCTCAGTGAGAGACAAACCTGGAGACACCTATGACATTTCGAACCCCCTGGCTAATATAAAACGGTAGCCGCTGGGGCTCCAGACTTGTTGGGTGGGAGCTTTTCCCAATGAACCACGTGTCCAACTCCTCCTGCGCCTCACCGTGTGTGCGTGTGTGTGTGTGTGTGTGTGTGTGTGTGTGTGTATGAATGAACTCAGACACTACCTTTCTTCCTTAAATGGGAAGACACACACATTGCAGGGCATTTATGAGGCGCTCAATGAATGATGGTAACGATGATGATGATATATTTTTTCTTGCTCCCTTCCTTCATCTTCTATTCTCTCCTTTCCTCGGGGGTACAAGCAAGTAAAAAAAGTCTTATGAAATCCCTTCACCCATCCTAAAGAAGATGAAGCTAAGGGGAGGGTGCGGGGGTATGGAAACCTCGACCCCCAACTCCAAAGCTTACATTGAAAGATAGTTGCAGCCTCTCCACCAAGTGCCATCCCTGCCCCTGTCGCTGAGGCCACCTGACTAGCCTGGGAGTGGCTGGCAGCCTTTGGAAGGGGTGTCAGGGGCAGAAGACGGGGACCAGCTGCTTCCAGACTGCGGCCTCCAGGGAGAAGGCGCTTCCCCGACCCCCGCCGCGCGCACCACGCCGGGGCAGA
>NW_005360187.1:1564553-1637254 GCF_000412655.1 Myotis brandtii | reverse complement strand
CGGCCGGGCCCCTCCCGCAGTCCCTCCCGGCGGCCGCCCTCCCTGCCATCGCCTTTCTTCTCTCCAGCTCCCACACTTTCCCCTCTGGCTTCCAGGGGTGGGGTGTTCGCGGGGCCAGGGTCTCGGGAAACCTCCAGCAGAACAAAGTAGGGAAAGGTGCAGCCCCAGCCCGGGGGGTGAGGTCCCAGGCTGCCTCCCTGGACTCCGAGGGGAGCGTGTTTAAAAAAAAAAAAATCCGTGTCATGGAAAACGAGCTGGATTAATTGGGGAAGGGGCGGGAGTGGTGGTGTATGAAAACGAATACGATGTGACATTAACCCGAACGACATTCCTTCCCTCCCCCTCACCTTCTCGGGATTATACCAGAAAAGGGATACTCAGAGGGTTGTGCCTATTTTTTTCTTCTTTAAATTACTGTCCAAGCCTTGGAAAGATCATTTTAGGACAGTGAAGATTACGGGTGCGTTGGTGCGCTCGTAAACTCTCTGGTTGGCCCTGTCTTATTTATTTTGTACTTAAGGGTCTCTGTTCTCCTCCCCAAAGAGGGAGGGTCCGCGCTGGGTAAGCGGATCGATTTTAGGCGGCTACCTGCCTTTGCGAGATGAAAGACCATTTACTCCCGGAGCGGTGAATTGTCAGCGCCCCGCGTGACTGACAGCCACACCTGCCATTTATGTGGGCAGAACAGGGACCGTGGAACCCCAAGAGCCAATCAATGCTCGGGAGAGGAGGGCCGTTCCCACTTGTCATGGCTAGTTTCCTGGTTGGCTTTTTAAAATCAGTGGTTTTACTTAACCATTGGTTTCCACCAGGTATGGGGCTCCAGCTGTGACAGGCAGACAAGCGGGAAGAAAACTCTTCCAAATGGGCTTAGAAGCAAGTATATTTGACTTGTGTTTGTTTCTTACCCCCCTTTTATAAGTTGTAGTAGTTGGGGATGCTCAGGCCATTGATTTAAAAAGGAAAAGGAAATGGGTCTGTGTAAAGAATGAGATGGGGGTGGGGGAAGGGTGTTGGGGGTTAGACTTTTCTTCCTTTATAAGAGACACCGTTTACCGTTGAGCTGCCTTGGAAAGGGTGTGGCACTTTGTCTCCGATGGTCTCTTGTCCTTGTAAAGTCGCATTGTCTCTCAGCCTACAGCATTGGGCTCTTGGCGCTGATGGGTGAATTTATGAGATATTTTTGAAGCAGACAAGCATGCTTTATTAGGATTACCACGAATAGAAGGGATTCTTTTAGTTTTTGACCGTGTGCCTCAACTTCTGGAAGTGAGGGCTGGCTTCTTCACTTCCAGTTTGGATGTCAGTTTGGAGGTGGCAGTGGGGTCAAGCCAGATCCTTTCTGGAGAGTAGAAGAGTTTGCCTTTGAGGTGAGTTTGCTTCTGAAGTGAGCCATCTTGTCCGTCTGCTTCTGTGCTTTAACAAAAGCCTTGCACAGTTTGGAGGGGTGGTGTGTGGATAAGGATGGAAACGCGGCTTTCACTAGCAAGGCTTTCATGGGTGGATGGATTGTGGGTGAAGGACCAAATCCTCCTTAATTTTCTGTTAGTGAAAAGCTTATTTTTCAACATTCTTCTGCCTGAATTCAGTAGAAAAATTACTGGTTGATCCAGAGAGCTGTCACCTCATAGAAGCTGTACCTGGATGTGAACACAGACCTGTGCATTCAGCATTTCATGAGATTATGAGCCAGAGTTCACTGATTAGGACAGTCTTCATGTAGGAGTCGGGTTGGTCAAGGTAGTGTTATTACTATTATCATTATTACTGTTATTTCATGTGCTAGCACTTTGCTGAGTACTTTATATGCATTATTTTTTTAAAATCTGGCAGAACCTCTGTGAGGTAGCCACTATTATTATCCCCAAATTATAGACAGAAGAGACTAAAAGAATTAAGTATCTTGATACAGCTAAGTGTGAAAGTGAGAATTTGAGCCCAGGTTTCTTTGACCCAGAGTCGATGACCTTGGCGATGGCCTTGAATTCAAATTTTGGTAGTGTGATCTGCATGTGTCTAGTCCGAAGTGTAAGCTGTCTCAGCATACATATGGCCTATTCTGTTAAGAGCCCACTGCGATGTCGATGGCTTTGTATTGTCCTCTTTGCCTTGCCACTTTGAAGGCTGTTGCTTCCACTAAATAGGCAAATTTAGTAACTTTGTGATTTATATACTTCTAGTATGTCAGCTTTGGCCCAATGGAAATTTGGTTCCCAAGTTAATAATGACTTAAAACAGTGATGGCGAACCTTTTGAGCTCGGTGTGTCAGCATTTTGAAAAACCCTAACTTAAGTCTGGTGCCGTGTCACATATAGAAATTTTTTGATATTTGCAACCATAGTAAAACAAAGACTTATATTTTTGATATTTATTTTATATATTTAAATGCCATTTAACAAAGAAAAATCAACCAAAAAAATGAGTTCGCGTGTTACCTCTGACACGCGTGTCATAGGTTCACCATCACTGACTTAAAAGAAGGTGAAACAAAACAAAATCCACTCTTCCTTTTTACTTGATACCTTAAATTTCCAATTGGGATTAAAAAAAATATATTTCTTATTGTTGATAGTATTACAGATATCTCCCATTTCCCCTTTCTCCTCCACCATTGGAATTTTTAATAGGTCTTGGTCGAATACATGCTCTTAACATCATTCAGCTGGCTCTTTTTTCACTAAGGGATTGGAATTTTATTTTATCTTTCACTTACAAAGAGACTGGTTTTCATTAGTGATTGAATATAATTTTATTTAAAATTATTTTATTAAAATAATATGGCCATCTTGTTTTATTATGTTGGAAAAGTCACAAAACTTAAGCCTTATCAATGTCTTCCTACTGGTGAAAGTCAGTAGTTATGGTTTGCCAAAACAGGTATCTTGAAAAATGTGTTTCGATGAATGCTGTTGGAGTCCACAAATTCACCTCAACAGATAGTCTTTGACTTTGTACAATCTACTAGGGCATCCTTTCACCCCTTTTATCAGCTAAGAAGTTAACATTTTGGCTGTCTATAGGAGAGGCCTACTTGGCTAACCAACAGTTTAGTTTTAGCAATGTTTATATTACTCCTTGATACTTTATTGTGATTTTCCTTATTTTTGAAAGCTAGTAGAACAAATGGAATGCAAAAAAAGCACTGATATTAATGATAATGTAGTCTCATAAATTTAAATCAGTTGCTCCAAAGATAGAAATCACTGCGTGTACCAAAAAGAGATTCTTCAGCCTGTTCTTTCTTATGTGAAGAAAAAAATGAATGAATATGTAAGAGGTGCTAAAATATATCAAATGGTAAAGTATATGTTAGTCAACTTTGGGGGCATAACAAAACTCCCTGACTTACAGCAACAGGTCTATTTATTCTCACACTCGTGTGTTTTAGGTTGAGTGTGATTTGGCTGACCGAGGCTGGACTCCTTGGGGTGGCTCTGCTGTAGGCTGCAGGCTGGTTCCGGTCTGCTCCACTGGTGTTCCAGGCTGAAGGGATAGCAGCTACTTGGGGCATGCTCTTCTTAGGGCAGATCACTGGATTCAAGTGGCAAGCCAAATTGCACAAGCAAATGTCATTTCCATTATCAACCTTTTTGGATAGAGCAAGTCACATGGGGAAGCCCCAATATCCATAGGTAAAAGTAGATTCTACCCATAGTAGAGAGGGAATATTTGATGAAATATAATCTGAACTCCCACAAAAAGCATGGTGTTATTAGAGAATTTTATAATTTTTTCTTCTCATTCTTGGGGAGTGCAGCTTTTATCCCTTCAGTCCCCTGGCTTAATGACATATGAACCTAATGTTTAACCTTTGCATTTCAGAAACATACCATGTTTGATTCTAGAGGACTGACTGTAAAAACAGGTATAAGTATGTATAAGAATTTCTTAAATTATCCCAAGAAGTTTTTATCTGATGTGGGTCCTGCCACCATAGGACCTCTTATTGGGAGTGTCAGGAAAGACTTCGTGGATGAAATGGCATTTTCCTGGACCTTGAAGCAAGGATAGTGTTGGATATACAGTAAGAGGGGTGGATATAATAGACATGGAAGGTGGATATCTGGATATACTAAGTTATTCCGTTTGGCTAGGGGTAAGGTAGGTGAATAATAACAACAACAATAATAATGATAGCAGCAATTATAGTTGAAC
Organism: Myotis brandtii; assembly: GCF_000412655.1. Classification (NCBI taxonomy): domain Eukaryota; kingdom Metazoa; phylum Chordata; class Mammalia; order Chiroptera; family Vespertilionidae; genus Myotis; species Myotis brandtii. The sequence continues at coordinate 1,633,098 of NW_005360187.1, read as the reverse complement.
TTTTTTATAAAATATTTTTTTATTGATTTCAGAGAGGAAGGGAGAGGGAGAGAGATATAGAAACATCAATGATGAGAGAGAATCATTGATTGGCTACCTCCTGTATGTCCCTACCAGGATTGAGCCTGCAACCTGGGCATGTGCCCTGACCGGGAATTGAACTGAGACCTCCTGGTTCATAGGTTGATGCCCAACCACTGAGTCACGCTGGTCAAGCTATAGTTTAACTTTTATTGAACAGTTAACTATGTGTGAGGTTACTGTGCTTAACACTTTACATAAAATATCGAATTTAACATCGCTGATTGGCTATTCAACATTTATTCTGTTCTAACTAAAAGAACCCCAGCTTTGTTTGAGATGGGAATATGTCTACCTCCCTTTCCTAGACTGCCTTAGGGCCTGGAGTGGCTCAGATCTTATAGTAATGTAAGTGGGTGTTGTTGGATTGGGGCTTTCCTGAAAGCTTAGTGAGGACACACTTGGCTGGTATATGCCCCAACAGCTTTTGGCCCCTTTCTGCTTATTGCTATTGGGAACATAGGTGCAATGCCTGGAGGGGCAGCAGCCGACTACAACAATAAGATGAAACCATGTGTTAAGAATGAGAAAACTGGAACCTTGAAGGATCTTGGTCTCGATGACATTGTTGAGCCATAGCACCAGCCTAAACTGCCTTCTCCTGTACTTACTGCATAAAACAAATTCCTTACTTATAAACTACCAGTTGTTATTTGTAGTCAAACACAATCCTTACTGATACATACCTTCTCAAGAGCCTCTCAAAGTAGATGTTCTCAAACTTATTTTACCAGTGAGAACATAAAAACTCAGATTAAGGAGCTATCACAAGATCTAGTATTCATTGCTATGTCTTTTTCCTTTTTAATCCTCACCCAAGAACGAGAGAGAGAGAGAGAGAGAGAGAAGAGAGAATCATCCTGCTTTTGGCTAGACAGGATAAATACCACAGTAGAGATGATGTTCCCAAAATAGGCTGGGTTAAGACTGAGGAGACACCTGGATTCCAGGTTGAAAAGTTTGAGTGTTATTTCATGGACTAGCAAGTATAAGGTAATTTGAAAATGATGGAGACTGCAGGTTGGGAGACCACTGAGCTTAAGTACGTGGTACCCAATGCTTTAGTGTGAATGAAGGTGGAGGAAAAGTTGGGTATAAAACAAAGCTGGGACCATAAGGAAATGGAATTGAGTGAACACATATCATAGTTGGCTGTTAACCTGTAATCTGAGAACAAAAATGAAAGACTCCTGAAGATTAGTATTAACTTTTACTAATGGCTTCACATTTGCCAGGAAGTAGGGAATGGGTAATACAGGGAATTGCTAATAGGATGTGAATTGTTATTTAGTGCAGTAGGGTGGGGACTTCTACTTATCATCCATACCATGTATTGAACCCTTGATAAACCCCTATGACATGATTTTGGTCTAGGTCTGACTCCTTTGTGCCAGTTCAAGGTAGCTGAGATGAAAGGTAAAGCCAGAGGGTGGTGCAATGGAACAACACATTGTGTCAGTGGACTCATTTCTACATCTGCTAAACATTGTGGAGCTTTCTTGGGGGTGAGGTGGGGTCACTTTAACTTCCTGTTTTCTCCCCCATGTTCTCTCTACTTTTTTAATCTGTAAAATAAAGGATTTGGTTTACATTTGTGGTTTTTCAAATGTTTTTCAGCTGTAGACACTTTTTTGTTCCCTAAATAAAAGCTTATCCGGACCCTCAGTATATTTATAGAAAAAAGCAGAGTTGCTCTGGAAATTCAGGGTCCAGGTTTGTGTTGTCTGAGGTATCTTTATGTTGAGGCCACTGTTCTAAAATGATCCGACACAGCCTCCCAGGTCCAGGATTATGTGAACCTTAGAGCTGTCCAGATGTTTTATTAGAACATTCTCTGGGACAAATCCCTTTATTATTCCACAGCTTTTTGTGTTTTAGTATCATCGGTGGTAGAGACTGTTGATGTTCCCGCAGCCGCTTTTCCTCTCTTTCCAGGCATATGTTGGAAGTGACTTGTGTCACTTCTATGCCAAACACTTAATTTTCAGAGTGAGACCACCCAGCACTCTTTTCTACTGCATGATGGTCGAGGAAGCACCTGTTGAAATGGAATCTCCATCTGCCTGGGTCCCTGAGTCACTAAATGAGCAAAGCTTTCAGTCAACTGACATTGGACTTATAACGTGACCGAGAAATAATCCTTCCTTGTTTGAATTCATCAACATTCTATGATTTTTTTATGTAGCACTTTTCTTTAGCTTATCTTTACTGATAATCTTTTAGCATATCTGCGACATTGGACTTATAACGTGACCGAGAAATAATCCTTCGTTGTTTGAATTCATCAACATTCTATGATTTTTTATGTAGCACTTCTCTTTAGGTTATCTTTACTGATAGATAATCTTTTAGCATATCTGTTAAACTGTATTTAACTTACTTTTGAAGTGTCTTTGGATCAACCTGAAGCCAAGACAATTTGTCCTTACTCTGTGCTTAGAAAAGAAGAAGGCAGGCATCTACAATAGCTGTCCATGCAGGTTTTTGTACTGATAGAGTCTCTGAATTGGAATAGTTGTGCTTGATAACATTTGTTTTTCATGTTGTAGAAGTCTGAAGATACATGATGGAGTGCATCTTGCTTTTCTTTTTATTTATTGCTTGATTTTAGAGAGAGTGGGGAAGGGAGAAGGAGGGAGGGAATTCATTGCTTCTTGAATGTACCCTGACTGGGGATTGAACCCACAACCTTGGCATATCGGGATGACATCCTAACCAGCTGAGCTACCTGACCAGGGCACATCTTGCTTTTCTTTTTAAGAAAAGTCTTTAATGCCCTGTTGCCTTTTTAGGTAATAGAACCTCAGTGGCTTGGGGAAGAGTAATGATGAATAGATACCATAATAATGGCTACTATTGATTGAATACTTATTTATTGATCTGTGAAATATTTATTGAGCATCTACTATCTGAGAGGCACTGAGATATAGAAGTGAATTACAGATAGTTCCTCTTTTGTAGCTTACACTCTAGTTGGGGGTCCTGGATAGGTTTGCTCTGTATTCCGTGAAGGACACCATTTATTGAGTATACTATATGCTAGGTGCTTTATGCCCCTTATTTCATACTGTCCATAGAGGTAGGTGTATTATTCAAATTTTATAGATGAGGAAACTAAAGCTCAAAGAATTTGATAGGCTGTATGAAGACAAGAGCTTTTGCCTTTTGCTGAATCCCCAGTGTCTAGAAGAGTGTTTGACACATAATAGCTGCTTAATAAATATTTGTTGAATGAATGAACAGAACAATATGCTCAAAGTTAATGCTATGGCAGAGCCAGGATTGGAGTCCTAACTGACTCTCAAGTCTGCTAAATTATTGTTGGACATAGTAGGAGCAGTGCGTGACCCTATGATTACAACAGAAGCAACAGCTGAGCCCTACCAGTGTCAATGACAAACCCACCAAGAAGATCCAGGCTGTCTCTCTTTCACAACTAGGGCCTACTCCTCTGTGTGATATACACTCAAAGCCACTACCTCACTGACTTAATTGCTGATATAATTGGTTAACCTTTTCTTGGGAAAGTTCAAGTTCTACCCTAGTGGATTTTCTTATCCCTGTTTTCCAGGGCTGTGCCTCAAATTCTGCTTTTAACCTTTGGACATTTCTTCTCCACTTGCATCTTCCAGATTTGTTGCTTTGAAGTTCCAAGTTCCAGGAAATCTCTAGTTGCTGGCACCTACTGGGCACTTAACAAAATTAAAAGAGAGAGAGAGAGGGAGAGAGAGAGAGAAAGAGACAGCAATTTCAGGAAGGAGCTAAGTGATGACTTTTTCCTAGAAGTCAACAGTGAGATTGCTGTTCCAGCGGGTGAGGAGTATGGATTGGGTCAGAGGGCATCTCTGGGATATACCTGTAGCAGGAAGGCCAGTGGCAGTGTTCATAGATGCCTTATACCAGAAACTTGACTTTGTCATGGTTGGTTCTTCAGATTTTACATTTTGCTCACTTAATTATCTTGTATTGTGTGGTATGTGTGGGGTTGTCTGATAGTGTTCCTTCTTTTTTTCCTGCCTTACAGCTTTCTACCCCTTAAGGCAGTTGTCATTCTGTGATTTGAGTATGAATGAATTGCAGGCAGCAAAGTGCACTCCCCATAAATGTATTAAAAGCAAACTATTAATTCAAGGCAACTTCCTAGTGGCTTAGAAGACAACTTGAATGGGAATTGAGTAATGTGACTGTTTTTTCGGAATACTCTCAGATCCTTATGCAAACTGTGAGAGACTTTCCACTAGAACAGTATGGCTAATTATAGCAAACAAGAGCAGGGATTTATATAAGAAATTGAATCTAGTCATGCACTGTAGTTACTAGTTGTAAGGTAGTGGATTTCTCTAAAACAAGGTGGGTGTGGTAGGGGTGGGAAGTTCATCTTCTGTGGGCCGAAAGGTGATTGAAGGTGGGTTTGGGATCTGGGAACTGCTCGGGGGTTGGGGAATTCTGCTCTGAAAGTAGAGGGTTGAGTGGCTTTGGAAGATGTGAAGTTGGGCTGGCATGATGATCCTTGGTTATTTTCTCGGTGACACAAGATGGCTTTCTTGTGCCTTGTTTAAGGCAGATTAGTCATACTGCCTTCCTGCCAGCCAGCTCCAAGCTAATATCCCCTGGAGGAGCAAGACTGTGGTTCAAAGGGCAGGATGCTAGGGGAGCAGTGTTGCTGACTCCTTTTTACATTGGGCTCTTGATGTGTTTTCTTTATTTCTGGTGATGTGTGTTTTTTCTTGCATTTAAAGTAAAATTTCCTCCTACCCCTTCTTTGTTTCTCACTTTGGTTCATTAACTATCTTATTCCTGAAATGTCTTCACGGGAAGAAGTAGGAGGGAGGGTAGTGAATGAGATGATAGCTTGGGCATTCTTACGAGCTTGTTGAAAATAGGTTCTATATGACGCTGAGTACAAAGACAACTGAGTTTCAGTGACTGCTGTTCATCAGGCTTGTGAGCATGGAGCAGTTAGCCAGGATACACAAGGGAAAATTTCCCCTTTTTAAGTCTGAGAAAGAACTGTCTTTTCATACACAGACTTTGAATACATTGGCAGGGGCCACCTTGAATTCAGCAACATGAATAGTTGCTTAGAATAACTTCAGAGCAGATTCTTTTGGATATAGAGATATGAGCACTGATCTGTGAGTCAAGAGACCGAAGTTCCATTTCTGGCTTTGCCACTAGCTTTCTCCTTATTTGGGGGATCTTTGTTTCTTGATATGTTTCAAAATCATCTGGCCCTTTACCAGATATAAAATTATATACATATATATATTTTTAAATTTATATATATGTTGATTTTTAGAGAGGAAGGGAGAAGGAGAGAGAGATAGAAACATCAATGACGAGAAAGAATCACTGGTTGGCTGCCTTCTGCATGCCCCCCATTAGGGACCAAGCCCAAAACCCGGGCATGTGCCCTGACTGGAATCGAACTATGACCTCCTGGTTCATATGTTGATGCTCAACCACCGAGCCATGCTGTCTGGGCTAAAATGATATATTTTTACAACAGTTTTTCTCATGTAAAGGATCAACTAAGTATCATTTTATTAGCTATTTTATCCTGGAAAATAAGAATGTCTGGTGTGCTTTCATCATGGATTTTACTGACAAAGAGTTAAGTCATTATATCATATATTTTACTGTATGTGTGTGTGGTTGCTTCATGCCAGCCCTCTGCAACTATAAACAGAACAGGTGATTCTGGAAGGTTCGGGATTGTAGCCAGACAAATTAGAAGGCTGCTGTAATGGGAGCTCTTGTAGGGGAGCACCCAGGCTATCATGGAAGACTTAGGAGATTAATGCATAAAGGATGAAAGAAAGCTTCTTAAAGAAGGTGAGGTGGAACACTAAGTGGAGTTAGCTGGGGTGAGCTTGGTTTTGATGGTGCAGATAACACAAGGAGTGGTCTGGGTCCAAAGGTGAGCAAGAGAATAGGAGATTCGGGGTTTGGGGAGGTGAAAGGAGACCAATGGAACTGGAGATTAGCTTGAGGGATGGTGAGAGAAGCCAGAGAGAGTGACAAGCATGAAGATCCTGTGATCCATTAAGGAGATGAGGTTCAAGCTTAACCATTGAGGGATTTCATGGCAATGACTACCTGCTTTTGGTATTTGGAGGAGCATGGGGTTTGAGATTGGGGCAAGAGAGTGGCAGGATGACCTGGAAAACAATAGAAAGATTATGAATATGGCCTTGGGAATCCTAGCAGTGCCCATTCTAATTTCATTGACCAAACACAATTTATTTAGCTTTAACAACTTTAAAAGACCATTTTCCAAGTGAAGATGCTCCTGATAAAAGATCTGTAGTAGAACTCCACACTGGTTGTTGGTTTTGAGAATCTCTGAATGTCGTCTGGGGCCCAGTTCTTTTTCCTGAGTTTTGAGTAGAGCACAGAGAGTGTGGATGTTGTTTGCAGTTAATGGATGTAATTAAACTGACTTTGTTAGACTAATAGAATTGGAAATACTTGGAGTAATTCATAGTGTATACCTTCTGAAAGTGGTGTGAGAAAGTTCATGAATGGAAATGGTTTAATAATTCCCTGAAATGTGCAAGATTGGGAGTTATGTACTGGAACTGTATTCAATACCCCATGCATATTAGCTGCCTCTGACTCTACTTTTGTATGACTTATACCACTTTTCTGATGTTAGTTGGTACATGGTTACATTGCCTTTCATATGTTAATCTTGACTTCTGTGCTTTAGCTTGTGAGCCAATGTTTTGAGCTACTATGTCATAGTCTTACTTGCTAACATGTAGTTTTATTTCATTAGCGTCACCATTTTTGTATATCAGAGTTTGTGTAATCATTTGAATATTTCTTGAATCTTGTGATTATTTTATAAAAAGTAAGTGGAAAATGGGAAAATGCAGGCAGTGATATTGGGAGTAGTATGAGCCTCATATATGTAATGTAAATGTAGTTGAGCCAAAGATGGAAACCATTAGACATGCCCAATATGGGCATGCTTTAGACTTCAGATGGCCAGCTGTAAATAGTTGTGAGGGATAAGAACAGAGTTAAATGCTATGGAGGTAAGCAATGTTGGAAAAAAGCTTTGGGGATTATGATAAAGGGCAATATGTAATCTAGGATTTTTGTCATTCATTTGTTTTGGGGAACAGAGCTTTCCTTTTTAACGTGTAAGTGTAGTCAACTTTTAAAAACCACATATTTAGAAAGGTCTTTTCTATAAAAGTAAGGAATAGAATTTAGATTTCTCACTAGTCTTACTTAGGAGAGTCTACCAGAGTCAGTAACCTATTCCTTTGGTTTGCTAATTGGCATAGGTGATCACTGTGCTAACAAAATTCTCTCTGTATTTTGACAAACAAGTAAAGAGAAACCAAAGCACATAAAATGGTCCTTTACAAAGGATACACCTGAATGGATTTTTATGATTCCATGGTTTCATTTGGTGTTCTGTGGAACAGGAAAAGACTAAATGCATCTTAGTCCTCATCATAAGCCTTGGTGATGCTACGATGGTAGATTCAGAGCCAAAGAGAAAGAAGGATAAGAATTAAGTGTTGCATACAATTAATTCCGCAGGTCAGGAGGATATGGTGGTGGTCTGTCTGCCTTGGAGGATCTTGTTGATATAGGGGAGCTGTCTAGTGTCCTTTATGGGCTCAACCCCCTTCTAAGGCAAGGATTGAGTTAGATGCAAAATTCCAGTTCTTTTTTTAAAACAAATATATATTTTATTGATTTTTTTACAGAGAGGAAGGGAGAGGAATAGAGATTTAGAAACATCGATGAGTGAGAAACATCGATCAGCTGCCTCCTGCACACCCCCTACTGGGGATGTGCCCACAACCAAGGTACATGCCCTTGACCGGGATCGAACCTGGGACCCTTCAGTCCGCAGGCCGATGCTCTATCCACTGAGCCAAACCGGTTAGGGCTCCAGTTCCTTTTGATCCCCGTTGTGGTTAGATGGTGAATGTTAAATCATAGGAGATATTAATCATGTAGAAGATGGTAAACAATAGCCCTTGAAACGGAGAGACATAGTTTATAGCTTTTATCAAAAAGGCAGATAACTATTGGACCAGAAATTCAAGAAACTCAGTAAGTGACTACGGTGTTTCAGGTATTGTGCTAAGCACATCAAGAATTATCTCATTTAATCTTAACAATAACTCCATGATCCAGATATTATTTTTCAAGATGAGGAAATAAACATTTAGAGAAGTTAAGAAACTTGCCTATGTGTCTTGGTTTAGTTTTCCCAGAAGCAGACCCTGAGACAGGAGTTCTAGTGCGAGTAATTACATGGGATTTACAGGGAACAATAGTAGGTGAACAAAGCACGTGAGACAGAGAGGAGAAGGCAGCCAGTGGATGGGACATTATTCAGTAAATTATTGCAGTCGTGACTAGAGGTTAATCTCACAAGGAAACTCTGGATGTAGCATAAAACACCTGCCTTAGGATGATGTCACATGAAGGATGAAGAAACAGCTCCTGTCAGTTTTCTAAAAAATTTATTTATTTTTTATTACGGTAAGATTTACGTAACATAATAGTTACCAGTTTAATTATTTTATTTAATTATTGTATTTATTTATTTATTTACTTACTTGCTTTCAGCGAAAAGAAGGGGGAGGGAGAGAGAGACAGAAACATAAATGATGAGAGAGAATCATTGATCGGCTCCCTCCTGCATGTTCCCTACTGGGGATTGAGCCTGCAACCTGGGCATCTGCCCTGACTGGGAATTGACCCCTAACTTCCTGGTTCATGGGTTGATGCTCAACCACTGAGCCATACGGACCAGGCCCAGTTTAACTGTTTTAAGTGTACAGTTCGGTGGTAATAAGTACATTCACAATGTGGTGCAACCATTACCACCCTACATCTCCAAAATTTTTGCATCACCCCAAACTGAAGCTCTGTACCCTTTAAACAATGACTCCCCAATCCCTTCTGCCCCTAGCCCTTGGCAACCACTATTTTACTTTCTCTCTTTATGAATTTGCTATATTTTAGGTACCTCATATAAGTGGAATCATACAATATCTGTTCTTTTATGTCTGGTTTAATTCACTTAGCATAATATTTTCAAGGTTCATCCATGATGTAGCATGAATTAGAATTTCATTTTTTTGTTTGTTTTTTTGTTAACCCTCACCCAAGGATACTTTTTCATATATATATATATATATATAGAGAGAGAGAGAGAGAGAGAGAGAGAGAGAGAGAGAGAGAGAGAGAGAGAGAGAGAGAGAGAGAGAGAGAGAGAGAGAGAGAGAGAGAGAGAGAGAGAGAGAGAGAGAGAGAGAGAGAGAGAGAGAGAGAGAGAGAGAGAGAGAGAGAGAGAGAGAGAGAGAGAGAGAGAGAGAGAGAGAGAGAGAGAGAGAGAGAGAGAGAGAGAGAGAGAGAGAGAGAGAGAGAGAGAGAGAGAGAGAGAGAGAGAGAGAGAGAGAGAGAGAGAGAGAGAGAGAGAGAGAGAGAGAGAGAGAGAGAGAGAGAGAGAGAGAGAGAGAGAGAGAGAGAGAGAGAGAGAGAGAGAGAGAGAGAGAGAGAGAGAGAGAGAGAGAGAGAGAGAGAGAGAGAGAGAGAGAGAGAGAGAGAGAGAGAGAGAGAGAGAGAGAGAGAGAGAGAGAGAGAGAGAGAGAGAGAGAGAGAGAGAGAGAGAGAGAGAGAGAGAGAGAGAGAGAGAGAGAGAGAGAGAGAGAGAGAGAGAGAGAGAGAGAGAGAGAGAGAGAGAGAGAGAGAGAGAGAGAGAGAGAGAGAGAGAGAGAGAGAGAGAGAGAGAGAGAGAGAGAGAGAGAGAGAGAGAGAGAGAGAGAGAGAGAGAGAGAGAGAGAGAGAGAGAGAGAGAGAGAGAGAGAGAGAGAGAGAGAGAGAGAGAGAGAGAGAGAGAGAGAGAGAGAGAGAGAGAGAGAGAGAGAGAGAGAGAGAGAGAGAGAGAGAGAGAGAGAGAGAGAGAGAGAGAGAGAGAGAGAGAGAGAGAGAGAGGGAGGGGGGGAGGGGAGGGAGAGATAGAGATAGAGATAGAGATAGAGATAGAGGAGAGAGACAGTTCATTGTGAGAGAGACACATCGATTGGTTCCCTCCTGTACTTGCCCCAACTGGGGCCAGGGATCGAACCTGCAACTCAGGTATGTGCCCTTGACTGGGAATCAAACCCAAAATCCTTTGGTGGGTTAGGCCGACACTCTACCACTGAGCAACATCAGCCAGAGCGAATTTCATTTCTTTTTAAGGATGAATAATATTCCATTGTATTTCTTTACCACGTTTTGTTTATCCAGTAATCTGCCGCTTAACATTTGGTTTGTTTCTACCTTTTGACTGTTGTCAACAATGCTTCTATGAACATTGATGTATAATTATATCTGTCAGTTGTTCTTTATCCCATGGCACCATGGCACTTTCTTTTTTTTTTTTTTGTCAGCCAGTTTGTGCTTTATTGATGCTCAAGTCTTGACCGCTTACTTCTGCGGTGGGTATAGCCACTCCTTCCGCTGCTGCTTCTTGGTCTTCAGGTTTTCTTCGTGCTTGTTGAGCCGGTGGCGCATGGCGCGTGTTTTCTTGGGCCGCAGATCCAGGGGCTTGTACTTCTTGCCCTTGTAGAATTTCCTGAGGTTCTCTTTCTGAGTCTGGTTAATGAAGGTAAGAACACAGGATAGACTTGCGAACAACTCGGATCTTAGAAAGCTTGGAAGCTGCGCCGCCTGTCACTTTGGCTACAGGCAGCTGGGACAGCTCCACCTTCAAGTCGTCCCAGCTGTTTGAGCAGCTCCCCCTTCTTGCCGCGAAAGTCCCGAGCCTTAATTTTGGCCATGGCTGAACAACCCGCTGCCGCCTGCTCAGAGAGAAAGAGGTATTCCCTGGCACTTTCATCTTGCCTCCTGAAAGAGCAGAGTAGTTTTTCAAGATTCAAAAGAAGTCCTCAGCAGCGATGCTGATATCTGCAGTGCGAAATCCTTTGGGGAACTTTACTAGTAAAATGTTTAAGTCAGAGGGACATTAGTAGGGCACTTAACAGCATCTGCTCACAAGGGCCTTCCCCAAGTAAATGGAGAAATTGGTATTTGAGTCTTGGACTCAAAGCCCATGCTTTCCACTGCTCTACACTGAGCTGCCTTTAATTACAGGTGTTATAGCAGCGAGATGCCAGCATGAATGGGACATGGTTATTGCCTTCAGGGACCTCTCAGGGTTGGATCTGCTCAAGGGGAGACAGTGACATCACTTGGTGCAATCTGAAATTCATGGAGCCATTATAAGACGGCACCACAGGTATATGGGTCTCCTTTTCTCCTAACAATCTGTGGTGAGGCATGCTTGGGCCAGGCCCCACTGGACTCTTTATGGGGCTGTGCTCCAGGACAGGCACTCACGCATGCACTGATGGTTGAGGCATGAGTTCCAGCCTGCACCCATTGTTGCTTCCTGGCCTTCACTTGAGCTGTTTGCATGACTATGTTATCAGCAGGCTTTATCCTCCTTTGAGCCTTTCCAACGATTGCCTTCATCTTGATGTCCAAGCATCAGGAAGAGCAGTTTGTTAGGAAAGAAATCAGGGACTAGGAATGATAAAGAAAATGTACATTTGGAGACAGTCAAAATGGTTGGTTATGTGTTTTTTTTTGTTTTGTTTGAAAAGATATCATTTACAAGTGATTTGCATTTACCTAGAGACCTAACATGAGGTATTTTGTCCCTGAAAAGATGACATTACCTAGATTGGTATTCTGGCAAAGGAGGAAAGAAATGTGATAAATCAGTGAGAAACTGCTGCCCTATATTATTACCTAAATGTTTAATATTTCGTTTTAGTGCCACATCCATGCGAGCTGGGTGTATTAGTCAGATATTGCTAGGTTAGGCTGAGGTAGCCTCCAAATCTCAATGGCTATCTATCTCATGGCTTTGTAAGGTTCTTCTCTATTTTGTCTTGATTCTGGGACTCAGGCAGGAAGAGGAGTCCCTTTCTTGGACGGGCCATTCTCATGGTAGAGAAGAAGAAATCCCCACAGTGGTTTACTCACAAGATAGCTCTTATCACGTCTGTTTGGATATGGCATGCCATTTCAGTTCATGTTACATTTGACAGAACATGGCCAAGCCTGATGCCAGTGGGGCAGGAAGGGGGTTCTCCTCCTGTGGGAGGGAGACTTTAGGGAATGAGACAACGAGAGAGGACAGGGAATATATTGAATAAATGATGCCGTTTATTGCACTGGCTAAAGTTTTACTCTCATGTGCAAATTGCTTAGCAAACTTTTAAACCAGGTAACCTTTTCCGACCCAGTGCAACATGTTTAATTTTGTTATTCTTTTACTCATAAGGAAAAACATATTGTACTTAAGAATCTAGTTGCCTTCCTGGGATCCATGTAAAATCAACCACATAGCTAGTATTAGTTTTCTTGAAAGACAGTATCAATCAATTGTACTGTCTTTCAAGAACTGATCGAGATTGAAGGGAACATTAGGGCTCAGAATGGAATGGCTTTCATAGTCATGTGAAATTAGTAGAGAACAAAGAACTAGTTATTAACAACTGGCTGATCATATGTTAAGAAAACAACACAGGTGTTTGTAGTTAATATTGATGGCTATGAGGGTTGTTGTACTGAGTTATTTATTTACTAAGCGTTAAGCACTGTGCTAAACTCTTAGGCTTTCTCTGATTTAATCACAACTCACCTTATTTTTGTGCAGTACCCATTGTTATTCCCGAGACCATTGTTACTAACTGAGGTACTTACCAGGCCGGGAGAGGTTTGTTAACTTTCTCAGATAATAAATGTGAGATTCAGGACTCAAACCCAGTGTATGTTTAATCACTTAACCAGGGTTTCTCCAAGTTGGATGAGGCCCCTTTTAAAGAAGATAATTTCTTGTAGAACCTCAGGGTTGACTTAAGTTATTGCTATTTTAGTGAATACTTTTAATTATTAAACATAAAGTTAGTGAGGTTCTTTATTTTTTTTAAAACTCCTACAGTTTGTTTGTTTGTTTTTTGGTTAACCCTCTGAGGCTATTCTTTCCATTGATTTTTTTTCTAAAATATATTCTTTATTGATTTTACAGATAGGAAGTGAGAGAGATAGAGAGCCAGAAACATTGATGAGAGAGAAACATCAATCAGCCGCCTCCTGCACACCTCCCACTGGGGATGTGCCCGCAACCAAGGCACATGCCCCTGACCAGAATCAAACCTGGGACCCTTCAGTCCGCAGGCCGATGCTCCATCCACTGAGCCAAACCGGTCATGGCTCCATTGATTTTTTTAGAGAGAGTGAAGGGAGTGAGGGGGAGAGAGAAAGATAGATAGATGATAGATAGATAGATAGATAGATAGATAGATAGCGATGTGAGAGACACATCGATTGGTTGCCTCCTGCAAGTGGCCAGGGATTGAACTGATGTATGTGCCCTTGATTGGGGGAATTGAACCTGTGAGTCTTTGGTCTTTGGGCCCACATTCTAACCACTGGGCCATGTGGGCCAGGGCTCCTACTGCTTAAAAAATTTATTTATTGATTCTAACAGAGAGAGGGAGAGAGAGGGAGAGAGAGAGAGAGAGAGAGAGAGAGAGAAACATCTACTTGCTGCTTTATTCATTTATGCATTCATTGGTTGATTCTTATATGTGCCCTGACCAGGGTTCGAACCTGCAACCTTGGCACATCAGGATTATGCTCCAACCAACTGAACTACCCGGCCAGGCACTCCTACACCTACGTAAAACTTAAATCAATTTAGAAATTAAGTACACTTAATGCTACTAATTCAAATTAATAACATTAATTTAGCCACATTAACTAAATTGCTACTTGTAACTGGAATATGATGCCAACTATTCTAGGCGGGTTCTTTGGCAGTCAACTGGTCTATCCTGCTGTGTGCTGGGTGATGACTCAATTCTCTCATCATATTTACCATATTCAACTTCTGTGAAACTTTTACTAGTATTCATGTTGAGGAGCTTGATAGTTTTACCTTTCAATTGGTGAGAACACATTATTTAGACTCCCAAGTTCATTTTTCTCCATTTCTCATTGATCCATAGTGGTTCTTTAGGGTATGGTTTTTTGTTTTTTTTAAAATATATTTTATTGATTTTTTTACAGAGAGGAAGGGAGAGGGATAGAGAGCTAGAAACATCAATGAGAGAGAAACATTGATCAGCTGCCTCCTGCACACCCCCTACTGGGGATGTGCCCGCAACCAAGGTACATGCCCTTGACCAGAATCGAACCTGGGACCCTTCAGTCCGCAGGCCGACGCTCTATCCACTGAGCCAAACCGGTTAGGGCTAGGGTATGGTTTATTGTCCGGATTCAGTGAGCCTGGCTGTGGTGATGATCTTGAATATCCTTACATTATTTTTTCTCAGATTATTGAAATAAAAGCAACCTTAAGTTCTCATGATATTTGTAAATTCTCTAATATACATGACTATGTGTCTCTCCTGTCTTCTTCAGTTCTTGCCCAGGTTGAAAAATGGTTTTCTCTCTCTAGTACTCCTCTTTCTTTCATAGGCCTCTCTCCATCTGAGACCACACCCTGTACTCCCAGAAAAGCTCTAATCTATTTCCAGTGTTCACATACCTGGCAGCCTTGCACAGTAGCTAGAGTTGCTCATGTAAACCTGAATAAGGGGGCTATGGCTCCCTTTAGAAATGGAGGGATTTGGGTCTCTGGAAGGTCAGAAACCATATTACTGATTCATTCTCTAGAAATATTTGTTGAGTAGGTTTAAATCGTGTCCCATAATTTCCCTTCTAATACATTTTTGTCTTACTTAAACTTACTCTTATCCATTCACTGATTAAAAGACTTAACTCAGTTACTTGATGACTTAATGCAGTTATTAACTCTCATTCCCTGTGATTTCAGTTTTTAGTGGGGTTTCTGAGTATTATTCTGCACCCCGAACATGGCCCTTGGGAAAGGCTAAGATGATTCTTCCATGGTGATCAGTCATTTTTAAGAGACCCCAGAAGTAGGATATAACACTTATTTTTTTTTTATCATCTTTCCAGAATATATAGCTAAATGCTTGTCTCTGAAATTTGCACATTTAAGCCATTTCCCATTCCTTGATATTGATTGTGGTCTTTTTTTCCCCTTTGGAATTGCTTGTAATCTTATATTCTTTTCTAGTAAAAGGTTATTTAAATGTAATCCTTACATGTTGATTTTAAATGTAGAAAAATTGTGTAATTGGGTTTTTAGGAACAAGAGGTTGTTATTGTCCTACCTTTCTATCATTTTCTCTGAAACATCTGTTAGTTGACAGATTGAGGATTATTTGTGCAAGACCCAATAATTGCTGAATTTTTTTTGTAAGTACACTATAACCAAAAGCTTTGCCAACTGACATTTTACATTTGCAGATTAAAGAAAATTCACAGAAATTCACAAATAAAAAAAACCTTATTTATTTGTTCAGTGTATCAAGTTTAATTTGTTATACTTAGGAAACTTTATGAGATAATGAGTAATATTGTAATCAGCATTTTATATTAATCATAATATTTTATAATTTGATTAAGCATCTCAAATTATTTTTTATTCTTACTGTTTATTGTTTGAGGTTTTGCTAAATGTATTTTTAACTTGTGTTTAGCTATGTATTAGATAGTGGTCTGTCCCTTTAACAGATATTTTTAGGTGTTTTAGAATTTAAATTTAATCCTTTAGAATAAATTGTTAGAGTTTGAAGTAAAGTAATGAAAGTAGCTAATGGAAAGTGCAGTTAACTAATACTTGGATATACAGAGTCCTTACCTTGTAGTATGGAATATATAGTCAGCCTCTTTACTCAAGCACCTTACTATAAAATATGTAATCATGCTAGATCTGCACATGGAAAACAGTAATTATAAAACGAGTTTGGAGGAACTAAAGGAGAGAGTAGTGATGCGTGGATGAGTGTGTTTCAGTTGCAGACAGCTTCTTGGAGAATGATGGGAAAGCATTTAAAAAAATCCCTGTTGTATCAAGCTGGACATTTTTTATTTTGTTTTCCTGATTCATATCATTGTAGCATTTAAAGAAGAAATGGCTTATTATTGGGACTTTCAATATCTATTGATGCATAATGTTGTAATCTACAGAAGATGTCCATTTTTCCTTTCCATTTAAATGGTTGATGTCTTGAGCATTTTGAATAGTAGGCTAAGTTTGACTCAGGAGTATCAGACAAGGCAAATTAGTGGACTGAGAGAATTGGAAGACAATTTTGAGATTCAAAGTCACTGTGCCCTATTCTGGTAGTGTTGGAATGATCAAAGTTAGCTTTTATTGAACATTAGCTGTGTACTGGGCATTGTGCTAATTACTTTTTCTATCATTTTATTTAATCTTTCCCAAATCACTGTGAAAAGTATTGCTAGTATCTCCATTTTACAGATGAAAAAAATGGGGATTGGAGAAGTGAAGTAATTTGCTCAAGGCAACAAGTCAAAAAAGTAGAGATATGACTTTAACCAGATCTGATTTTGAGCTCCCCTCTTTCATTTTATAAAAACATATGTCTCTGGCTACCATTACAAAATTGTTGCATTAATTGCCATGGGAGTGATTTCAGTGATATGATGAAAGTGTCATAATATTAAGTATGTTTTTCAAATATTCAAAATCTCTTATGTACCTCTGATGTACCCTTAGATCTGGGTAGGGGGAGCCCTTGCCAGGGCCTCAGACTTTAGAGGCTGAGTCTAGAAGGCCTCATTTGACTGCATGGAGCAGTAGTCGGCAAACCGCGGCTCGCGAGCCACATGCGGCTCTTTGGCCTCTTGAGTGTGGCTCTTCCACAAAATACCGACTTCTGCGCATGGGCCACGAAGTTTCAATCGCACTGTACGTGCGCGCCCACACGTGGTATTTTGTGGAAGAGCCACACTCAAGGGGCCAAAGAGCTGCATGTGGCTCGCTAGCCGTAGTTTGCCAACCACTGCATGGGGCCAAGTGGAGGTGCCCACCTGAAACCTGTGCCTGGCATTCCAGGGTCCACTCTGGGTACCCACAGGCCTGGGACCTCCCTGCCTAAATGACCCTGAGTTGTCTTCCAGGGTCTGCTTGGGCTTCTTTACCAGGTCTGTTCTCCGGAGGACAATCCATGCTACAGTGGGCATACCCATAAGCCTAGAATGGCTGAGGGGTACCTATTTGTGAAAGTATGGATCAGATGCCAGCAAACTACTGCCTGGGGGCTGAATCCATGCCTGTTTTTTAAAATAAAGTTTTATTGTAACACAGCCACATTCGTTTGGTTACAAATTGTGTGGCTGCGTTTGTGCTGAAATGGCAGAGCTGGGTAGTTGTGACAGAGACCGAATGGCCCACAAAGCCTAAAATATTTACTGTCTGGTCTTTTATAGAAATAGTTTGCTGGCCCCTGCTGCAGATGGAGCTAGCCTGGTGTGCAGGCTGCAGAAACCACATGTTGAGCCAGGGGTGGGGAGAGAAAGATGTTGGCTGGGGCAGGCCTGCCTCTTACTACCATGTTTTGTCCAGAACTATAAAAAGCCCAAGAATTCTAAGTTCAAAATTCAAACCTCAACATCCACATCTTTGTATTTTTCAAGGTAGAAGGATAGAATGTATTTTGTTTACAAGTTTGTTAGTTTGATTATAACTTTAAAATGTACAGACATGTGGTATCTGTGCCTCCATTTGTATTCTTGCCTGGGCCTCATAAATGTTAGAATTAATGGTAAGCCCTGACTATGCAGTGTATGAGTTAAAGGAGGAGGGAAGAGAGATCCCAACAAATGAGCACACAGATTAATATGGAGTTATAAAGTGTGCTAGAGCTTTTGGGTCATATATGGATTTCTATTAAAAAACAACAACAAGTTTTATTTGTCTAAATTAAACCAAATATGCTGGAACCTGCCTTCCCTCTTAGCTGGAAGTCCAGGTCTTTTCACTAGGGCTCCCTCCCACCTCTCTCCACCTCTCCCTGTCTCCTCCCTTGACCCTCTACCCTGAGAATATGCTGCTCCTAAGTAAGGAGGATCAACCAGTCCGCCACATGATTGCATTTTTCTGCCACAAGGTGTCACTGTTGAGGCTGGTCTTCCTCAGACTGAAAGATGCTAGTGCCCTTCATAGTCACTATTGTACGGTCTCTCAGTGGCCAGGCTCAGCCACAGGTGTGCCAAGCGTGGTGTAGCAGATACCATCAATGCCCCATTCACATCTCTGTATGGAAACATGAGAGCTTTATCTTGGCCTCCTGCAGTGCAGGCTGGAGGTGCCAGGGAGCGGCCCTCTGCCAGTGATGAATGGAGGTGTAACTATGAGGCAGGTTTTACACTATCTCTCAGAGCTCCTCCAGCAGGACTGAGTCCAGTTGAACACAACAGAAACCTTCTTAAAAGATATCCTAAATGGACTTTTTTTACTTCCTTGTCTTAGTGCCAAATTCTCCTCTTAGTACTTCCTGGGATTACCTTCAAAATGGACCACCTTCACCTAAACCAGTGATGGCGAACCTTTTGAGCTCGGCGTGTCAGCATTTTGAAAAACCCTAACTTAAGTCTGGTGCCGTGTCACATATAGAAATTTTTTGATATTTGCAACCATAGTAAAACAAAGACATATTTTTGATATTTATTTTATATATTTAAATGCCATTTAACAAAGAAAAATCAACCAAAAAAAGAGTTCACGTGTCACCTCTGACACGCGTGTCATAGGTTCGCCATCACTGACCTAAACCCTCATCTAGCGTCTGCTTGTGGGGAACCCTGCTAGGACACATGGTCCTCCTTATGAGTTACAGCCTATGCACATGTTGTGCCTATTGCACAGGTTCCACACAGCATGGTGGGCCTCTATTAGCTTCCTGCCTCACTCACATGCTCTGTACATATAAGCTTCTCCGAGGCACCTGGGATACTTGTCTTGAGTCCCAGTCACCAGCCTGGACTTCCTCTTATTTTGAAGTATTTACTTTGTTTCTGGAAACTTTAGTCTTATTAGCAACCATATTCATCTCCTCCCACAGATCTCACCGTGAATCCTGGGCATCGTGACTGGGGTGTCAGTGTTCCCTCCCTGAAGGCTCCAGAATCCTTTGTGCATATCAATTCCTCTCCTTCATGGCTTTCCATTTTTCAAACCAAGGATCTGAGGAAGGGCAGCCTTGATCAGGTTACAATAGATTTTCTTACACTTTCACCAGAGGAGTTTGGTCTTTGTCCAAAGAGCACTGGGAAGTACTAGACAGTTTTAAGTGGGTAAGGGGAGATATTTTGTGATCAGAATTGTTACCTTAAAATAGTTTTGTTGATGTGTGAGGAATAGAGGAGGAGGATTAGAGGAGTGACCATGCTTTAGGAGGGTAAGGGATAGCTTAAGGAAGTCATGCCAGTGCAATTGGGTAGTGATAAGTAGAAGCAGAAAACAAGGGAACAGGTTGAGAAGTTTGGAGGTAGAATTGGTAGGATTTGGTAATGGACTTGAAGTGGGTGGTGAGGAGAATGAATTCTTATCTAAGTTCTTTTATAAGGGTAGAGGTAGTAAAATTTAAATGTCTAAAGGAGCAAGTATGAGAAAGTGAGACTGAATGTAAGGTAACAGGAGAGGAGGGGACTGGAGGGTGCATGTTCTCTCTTAAAGGGGCAACTGCCGATTGGCTCTCACCAGTCTTTGCCAAGTAGGGAAGTAGGCCTGACATTGTCAGGTTTTCAGGAGCTAGAATCTGGATTTTAATGTGAAATGTCCGTATCTATGTTGGCAACTATATCAAAATTCTAAAGAGCACTGGGCTAGTCCGATACAACACATCTGGTGGCAGCATCTGGCTCCTAGTCAGCCAGTTCTTGCTTGAGATCTGTTCAGCACCATGTCTTCCCCGGGAATGGTTTTAGAATTAACTGGAGTCTGTTACACAAAACTTTTTTAAAAAGTTAAGGATGCC
Organism: Myotis brandtii; assembly: GCF_000412655.1. Taxonomy (NCBI): domain Eukaryota; kingdom Metazoa; phylum Chordata; class Mammalia; order Chiroptera; family Vespertilionidae; genus Myotis; species Myotis brandtii. Next base: position 1,613,104 of record NW_005360187.1, on the reverse strand, counting down.
AGTAAGGAAAAAAAGAGAGAATATTTTAAGTTGATCTAAATCTTGGGAGATACTGATGATCTCAGCTCACATGGCCTGTCAGCAGGGCTCAGGTGATGGACTGAGACTGAGATATGTGGAAATAAACTTAACCTAATTTAGAGCACATAGCAGGAAATGCTTTTGTCTTAAAATAGACCATTCCAGACCATGATAGTCTGAGGTGCCTGAGGTAGAGAGGAATAAGTCTCTCTCTACCTTCTTTCCCTCTGAGCTTACAGTTCGAGTCCTTAAGCCATTTAAGAGAGTGAGTGGATGCGTGTATGTTTTATTTATGAATCCATATTCAATTAGAGGAAGTATTCTTATAGGTTCATAAAACCGTCTTTGATTTTATTTTGCATTGTCGCTTTACATGGAACTTATTCTTGGACTTCGAATTTTATTCATGAGGTGCTTTTAAAGGGAAAGGTGTTGCGCAATTTAATTTCTTTGAGGTCATTCTCAGCAGCACAGGTTGGTCTTACTAATAACTTATCCTTCTTAGGATTGTACATCACAAATACATAAGAAAGTAGGTGTTTTTAAGAGTTTACAAGAATGATTGAGCTTATCTTGGCTTCATAATAATATTTAAAACAGTATGATCTTAACTGCTACCTAATTTCCTGTAATGTGTTTATAGGTGGGAAAAGCTCAGAAATGGTTTTCTTGAAGTCAGTAATAGGAAATAGAAGGCATTATTGCATTATTGATTGCTGAATAAAGTTGATCTTTTTGCTGTTTCTCAGGGATTCATTTTACAGAACTAAAAAAAAATATCAGGATAGACGAGAATTAGAAGACGACAACCAAAAAAGCCAGGGTGTCAAAACAAGTGCCTAAAACTATAGCAGGCGACTAAACACAGCTAGGGCAGGGGGAGGGGCTGTGGGTTACTCAGTAGAACAAGTAGGAATCATGAGACTTGGGACACGACAGCCATGGGAACTCACCTTTGGCTTACCATGACAACTGGCCTTTTAAAAATTTTTCATCTTTTTATTGATTTCAGAGAGGAATGGAGAGGGAGAGAGACATAGAAACATCAATGATGGGAGAGAATCATTGATTGGCTGCCTCCTGCATGACCCCCACTGGAGATCAAGCCTACAACCTGGACATGTGCCCTGACTGGGAATTGAATTGCGACCTCTTGGTTCATAGGTCGACGCTCAACCACTGAGCCACGCCAGTGGGACATCAACTGGCCTTTACCCCATCTGTGAAAACCACATCAACTCTTTGTGCTTTACAGGTGAAATTGTTCCGGTAAACTATCCCCGCTCTTTGTAAATTTGGTCGAAGAGACTACTTCTAATAAGTAAAGTGTTGGGCCTAGGTTGCTAATTATAATTTACTGTTAAGAAGCACATGTATAGCGGTGAAGAAGTTATTCTGTTACCATTTTAATGTTCTCCTGAGTTAATTCTTATTTGATTTGCTAAATTCTGTGGAATTGTCCAAAATACCTCTTGTCTGGTGGGATGTTGGAGTAAGCAACATCAACCTGTTTCCTCATCTCTTAGACACACAGATTGCCGATGACTCACTTGTGTTCCTTTTGACGTTCTGGCTTCCATATGGGGTGTTTGAAAAATAAATACAAAATTATATTTATTTCTTGTCCTAGTAAGGCTAAAACTCCAACCAGTCCTCATTTTGGTCTTCTCTATTTCTCTATTAGAGCTCAATTCTGATTCTTTTGTCAATTTTATGTCCCTGTCCTTAAAGCAATGCCCAGTTCCTGTAATCACCTTCCCCTCAAACCATGTTAGATTTGTGATGAAGAAAACTCTGATAAAGTCTGTCCTCATGGTTAAACTTCCCATAGGCAGGACCTGTGTCTGTCTCAGCCACTTCTTTATCCTCAGCATTTAATACTGGGAATTAAGCTAATGCTTAAAAAATGTTAATTAAATAAGTCCGAATGGTTAGGGAAAAGTTTTCAGGTATTTTGAAGGGAAAAGAGTTCTTTTCTCAAATAAATTTGGAAAAAGCTACATTGTATACTCAATTTTGGAATAGTCACAGTACACATTAGTGCCTTGAAGTCTTGGTGTACAAACAAATCCCCATTAGCCTTGTTTATCTGAACATTGGCCACACTATTGCAGAAGCACTGGCCCAAAGCAGAGCTGGTTAGCACAGTATTGGTATTCCTGATTAAGGTGTATTTAGTGAACATACAGAGCTGTGATCATGATTTGGGTAATTTAGGGATTTTTAGTAGCCTCAAAAGAAGCTGGTGGCTTCCAAGATATGTTGAGAGTAAAGAGTAAAGGCAGTGGAGGAAAAATAGCCAACAGTAAGGGTGTAAGTGTAAATTATTTCAACATTTCTGGGGGGAATTTTGATAGTGGGTATTAAGAACCTTTAAATTTCTATCTTATAATTCTACCTCTAGAACTTTATCCTAGGGAAGTAATAAGAGATGTATATAGAGTTTTATCAATCAGAATATTAATTATGATATTTCCATTAAAAATAACCTGTGTTCAATGATAGGTGATTGGTCAAAAAATGATTAGATAACCTTTCAATGAAACATTAAGTGACTATTTCAGTTCTTTGCTGTGTAACAACAACAACCAAAAAACCCTTACCATTGGCTATTTTTGAACAAGGGAAAGAAGAACAAACAAAGCCCAAAGTTACTAAAGGAAGAAAATAACAAAGTTCAGAGCAGAAATACATGAAATAGAGAATAAAAAGACAATAGAAAAATCTTTATATAGTACTAGAGGCCCAGTGCATGAAATCGTGCACGGGTGGGGTCCCTTGGCCTGGCCAGCAATCCAGGTGATCAGGGCTGTGGGAGGTTGGCAGGCCTGGGGAAGGGATTGTGGGAGGTTGGCCAGCCACAGCAGGTTGGCTATGGGAGTGCACTGATCACCAGGGAGCAGCTCCTGTGTTGAGCATCTGCTCCCTGGTGGTCAGTGCACATCATAGCAACTGGTTGACCATTTGGTTGATCAGTTGTTTGGTCGCTTACCTTTTATATATATAGATAGAAAATTTAGAACATGCAAGTAAACAAAAGGAAAAAATGAAAGCCACTTGGATTCCCACCACTGTTAACATTTTAATGTATGTTGTTTCAATCTTCTGTTAGTAAGTGTGTGTGCATGTGTCTTACAAAAGTTTGAGTAAACCATAGAAATGTTTTGTAGTCTGTTCTCCCCCCCCCCCCCCATTATGGCATGAACATCTTTTCATCTCATTAAATATTCATGTAATGATCACATTATTTCACTGTCTCTCATCATTTATGTAAACTGAATTCCAATGGTTAGAACTATTGATTTACTCTTAAAAAAACAAAACAGGTTATTTCTGCAAAAATCTTAGATATAAAATGATTTTTGTTTATTATCAAGTAAAACATAATTAAGCTCTGAGCAATATAAACATTTGAAACTAAGTTCTTTAGTTAGAGACAGGCATATAATTCTTTGTAGGGAATTTTTAGGGAAAGCAGAAGCAATTATGGAAAATATTTCTTCATATGATACGTAGGACTTTTTCGGGTACAAGTCACAGATACCCCAACTAGAATTGAATGTAGAAATTTTATGGGTGAATATATCAGTTACCTGTTGAACCAGTAATGTTGCAAAACAGCCGACCACAAAACATCAGTGACATACTAAGAAGCATTTGTTTAGTCCATGAGTGTATGGAGTTCAGTGGCTATTAGCTGGACTTGCTCCTGCATCTGTAGTCAGTTGCTGGTTGGCTAGGCACCTCTGCTGATCTTAGCTGGGCTTGCTCAGATGTCTTGGGTCTGGCTATTGTCTAGGACACACTGCCCTGCTTTATGTTTTTACTTTCCATCAGGCTAGACTGGGCATGTTCTAATTCCTATGGCAGAAGAAAACGAGCAAGAGAGTAAATACACACGTGCTATTTCAGGCCTCCACTTCTTCACATTTGTTATCTACTTATTGGCCAAAGCAAGTCATGCAACAGAACCCAGGGCCAGATTGTGAGGGCACTGCCAAGGGGACAGATACAGGAATTGGGGCCATTAATGCAGTCAGTCTGCCTGGCATATGTAACTAAAATGGCTAGGGATGGATATAGTTTCAATGACTGATATCAAGTGATGTCACCTGGCCTGATTTCACACTATTAAAAGTTTGGCTCTGACTTTTTTTGCATTAGCTTCAGTCTCAGGGAAGCCCTTTTTACATGGTAGTACTCAGAAGTTCCATCTTCAAAGCAAGTAATTCCAGCTGAAAAAGAGCTTATTTTTCCTAGTTGTTTCATCTAAAATGATGGTATGGAGTCTTTTGGACCAATGTGGGCCACATGTCCATCCTAAACCAGTGGCCGTGTTTGAGTGATGGACTATGATGAGTGGCCAGGCCTGGTTCATATTCTCACTCCAACCCTATTCAGGGTGGAGTAGAGGGAATCAGCCTTATATAACCTAATGACTGTGTGAGTAGAGGGTTGGGGACAATTTCTCTAAGGAAAATAGAGACAGTGTTACCAGAAAGTGGGGGTGGGGGAGAAATAAATGATAAGCAGGTAAAAATAAAAGGTGCCCTGTATAATACAACTAATGTATTTATTGACACTACCAACAAAAATTATTGCTAGGCACCAAACTAGGTGGTTTATAAACATCATCTTTTTCTTAGGATACTGTGAGTTAGATGAAATTACCCATATTTTATTGATTGGAGAAAGGAAACTCATAACAGTTAAATAATTTGCCTAAGGTCACTCAGCTAGTCAGTTGTTGGAGAGTTGAACCTCACTTTGGCCCTTTCCAGAGTCTGTGCTCTTACTATCCTATAGCTGAAGAAAAGTATACCAAACACACCCCAAGAGAAAGAGCAGGAGGCCATGATGCTTCCTGTTAAGGCCATCTGGATACCAGCAGTGACTGGACAATCACAGGTTGTAGCCCTGGCTGCATAAAATCTGTACCAAAGTACTTTAGTAATGGTGACACGGGAGCTTCTACTACTTTTCTCTAGGGGTTATGGAACCAGGGACTCTAACATGGTGCACTGTTCTGTGTCATTTCTGTACAGGTGTGGAATGGTTAATATGAATATTTAGATTAGCAGAAATGCAAAAGAAGTCCCCAAAGCCCCCAAAGGCCAGTCTGAAAGATGTACATGAACGGGGAAAGAGACAGGGCTGTCATCTCTGATGATAGCACTTAGGATCCGGCGATATGTAGGGAGCCACCTATATTAGTTGAGCAACCTCTTTTTCCAAGATGGCCGATAGGTTCTAAATCATATATCGATGCCAGTTGATTAATGGTAAACCATCTAGAGTGCTGTATTGAGAACAGTTCTGAACCTAATGGAAAAGAGGACTGTGATGGATTAGTGATGTCTGTAGTGGGTATAAGAGTGGAGGTAACAACATGATTGACTATTATTTGACATCTTAGGAAGCAACAGCTTCTCAGAGTCACTGTCAAGCCATTTGTGTAGAGGGGTCATGTCCCCAGGACAGGGGATTTTATAACTCAGGTCTCTGTGATGAAATATCCTATGGTCAATTTTCTGGAGGTTCTAACTGTCACTTAACACAACCCAAAATGCAGAGCTTCATTTTCCTAAGGAAAAATTAGTGTTTTTTTGTGCTGAGAAATTTTGACCTTGCTTGGGAGCAGGATGGGGAGAATTTACAAAACGTTTAGATGTAGTAAGTAAGATTTTGGGGTCCCTTTTCTTTTTAAATGAACATGGGTCTATCTATCTGTTTATCTACCTGCCTACCTACCTATTGTTCATCTATCATTAGCACCATTGATATCTATCTATTTTAATAGAGTTTATTTTTTAGAGTGGTTTAAGTTTCACAGCAAAATAGAACAGAGTTCCCATTGAGCTCTTGCCTCCACATATACACAGTCTCCCCGGTTATCAATCCTGCACCAGAGTGGTACATTTATTACAAACAGTGAACCTACATTAATACATCATAATCATCCAAAGCCCATATTTTACATTAGGGCTCACTCTTGGTGTTGTACATTCTATAGGTTTAGACAAATGTATAAAGAAATGTATCCACCATGATGGTATCAAACAGAGTAGTTTCACTGCCTTAGAAATCCTCTGTGTTCCACCTATTCATCCCTCTCCCAGCAACCACTGGTCCTAACCCCTAGCAACTACTGATTCTTTCACTGTCTCCATATTTTTTCCTTTTCAAGTATGTCTTTTGGTGGAATCATACATTATGTAGCCTTTTCATATTGCCTTCTTTCACTTAGTAATATACATTTAAATTTCCTCCATGTCTTTTCATGATTTGATGGCTCATTTCTCTTTAGCATTGAATAATATTCCATTATCTGAATGTATCACAGTTTATTTATGTATTCACCTACTGGAAGACATCTTGGTTGTCTGTATATTTAAAGACATAATGAAATTATAGTGACAGTTCTAAAGAAGTTTGTTTTTGATGATCCTTTTTCTCATTTTTCAGATCTCTGATTGGAGTAATTTTCTGGTACAGACTATGAGCGGAATGCAGTGAAAAATCTGGCCAACAGTGAAAATTTTGGCTTTATCCTCAACTTAGTATAGCATTTCTTCTCTTTAGTCGCACCTCATAATAGAAGAAAAATGTATGGAAGTGCAAGAACAATCACCAATCTGGAAGGGAGCCCTTCCAGATCTCCTCGTTTGCCAAGGTCTCCTCGTTTGGGCCACCGAAGAACAAGTAGTGGGGGAGGTGGAGGAGCGGGCAAGACTCTGTCCATGGAGAATATCCAGTCCCTTAATGCAGCCTATGCTACGTCTGGACCCATGTATCTGAGTGATCATGAAGGGGTGGCTTCGACAACTTACCCAAAGGGCACCATGACTCTGGGAAGGGCCACAAATAGAGCTGTATATGGAGGTCGCGTCACAGCCATGGGGAGTAGTCCCAATATTGCTTCTGCTGGACTTTCCCACACAGATGTCCTTTCTTACACAGATCAACATATAGGTTTGACCAGCTCATCCCATCATCACCACCACCAGGTCCCCTCCATGTTGAGGCAGGTAAGGGACAGCACAATGTTAGACCTTCAAGCCCAGCTCAAGGAACTGCAGAGAGAGAATGAACTCCTTCGGAAAGAGTTAGACATCAAGGACAGCAAGTTGGGGTCTTCCATGAACAGTATCAAGACCTTCTGGAGTCCAGAGCTCAAGAAGGAGAGAGTCTTGAGGAAAGAAGAAGCAGCCCGGATGTCTGTCCTCAAGGAGCAGATGAGGGTTTCCCATGAAGAAAATCAGGTAGGTTATGACTCATCTCAGTGTTTTGCTTTGCAGAAGAAAGTTCGGCATTATCAAACAAGCTCCGACTTAGTATGTGTTTGACTTGGAGACTACAAGAGGGCATAGGAAATATGAGATTACAGCTTGTGACCTCCTTATTTTCCAATGACCTTTTCACACTGTTGTGGAAGAGGGAGGATCAGTTTTCATTGTCTAACTTTGAGACTTGGTTAATTTTGCTTTCTTTTTCAGCAGTTACAACAGCAACTCAGATGTACTTCCTTTGAATAGAAGAGGAAAGTGTTAATTTTTGCAAGAGTAGACATTTAAAAATATTTTTATTGATTTTAGAGAGGAAGGGAGAAGGAGAGAGAGTTAGAAACATCAATGATGAGAGAGAATCATTGATTGGCTGCCTTCTGCATGCTCCCCACTGGGAATCGAACCTGCTACCTGGGCATGTGCCCTGACGCTCAACCACTGAAGCACACTGGCCGGGCAAGAGTAAACATTTTAATAGCAACATTTAGAGGACCACATCTGACCAATGAATTTTTTTTGAAGTATCAGCACTAGAATGAGTGGAGTTTGTTTTCTAAATATCGAACTGAACAAAATTATATAAGTGGTGTTGGGTAGAATGGGCTTGATATGTTAGAGAAACACAACACATTTTTGCCTCATCCATTCAATATTAACCACATGCTATGTGCAAGCCACCTTCAGACTTTTCTTTGATCCCTCTTCCATGTCATAGCAAGATTAGTTTTCCCAGCATCTACCTGCACTTATGCCATTCCCCTGCTTTAAAGCCCTCCATAATTACTCATTGCCTCCAGAATGAAGTCTACTTCTGTGGCTGAGCCTTCCATTGGAAAGCCTGACTAGCCTTTACAGCATTATCTCATACCACCTCCCTCCACATCTCCTAGGCTACCAGAACCACCACGTGGTAATACCTGTACATATTCAGGGTTTCCCACCTCCATAACTTTGCTCTTTCCATTATCTTATACTGGAGGACGTCACAACACCTCCTCTCCCTACCTCTTCCCTTTTAATTCAAGCCAGTCTTGATTTTCATATCCTACCTGTTCTGTGAGGCTCATTTATATGATGCTATTTTCATAAGGGCTTTGGAATCAGACATTCCTGGGTTTAAATCCCAGCCTCACCTTTACGTGGTAGTGAGATAAGTGCTAAGAGATGTGGAATAGGTGGTGCTATGCCATTTGGCTAAAAAAGTTTCCAGATATTTGAGATAATTTAAATTTGGCTAAACTCGTGATTCTCCGATAAGTGATCTTTATATGTTGACTTAAGGTAGTGCTCTGCCTTTCTTAGGGTCATTTGTGGACCCTCCTGTCTGTTTCCCTGGCTTCCAGCCTGTGGAGTCCAAGTACCCATAGAAGCATTTCTAATCTGTCTGAGAATCTGCTGTTTGTTCTGAGTGTGGAAAGCAATCATCTTATCCCTTTGGTTATCTGACAGTCTGCTAGTTTTCAGATGTGCAAATGTGATTTTCAGTTGGAACAGAAAGCCTGTCCTTTACTCCTAATTCAAATTAATGCTCTTCACTGTTATTTATATTTTTGTCTGACTTTGCTAGTTCATGCAAATCCTGTGAACCTGTTACAGCTGTGAGTGTTTCCCAGTCCGATACTGGTTTTCTTCCTTTTTTAGTTGTTTTGGGAAATGGTTACAGAAGTTTAGGAATAATGCATGTAGTGGCAAAATTGAAAGCTGATATCTAAACTTCTATTTTATGCTTTAATCATTAAATGTTTTTGAGCATAGATTTCCCACTTACAGACGTATATTTATTTATCAATTGCATGTTGTGCTACTATGTTAATATACTGTCTTCTATGACATTCACAAAAATTAAGTATGGAAAAGGCAAAGTAAAATAAATAGTATATTGAGGTAAATTTTAATGACACAAAGAACCATTTGACTCCTAGTAAAAACATTTAAAAAATATATTTTCTTGATTTCAGAGAGGGAGAGAGAGATAAAGACATCACTGATGAGAGAGAACTATTGATTGGCTGCCTCCTGCACACCCCGAACTAGGGATCGAGCCCACAGCCCAGGCATGTGCCTGACCAGGAATTGAACCATGACCTCCTGGTTCATAGGTCAACACTAAACCACTGAACCACACCATCCGGGCAGTAAAAAACATATAAAACCCCTTGTTCATTTCATGAGGGTTAGTTCAGTTTAAACTAGGTGACGTTCATAATTCTATTTAACTATCCCACGTTACCCTAAGCTGGAAACAAGTGAAGGGTTGAGGCTGTTCCCATTACCCCTTCCTTGTTCTGGAACCTATATGATCAGAGGCTACCTTGGGTGCTGTGGGTGAGATAGGACTGTGTAACATAGACCCAGTGAAAGCCCCAGTATTAATCTGTATATTAAATATAAGTATAATATAATTATTATTTTTAGGTTAAATATAAAAGGAGGAAGAAACACGGAGAGTGTGAAAAGTCAATTTACTTGCAATATGAGGTAGTATTACAAAGTAAAGAATATTAAGATTGCCAAAAAGCAAGTTACTTAAAAAAACATTGAAGTGCCCCTCCTTTCCCTCTTGGGAAGTCTGTCAGGATCCCTTTTAGGGGTATATGAGTACCTATTGGTCACGATAGGGTAGATCCTGATGCAATAATAATCAAGCTTCAAATCTCAGTGGCTTAACACATCAGAGATTTATTTTGTATTCACCTGAAGTATGAAGCAGGTCAAGTAGCTCTCCTCCAGGCAGTGACTCCAGATCCAGGCTTTCTGCATCTTGGTACATGGTTACAGGAAAGCGAGAGCGCCTGGAAACGGCATATTGGCTTCTCAGTTCCTTGGATTGGAAGAGACACAATTGCAAGGGGCTGGGAGGTGTTGTCCTCTCCTCTTTCCAGGAAGGAGAGTTAGATATGAAGGAGCACTAGAAATTTCTACCAGTGGGATTATTATGTTTGTCAAAAAGTAGAGCTAGATGAAATAAAGTTTGGGGAACAATGCAGACTGCTGCTGCTGCTGCTGTTTCTATTATTACTGCTGCTGCTACCAGCAGACATCTGTTGGGGGCCATTATGTGTTAGGCACTGTGCTTAGAGCTTTGTGTACCTTATCTTATTTAGTATTTGCATCAGTCATCTGAGGTAGGTGCTAGACTTTGTCTCATTTTACGGATGAAAAATAAATGTAGAGAGAATAAGCAGTTTGCCCAAGTTCATACAGCTGATAATTGACAGAGCTGCAATTTTAAGCTTTGGTTTATTTTGCGTCAACATCTAAATCTTAACTTTATGTTCACTACCTTCTTATAGAATCACTGACCTGTAAATAGAATCTTACTATAATAGGAAGATCATACTTCATATAGATTAGACGTAAAAAATGACTATAGACTGTCCCTGACTTATGATGTTTCAACTCATGTTTTTTGACTGTATGATGGTGCAAAAGCAATATGTATTCAGTAGAAGGTGTACTTAGAATTTTGATCTTTTCTTGGGCTACCAATATGTGGGATCATGCTCTGCTGTGATGCTGGGCAGTGGCGGTGAGCTACAGCTCACAGTCAGCCATGCAATCGTAACTGATACTCTACTGTGTGTTCCTGTGTTAGGTGCTTTTGCTCAACCGTAGGCTATTGTAAGTGTTCTGAGCATGTTTAAGGTAGGCTGTGCTAAGCTATGATGTTCGGTAGGTTAGGTGTATGAGATGCATGTTCAGATTGTGATATTTTCAACTTAGGATGGGTTTATCAGGATGTAACCCTAGTGTAAGTTGAGGAGCATCTGTAGTTTTGATAGAATGATTAAGAATGTGATTTAGGTTACTTAGTACTTTCATTCTTAATTAGGACTTTGTTTTTCCTAGAAATGGTTTTTGTTCTGCTTAGAATTTCTACCATTTACTATCACTTACTATAATTTCCCTTTAGAGGAAAAGACATGGATACAGTTTCTGCGTGGGAGAAAAGAATGTAAAAGAGAAGGGGACACGTGATTATGTTTTTTTATCTATAACAATCAAACAGTTCTACCAGAGGGTATTTGGATAATTGGAACTTTAGTAACTGAAATTCAGATGACCTAAGACAATATGAATTGCACTATGTGAATAGAAATGGGAGGCAGGCCCATTACTGAGTGAAGGTGAGAAAGCTAGAATGCTCATGTTTATGGTATTTATAGTTCTGTGAATTTAATACTCATTAGCATAGACCTTTTATCCTTATGCACAGTGTTGTTGAGGGTTCCCACTCATCAGTTCTTTTGCAGTAGATTTTGAAGTTGTAGTGGTTCTTTCCAAGGGAGCTGAATCCAACTCCAGATCTAAGGGAGGATGTTGCATGCCCTTCCTGTGTTACAAGAAACACTGGACTGTTTGAAACCTTGGAGCCAGTGGTAGGTGGCTGTGACAAAATTTCTCCTGTGCCAAGGGATGATGCTACTCAGGTTTCTGGATGGATATTATACTCCAAAGCCCCTCCACCCCTAGGCTTTCTCCAAGGCCCTACTTCTCAGCCATACAGAGCTGCACGAGTAGAAATGCATTTGTGACTACTAAGAGTTACAGTACTGGCATTTGGAATCTGGCTTGTTTGTATGAACCAGATTGCATGGATGCAGAGTTATCCCTATGCTTTCTGCTTCATGATGTTCTTTCCTGAATGGAAGAAGCATGGGGTGGTGTATTATGACAGCTAATTCTTTGGAATGGAATGAACACATAGTCCATGCTCTCAGTATCACACCAGTAGGTTGATTTGGAGAGCAGTGAGGAGAAAAAATTTAGAATGGATGTTTGGCTGCCACTTGAGACAGCCCCTTAATATTTTAATAGCCTGTGTGGGGTTGGGGGTGGAAGAATGCAACTACATGGGTGTAAAGGAACCCAATTTTCTTTAAAAGGTTATATGGTTGTTTTTTTTCTTGACAGCTCCATTCTATTTACTTGTATGATGGAGATCAGAGAGAGAAAACATGGTAGAGAATAAATTTACAGAAAGTTAAAGGGACTTATATCTTACAGCTTGGCGCATATAACTTATTGACTTTTCAGATTCTTGGATATTTTATGCAATTATTAGTTTTGTATTTTTAATGGATTATTTTTTCCAAATTAGGTGTACCTAAAACAATATTTAAACATTTCCCTAAGTTGTGCATGGCTAGCCAAGGATCTGCATGAATATAAATAGCATCACACACTGGGAGATTGTACTAGATTTAATATTTATCCGTCTCATGTGTGCAGAAGTGGGACAAGGTCATTGGGAAACGTAACCTAAGAAGTGTAAGTAAGCCCGTCTGGGGAATGCTACGGCTTTTAAGCAATGGTTATGTGATAATTTCTATTTCTGGCTTAACACAATAGGAAATAATCTACTCTAAATCGATATTAATATGGGGTTTTGAGCTACTTGCAATATATGACTTGATTCTCATTCTGAGAGTGTAACTTGAAAAGGTCAAGCTAGATCACATTTCTGTGTTTCCTTTATTATTAGTTTCTCTCTTATTTGTATAATTGCAGGGTCATTTCAATAGGGGTCATTCAATTCTGTTTTAAAATAGTTATTTCATTGTGAGTGTCCAGATATGAAGAGTTGTACCAATTGGAAATGGGTGATAGAATCCATTCTCTCTCCTGTTGAGAAGGTGGTGAGGCAGCTATCTTATGAAGGGCCAGTTGACAGTTAAATGCCACTGCAAGTCACCTTGAGCACTGAACGTTTGTGAAACCAAGGGCTCTGCCCTTGAGTGTCAGGTCCCCTCAGGTTTGTAGGTAGGACTTAAACAAATTCACTGCTCAAACAGACCTATCTTATCCCTGTGCCTTCTTCCAGGCTCCATTCCTTCTACTACTCTGTCTGAGATCCATGCATCCCTCAAAGCCAATATTTCCAAAGTGTGTCTGGGGAAATAGCATTTTCCAAAGAGGATTCTCTGGTCAAATAAACCTGAGATGTAATAGGCTAGATAGTCCTGTCCTAAGGACTATCCTAAGGACAAAATCATAATGCATATGTTATGGGTTAAATTGTATCTCCCCAGAAAGATATGTTGGATTCTTAATCCCCATTAACTCAGAATGTGACTTTATTTAGAGATAGGGTCTTTACAGAGGTAACCAAGTAAAAGTGAGGTCATTAGGGTGGGCCCTAATTCAGGGGAATTTAGACACAGACACAGACATGCACAGAGGGAAGAGTATACAGAGACAGGTTGAAGACAGTCATCTGCACACCAAGAGAGGGGCCTGGAACAGAGCCTTCCCTCATAGTCCTCAGAAGGAATCAACCCTGCTGACATCTTGATCTCTAACTTCTAGCCTCTAGAACTGAGACAATAAATTTCTGTTGTTTAAGCCACCCAGTTTGTGGCACTTTATTATGGCAAAACTAATACAACATATCAGCATGTGAAATGCTCTGACTCTTGCAATTAAAAATGTTTATTAAAGTTTTTTAAGCCAGTAATTTCCCAAACTTACTTGACTATGAAACGTTATCTTAAGCAGTAATGCTGTGTAACTTGCCATCCCAAAACTAATTGGCTAAAAAAGACAAGCATTTATCTCTCCCTCACATATTTGCCGGTTGGCTGCAACTTCGCTGGGTAGGTCTGGACTCAGGGCACCAGGCTCTAGTCTGTAAGTTGGTTTCAGTTATGACAATGTCTTCTTCTCACAGCAGCAGCTACTTAAGGTTTCATATTCTCATGGTGGATCGCAGACATCAGGTGTCCAACCAAACCCCACAAACATATTTAAAGCCTTTGTTTGCATCATATCCACTAACATTCTGTTGCCTAAAGCATGTTACATGACCAAGGCCAAAGTTAGTGAGGTCAGCGAAATCTACTCCCTGCCAAAGCAGAGAGGGGGTGGAATAATCAAGTGTGTGGCAAATAAAACTCAAATAAAACCCAAGTGGAAATCTGGGAGATTCTGGGAAAGCTTTTGTTTTCTTGATAAAAGGCATGTCACCGGCAATGCTTCCTTCTCCTTCTTCCTGTCTTGAGTGCCGATGTGATGCTTGCAGCTGTGTCATCTGTATAGTAACCATGGAAGAGAGACCGAGATGAGCACAGATACACGTGCCCTGCTATCTCTGAGCAGTGCACCAGCACCTGGAGTGGCTGCCGCCAGACCTCTAGTCACGTGAGAAAATAAACCCCTAATTGTTTAAGTCCCTGTTGGTTGGATATTCTGTTACTTGCAGCTCAATACCTTCCTAACTGATAAAACATAGAAAACCATTAATTGATAAGTGTTACTAATAATAATTACTGGCCGTAAAACAGGTGCATTTCAGGAGGTGAAATGAGATCTTAAAGGACTTTACACATCAGAATGAAGAAATCTACTTACTAATTATATTAAGCAATATTTCAAAGTAGTGACACAAATGCTACTCAAAAGCCCGAATAAGAAAAAAGGAATTTATTAGTTTCTGTAATTAAATTGCCGGAAGGCTTAGGTGTGGAGCTTGGGGTTGACTAAACCCAGGGCCTCAAACTGTAGCAGGATTATGGGTCTCCCCATTGCTTCATCTCTGGTTCTCGGTGTCTGCCTCTATGTGCAAGCCTCATTTTCTCCTTCATGTGGTGGACTGTCTTGGCTGCCAGTACCACAATGGAAGGGTTAAGGGATCCCTATGTCTTCACTTCCTGCTTGGATAATTTATGGAAGGATTTGGTCCTGCCTGAGTTATATCCTGCCTCCAGACTTGGTGAGTGCATGTGGCAGGGATGGGGACAGGTATGTGAAAAGGGGTTACTGTGACTGGTGACCCTATTAGAACAGCAGGCATTGGGAGAGGAGCAGTTTTCAAAGTTACTGAGATGAGGAGTGAAGGGATACTCTGGGACAAACACAGATGTCCGCTGCACTGGCTTGAGCTGTGCTTGGTCACTCTCTTTCTCCGAATGGTTTAAGGCCTTGTAAGTCCTATCAAGAGACCTGAGAAATTAAGAAGTCAATCGTATGTCATATCTGTGTATATGTTTTCATTTAAACTCTGGTGTGAAATGTGTGTGTCTTATGTGTATTTTTCCCAATGTTACATAGGTACATGGATTTGGAACTGGATAATATGAACTAATTTAGCACCATAACATAACTTGGAATGTTGAATCTTAGAAGGAGCAAAAAAAGTGTCCATCTTCCTCATCTTGACATAGTCTTCTTCAGCTTTTCAGAGAATTGTAGCTTTTGTCTACCTTTCCAGAAAGGTGGAAAAACTTTGGTTCAGATTTAGGCAGTGATCTACTTAGACTAAAACCACAATTGTAATGCCTTTCATGGGGAGGTAAAAACTTCCTTTGGTTCTGAAGATAGATGAGATGGCACTGAGCCAACAGTTGATTTCTTTGTTTGCCAGAGTGTAGGAGAATGATTTGAAGTGAACTATATGTCTTTGTCACAGATGTCAGCTGGTTTTTGCTTCAGTAATCTCTTGCAGTCAGCCCTAGGATCAGCCATGTGCATTGTATTAGTAGCCTTAGAGATTTTTATTCCCAGGTTTTCTTACGAAAGACTTGGCTAATGGGAGGAAAATAAACATTCTTGTACGTTGGACCTTGGGAGAGCTAAATGACTTCCATGTTCCATTTTCTCTCTGGATCACTTTATTTTGGCTATGGAAGAGCAACAGCTCACAACCAAAGAAAACATTGTGGAATATTTCAGTGAGATTTTAGACTCACTTGTGCCAAAGACACTTATTGAAACCGAGCTCTAGGAGGGGAAGGCAGAGGGAGTGGTCACCCCCAAAGCATTCACTGCCTGATACAATTCCCTACAGACAACATCCTCAGAGGATTTTAAGAAGCAAGTCTATGTTGACAGGAGCAAGAGTAACAGAGTGATTTTATCGCCAGAGCAGATGGGGTGGGTTCTGAACCTGGCCTCTTCTGGCCAGAGTGCAATTTCGGTTTCTATAATTAGTTGCAGGTGGAGCTCTTGTGTTGTTGTTTTGGAGTCCACTGACATCTGTGTGCAAATTCCCACCATCCCCAGTTGGCATTTGGACTCAATAAGTGGTTTGGCTTTGCAGGAATATAGAAAATTGTAAATCTATTTTACACACACACACACACACACACACACACACACAGCTGCTGCAAAGGTCAGGTTCGGAAAGCTGTGGAAAGCATTTTAAGAAGTTTGGGAAGTAGGCTTTAGGCAGAATGTGGGCATGCAGCCAAGAGCTGGGGCAGCCTGACAAACATAATTCTGGCACGTGCCATTCCCCACCCTTCCCCCCTCCCGGTTTCTTTGAGAAGCCAGCATTTGATTATATCTTGGAAGTGATATGCAGCCATTTTGTTTTTTAGCAGGAATATTCTGTAGAGAAGTAAAGACTGAGCCGCTACTTTATATCTCACAAACCCATAGTTGCGCTTGTACAATCTAGTTTGACTACAGGTATATTGGTCAAATTAACTTAGTGATTCTCAATTACTGGGACAATTTTGCCTCTCAAGAAACATTTGGCAATGTCTGGACACATTTTTGTTTTTTGAAACTGGGTGGGATATGCTACTGGCATCTACTGGGTAGAAACCAGGGATGCTGCAAACATCCTACAATGAATAATAGAACAGAGTGTCAGTTTGTACAAGGCTGAGAAGTTTTGAGTTAATTGGATGATTACTGTATCTTCATTTTTCTTCATAGTTTGCCTGTACTCAATTCTTTCACTTTGTAAAGTGATAATCAAAATGTATCTATGGTGGGTTGAGGGGCTGGGATTTCAAAAGATGGGAGAGGGGTTGGGAGGGATGGGTGAAAAAGGTGAAGGAATTAAGAAGTACAAATTGGTAGTTACAGAATAGTCACAGGGATATAAAATACAGCATACAGTCAATATTATTGTAATAACTATGTATGGTCAGATGGGTACTAGATTTGTCGGGGTGATCACTACATAAGTTATATAAATGTCCAATCACTGGATTATACACCTGAAACTAATATAACATTGGATGCCAACTGTAATTGAAAAATAAAAAAATTATTAAAAATGTATACATTTATTTAAAAATAATGACATAAAAGATAAAACCTATTTCATGATTTTGAGGAAAGGAATTAATTGTGAATGACTAAAAAAACCCCAAAACCTTGACCTGGACTATCACACATGAATCTTCATACACCTTGAATTCTTTTAGAACTAGACATTTGGTAAATAGAGATCAATCTTACAAGGAAATGAACAACCCTTTAAGGAAATGAAAACTGTTTTTAAACCTATTATTTCCTCATACTGTCATTTATTTTTTATGGTGTGTTTTTTTGGTCCATGTTTGACATTGATCTTGAAAGCGGGGGGAGAATAAACATTTTGTTTTTTATTTATTGAATTTGTTGGGGTGACATTGGTTAATAAAATTATTTAGGTTTCAGGTATATAGTTTTATAAGACATCATCTGTATATTGTATTATGTGTTCAACACCTCAAGTCTCCTTCCATCACCATTTGTCTCCCTAACTCCCTTTCCTTCTGGTAATCACCATACTGTTGTCTGTGTCTATGAGGTTTTTTTTCCCTCTTTTCTTTTTCTTAAAGAGAATAAGCATTTTTGAGCCCCTACTAGGTGCCTGGAATTTACTAGTTGCTTTCTGTGTGTGAGAGCACAACAGCCTTGCAAGACACGTGCCATCACTGTTTATCGATGAGAAACAAGGCAGAGATTAAGTGGCCTGCCTGAGGTTTCACCATTAGGTATAGTTGGATTTGAATCTAGGTATGCTTAGCCCCAAAATTGTGTTCTTTTCACTGTTTTGAAGAGAACACACAGATTTACCTGAAAAGCAGAGAATTTGGTGCTGAAATGGAAGGCCTAGTATAGAGTGGAAGTCGCAGTGCTGCCCGACAATATCTTCAGGATGCTGTCAAAGAGGCACGCAGAAAGGGTGGGAAGCAAGAATGAGGAAGGAAGCACATTGCTGGGCGCAGCAGAGGAGAGAGGGGCAAGCAGGAAGGAGCAAATGCATTCTTGTCAAGCAAATGAACAGAGGAGAATGCCAAATGAACACTCCTATCTTGGAAACCTGTCCAGAAGGACAGGAGAAGCAACTTCATGACTGACTGGAAAATTAAAACCACAGCAGAGAAATGAGAGAGATTATTGCTCAGGATGCTTCATTAAAGATCCAGCAGATTCTTTAGGTAGTCATGACTTTGATAAATTCACTGGATTCACAGAGCAGAGCTTTAAGGATGGGGAAGCTCTTTATTATGGATTATTGGACTTTATTGAAGATGATCTCATTAATTCAGTTAGAATTCTTTCTGACTTTGCCTCCAACCACAGGAACTTCAGGGCACATAAATTGCCTCCTGGCCTAAGAGTCCCTCAACTGGCACCTCTCAGCTTCCTCTTCAGGTGGTTTCTGACCTCACTGGGTGGTCACACCCATTCAGGATTTGTCTTTTGGGTTGTTTCAAATCTTGTGTCTCAAAGTCAGGTCTTCCCCTCTTGGGTGCCAGCATTCCTGATTTCCTTCTCTCCCATCAACTTCCCTATGAAACCTCTTTGTCCTCTTTGAGAATCCAACTCATTCATTTACTAATCCATTCAATTACTTTTTGTTTAAGAGAGAATATAGTAACTGCAAGTAGTAAAAACCCATTCAAGCATGTTGAAGGAAAAGAAGGGATTTACTAGGAACATATAAGAGTTCCTCTCAGACCTTAAGGGTAGGAAGGGTAGGTGTTTTGGGGGGCTAGAATAAAATCATTTGGAAAATAGCAATTATGACAAAATCAGTCTCTCTCTCTCTGTTTTCTCTCTTGCTATGTGTTTATATGTGGCTTGTGAAAAAGTGGCCACTCAAGGAAAGCATGTGTCTTTTCTATTCAAGTGCTCATTGGAGTCTGCCTAGAGTTGCTCTCTTTCAGTTTCAAATTCAGAGAACCAAGAATCTGATTGGCCAGCTTGAATCCCAGGTCTGTTCTAGGTCCAGTTAGCTGTGGCCAAGAGAGTCATGGGATCCATTTCCCACCCCTCCAACCCCCACAGCAGAGCTATGGAAAGAGACTCTGAAAAAGAGGCATGATGGGTAGAATCTCTAGCAATAGAGCTTGTGGGTAGGTGGGTAGGAGGAAAGGGCAGCCATTGCCAGGAAACATGTTTGTGTAACACATAATTGGGAGCTTGCCTTATTTCAGTTATTAGGAAGACCAAGATCAATCAAAGAAAGTTAGCTACTCTCACCTGTCTATACCTAGGTATTTCAACAGCAACTTCAGGAGCCTTCTGGAATCTCTTGATTTTCACACCCACCTTGTCAACCCCTACTGCTGATTGTGCCCAATGGAGAAATTCTGGAAGTGGTATTCACTAACACCAGGATTAATTCATGCTGTCTTATCTTAGTGGCTCTCTTATATGTCAGATTGCATCCTCCATAAACATCTTAAAATCTCCACTTTTTATAAACTCCCTTAGACTTGGTTCTCCATGATGGATGATATTATGATGCTAGTTAGGATTTGCTACTTTTAGAACTAGGCATGTTTCTGAAATCTTCATATAAAATTTATAGAAGATCCCAAGGAATACTGAAACCAGTAGAAATAAGTAAATATACGAGTTACAAAGTTGAACAATGCACATAATGACCAATTAGAAATTGCTCAAATTCTTAAATGCAGCAAGTAATAAATGAAATGTGGTTTATCAGATTTTAAAAATTTCACCCTGTGGTTTTTAATTTTGGGGGTCATGTGCTCTTTGAGCATATGAAAACTTTGTCATTTTCCCTAAAAAAGTGTGCATAACTGAATTGTAACTTCACTTCCTTACCCGTGCTCTGAATCCCAAGGGCATCTAAGAATATTTAGGTATTGCATTAATATTGCATGTGTATTAGGCATAAGTAGTTCCTAGTACTTAATGAAATGAATGAGCTTTTGGTAATGTGAGACATGTTTTCAGCTCACTACTATTCAATTTGTGCTGAGAAGTAGGGGACATGTGCCAGGATTTTGGGGATAGTTAAAAGGTGTGTACATCAGTACGGTGAAAACTTATAGACTATTAGGTATTGCATTAATATTGCATGTGTATTAGGCATAAGTAGTTCCTAGTACTTAATGAAATGAATGAGCTTTTGGTAATGTGAGACATGTTTTCAGCTCACTACTATTCAATTTGTGCTGAGAAGTAGGGGACATGTGCCAGGATTTTGGGGATAGTTAAAAGGTGTGTACATCAGTACGGTGAAAACTTATAGATAGACTGCACCACATTCACTAAATGTATTCAAGTAGAAATTACTAGAGGTGCTAGATTCTAGTTCACCCGCCAGAATAAGTTACCTTAAAAGAGTTTGCATAGTGTTGGGTGTCATAGTAAGGTACATGTTTAAATATTTTCATTAGGGATTTCTAGTTCATCATGTTTGTCTTGGGGCCCTTAAATTCCCAATTCACCTCTGTTAATTCTATTTTACTTCTTTGTAATTGCAAATAAAATCGAACACTGTAAATTAAATTATGCTGTAGGCATTTGTGATAGAGCAAGGAACAAAAGATTTTGGGTTACATGGGTACCTGCTGTGTTCCTATTTATATGCTAAGGGCTGAAGAAGACTTTGAAGAGTTGTCCCCTTACTGTCTAGTGAAAATCATTAGAGACCCATTTCTTTTATCTACTAGTATATAGAACGTGAATAAGGAACACAGCAGTGATAGACCTAGTTTTTGATGGACAATTGACTCTACCTTGGAACTTTACGAGAGCATGAAGTTTGAGCTTGCCAAATTTACTTACCTTTCTGAGAGTAGCCCTTGATGTGAGCTTTCTTTTCTGTAGAAACCTAGCCAGAGTCCAGGAGAGTGGATACAGCATCCTCCCAGGACCAGCCAGGGTAGGGCTTCTGGAAGGGATTGAGGAAGGCTGGGGCTCCTGACTTTCTCAGGCAAGCATATGAGACTGTCCCATTGAGCACACCCATGTCACTAAAGTATGTTTCCTTGATAAGAATAAAAATGTTCAGTATAGCCCAGTGGTCAGCAAACTCTAGTCAACAGAGCCAAATATCAACAGTACAACGATTGAAATTTCTTTTGAGAGCCAAATTTTTTAAACTTAAACTATATAGGTAGGTACATTGTTATTAACTTAATTACGGTACTCCTAAGCTGGCCTTTGCTAAAAACGTCCTCAATCTGATTGAGGTATGTTCGCTGAGGTCGACCCCTTCCAACTCTCCCATCCACACTCGTCTTGTATACTTGTTTCGTCTGTCTCCTTTCCGAAAACCGACTTCTGCGCAGGGGCCATGAAGTTTCAATCGCACTGTACGGGCGCTCCCGCATGTGGTATTTTGTGGAAGAGCCACACTCAAGGGGCCAAAGAGCCGCATGGGGCTCGCGAGCCGTGGTTTGCCGACCACTGGTATAGCCCATAAAAAACTTCCTACATGTACTCTAAGTGAAATAATGATCTTTCAAATACTGTGCTGAAGGGCTTGCATATGGTATCTCATTTAATCCACATGATGACCCTGTGAAGTAGATACTGTTAATGATATCACTATTTTATATGTGAGCAAGGCAATGCTAGAGGGGAAGTTACTTGTCCAAGGTTACACAAGGTTACAGTTAGCAAGTGGCAGAGCTGGGGTTGAGCCCATGCAGAGTTAGTCCTCAAAGTCAGGGTTAACTCTAGTAGAGAGAGAGAGAGAGGAGAAAGAGAAATTGACCCATGAAGGTCACTCAAAGTCAGGGTTAACTCTAGTAGAGAGAGAGAGAGGAGAAAGAGAAATTGGCCCATGAAGGTCATTTTTGTTGAGAGAGAGAGAGAGAGAGAGAGAAGAGGTCATCTTCAAACTGTCATCACTGGATACACAAGTATTTTTGTGATATGCCAAGGAGGTACCATATCACAATCTTGAGAACAGTTTCTCCTTATTGTCTTGTTCTCTCTTCTTTATAGTGTCATTGGAATTAGAATATCCTGCTCTTGAAACCAAATTTAGATGAACTTCTTGGGGGTGGCTAGGAGAGTTTCTCCACTGAAGTATAGACCCCCTTAGCTGAATCCAAGCCAGTTCATGTTGATTTGCAGATGGCTGCTCTGGAAAACTTGGGGCCATAGCTAGAAAAAGGGGAAGACTCACATTACATTTTCTGGTAGGCTGCATTAAAATATTTTCTGTGGCATAAGGTGGAAACTAAATTTTTGTATCTCTATAGGGAGTAATAGAGGAAAAAAGTGACAGTGACTTTCCAGTAAATATTATTATCTGATCCCTCAGGAAAGACAAACTTTCCAGTTGCCCAAAGAAGATCACATGGCCTCCAGGTCTAGATAGACTGATCCAACCAGCCAAAATCCTGAGGACTCAGAGGAAGTGATTTATTGATTAATTGATTTGTGTAGACTTGGGCCTCTTTTGCTCATCTGTGCCTACTGAATTCATCTGCTGCATCAGCTCTGTCTAGCTTAAACTCTTATAAATGACACTTTAGTAGTTTATATCGAAAGAATAGTCTCCCAAATCAAGTTCTCTAACTCAAATACCTCCACTGGCCTTTAGATGTAACTCCCACTTTCCAATGGAGACATCACTGGTGCTCCCCAAGGGGTTCAAACAAGGTAATGACTGAATGGCTGAAATGGATTAAGTCAACAAACATTGAACCTGTGTGTGCTGAAGGTATGGTAATAGACAAAAATTCCTGCCTTTGTGGAGCTTCCGTTTTACTGTGGGGAAACGAAAGAAGTCAAAGGATTTGAGCTCGGACCACTGGGGAGACTCAGGAAGGGAGAGATCAGGAGTCTGGTTCTTTGATCATGTTTTGTTGCAAAGCCTCACTGATCCAGGTGGTGAGGCAAAGTCGGGTTTGGTGGAATGGGCTTTCTCATGGCCTCTGCCAGGGCATTATTATGGACTGAAGAGGGTGGATATTAGGCTGCAGTGGGTTGGAAGTGGTAATGTTGATTTTTATACTCTTCCTGCAAGGAGCTTAGCTTGAAAGAGTGGTAACTGGAGAGGGATGTGGAGTTTGAGGAAATATCCTTTCACTAATGTGTGACATACTTGACCACATTTTTAACTTGTAGGGAATGGGCTGGTAGAGAGAGGGGTTATTGGTGGAAAAAAGTCACAGAGAAAGAAGGTAAGGTCAGCCTTGGGGATGGGGTAAGGTTTCTCTTCCTCAGATCCAGGGAGGAGGTAGTTAGAAAAGGTCCAGATAGAGACCTTACTAGTTGTGGAGTGAAAGAAGTACCTTTTAACCTAAGGAGACTGGTTTATAAAAAAGAGAAAGCCACAGACTAAGAATTAACTTAGACTTGAATTCGATGCCAAATAGGATGTGATTTTGGCCAAATTGCCTCTTTTCCCTGGACCTCAGTTTTTCCTGCCGCATCGCTGAATAAAATGGTCTCAAAGGTGTATGTTGGCTGAAACATGCCACACTTCTAAGCTACTTGAATTTTTTTAGGAAATTCAGAGTGCCCTGATGGTGCAAACTGTCAGTGTTACGCGACTCGCGAGTGCGATTTGATGGGGGCATGGGGCTACGATGGGGCAGGTGTGGTTGCAGCAGGCCAGGGTCGACATGTTGGCAGTTCAGTTTGATGTGTTGGTGGTTTCATTCACGTGTTACTGATGGGCTGCGTTGCTTGCTGTGGGATGACACAGTTAGCCTGTTATTCTGTTTTGTTGAGACAGGAGCCACCAGCATATCCCAGGAGAAATTTTACAAGTAAAGGCTAATTTTACTTTTGCTGTTGATGGCATTTCTCAGCTGTACTAATTAGCATCCTGATAGAAATACTGTAGAAATATACTCCATGCTCCCAAGAGTGCAGAGGGGAAAAGAGATTCTTAAGTAATCCAAGAAGGGCTTTTACCTGTGGATCACAGAGCTACAGCGCTTCCTTAGTCATGGCTTTCTTATGACTAAGATGCTCTGGCTTAAATAGGAATTCTGTGTTTGCTTTGCTTTTTGTTTTCAGACTATTCTATTCCCTATTTGATGTCAATTGCAAATAAAAATTATTTTAGAAAGGAAGATGATAGTTATGCATTGAATGTTGTGTCAGTTTTTTAAGGTATTTTGTAAGTTTGGGAATTATGTCTTGCTTTCTCCCTTAGTTCCTTAATATCTGGCTATTCTTCCATCCATCCATCTATCCATCTATCCACTTATTAAAAATTATATCCCTGAATAATAGCAGTTGTTGGTAAATAACTGAAATGAAACACACAAGTATGTATAAAGCCAAGGCCTCTTGGCCTTTATGAGGCCAGGAGGACTAGATCTAATTCTCATTCTGCCACAAGTTGGCTGTGTGACATTGGGAATGAGTTAGCATGTGAAAACCTGGATTTCTGAATTTTCTTAAACACCAGCCAGATGGTAGCCCTGAACCCAGTGAGCTGGAGCTAAGCAGCTGTTGCTTGCCTTAAGACCTCCTGTTGGATATTTTGTGGGATGTTGTCTCTCTGGGGTGCTCTAGTCCACCCCTTGGTTGACAACGTTCATTCTTAGTTTGAAGATTAAAAAAAAGGTGAACAATTTCAAATTCCAGATGTTAGAAAAATATGTGCATCTTGTGGCCCCAAAGTCTTGGGTGAGAATCCTGACTCTACCTGTGGGAGGGGGTTGTGGTGTCACCTTAATCATTCTCTTGACCTCAAGGAATTTATGAGCCACTTACACAGGATTGGAAATGGAAAAGGACCTCCTTTTGGATATTTGGGGAAAGGGAAATGCATAAGGCATATTGGTTAATTCTTGAAAGTCAAAAACAATTGACATGATTATGGATGATGCTGGAAGTATGGTACTGGCCTGGAGTAAAAGGGATCATTTTTCACAGATAAATGGAACAAAAGGGATGAGAGAACTTTAAAAAATTCACCCTAGATTAAGGTGCCAGGCATCTGATGCTAAGAAGGCAGATGCTGAGGTCCTTTTAGGGCATTTGGAGGAGAGGAGATCCTTTGTTTGATTTTTCTAATGACTTGGATTTCTACAGCCGCTCATGGTTCTTGAACTTCTTGGGAAAAGTACTGGCAAACAGAGAAATTATGTTTGTGATGAAATCAGCATCCCAGACCCCCATTTCCTAAGGCCACTGTTAATTTCAATAGTATTTAGCTTCATCCCAGCAGCTGGCTTGGATTTTACATTGGGAGAGATATGACAAGGGGAGGGGTGTGTATGCATGTGTGTATGTGTGTGGATCCAGTGCTATAATTAGAGCAGGATAACCATTGCAACAGATTGATGGTTATTTGGTTTGTGGAGAAATGGCTTTCATTTCCCCGAGTGTTTCATTTTCTTGGTATTTTTCAAGTCTGCATTATCACTCAGATGATTAATAGGGAGTTCAGTACATCAGAGGACACTTTATGATGAGTATTATTCTTTGAGATAACATAGCTTATTGCACGCATTTGCCATCAGAAAATAATATGAATTTGTTAGGAATTTGGGTGGGGTTCTGGTGTTTGAAAGCTAGTGCTCCTTCTTCCTCTCTTCAGTGTCTGACCAAGGCGGGTATACACCTGATGTCCAGCAGTCAAAGGGAGACAGAGTATGACTTTATTAATCTTTGGGGATGAGCTCAGTATCCCTCCATGAAGGGATTTTTGATTAGGGACAGAATTTGCTATTCCCTCCCCACCAGATCCCAAGATGACCATCCTGCTGCATGCTGACCCCATGTAGCCACCATGTTCCGGGGGACATCAGAGTTAGCAAGAGGCTCTGGTGTGCTTACCACGTGGATACCCAGAGTGAAAGGGTAAAGAGAGTGGGCAGGGCCCACTCCTGTAAGGCAGGGAAAGGCCCTGCCTGCCTTACTGGTCCCAGGGCTGGGAAGCTGGGAGGATGGCAGAGCTGCTTGAGACGAGCAGTGTTTCCAAGAATGGTCATCTTGGAAGAGTAAGAAAAAGATGGGAGGCTCAGGGCCAGCTTGCCCAACTGTTGGGGCTGGCTGAGAGAGGATGTGGGACATTGTGTTCCTTTTGCGTTCTAGAGACTGTCCACTAGCATGACACCTTCCAGTCAATGTCCTGATCACTGGCCAATCAGATTAGGCCCTTCTTTTTTGGGGTAGGGCCAATAAAGACTGTCAGAGAGGTGCACATCTAGGGTACTGGGATTATATCTTGATATCCAACCCCCTCATAAGAAATTGTGGGATAAGATTTGTCACCAATTTCCAAACATAAAGATAAATGCTGCTAATGTGTCTATCAGTTTTCCCCCCTAGGCACTGTGATATTCCCGATTTTATAATTAACCCTTTATCAATAGCTAGATAGATGTTGGAATAAAATAATAGTAAAGCTAACATTTATTGAGCGGCTATATATCAAGCTTACCTATTGATTCATTTACTCCTTAAAATAACACTGTAAGGTAGGTGTCATTTCTGTTCTCATTTTACAGATGAGAAAATGGAGGTTTGCAGCTGGCAAATTGTGGAATCAGGACACCTACCTTGGTGGTCAAGTTCAAAAATGCATGTACAATTCTGTCTCTCAAAGAGGTGGGGAAGAGATACTGAACAAGGGGCTGGCCTAGGGTTGGGAGCCCAGCATGTAGTTCAGAGTCTGGCTTGGCTGTGCCACCCACCTGTTGTGTGACTGACAGCACATTGATAAATTCCTCACTTGGAGCCTTAGTTTCCTGATCTGTAAAGTGGGGATGTGATTTCTGTTCAAGGTTTTTGGGCCCACTGTGTGACCCACTGCCTTAGTTTCCTGAGGCTGCATCAAAAGTAACACTAACTTGGTAGCTTAAAAGATCAGAAATTTATTCTCTCATGTAGTGGAAGCTAGAAGTTTGCAATCAAAGTGTCTGCAGGGTTGGGTCCTTCTAGAGCAGCGGTCCTCAACCTGTGGGTCGCGACCCCTTTGGGGGTTGAACGACCCTTTCACAGGGGTCGCTTAAGACCATCGGAAAACACATATATAATTACATATTGTTTTTGTGATTAATCACTGTGCTTTAATTATGTTCAATTTGTAGCAATGAAAATACATCCTGCATATCAGATATTTATATTAAGATTCATAACAGAAGCAAAATTACAGTTATGAAGTAGCAACAAGAATAATTTTATGGTTGGGGGTCACCACAACATGAAGAACTGTATTAAAGGGTCGCGGCATTAGGAAGGTTGAGAACCACTGTTCTAGAGGCTGTGAGGGAGAATACATTCCATGCCTTTCTGCTGGCTTCTGGTGGCTGGCTGCCAGCAACCCTTAGCATTCCTTGGCTTGCAGATGCATCACTCCAATATCTGCCTCTGTTTCATATCACAATCTCCCTCTGCCTCTCTCCTATGGGGACACTTGTCATCTCGAGATTTTTATTTACATTTGCAAAGACTCTTTTTCCAGATAAGGTCACATTTACAGATTCAGGGAGTTAGGATTTAGACATATCTTTTTTGAGGCCACTATTCAACCCACTACACTCACCCTCCAGCTTTTTTAATGCTGCAATATGAAAATGACCACAGACATTGGAAAAGAAAAGATTAAAGCCAGGTAGTAGGCAGTTTGGCATAATGGCTAAAAACATAGAATCTGGAGCCAGAGCCCTGGTTTCAAGCATTGGCTCTGCTACTATCAGCCCTGTGACCTTGAAAAAGTCACTGAGTGTCTCTGGGCCTCAGTCTTCTACTCTGTAAAATGGAGCTGATAATAATAACATTACAGGATGATTAAATGAATGACTGTGTAAAGTGCTTAGAATAATGTTAGTGTTAGCTGCTATTATTGTTGCTGTTGTGACTTCACTTAGAAGTTAAGTTCATGCATATGATCTTGATAGAGAAATTAATTCTATGAAGGATGCATTTGAAATATGGCAAGAAACAGCCCACAAATATGCTATTTTCCCACCATATTTTAAATTAGTGTGTCCAAATGTGTCTGAAATGTGAGGATTATACTTTGCAGCATGTTAAAACAATTTTTGGCTTAATCTTTTCAGACATTAAATAAACTGAAAACCGAGTGAGGCTGTGCTCATGTTGGAAGAGGCGGGTGAGCAGATGGGAGGTGGCTGGGGGAGCATTTTGATGTGCTCATGGAGGAGGCGTTAATATTTCAACATCTTTCTCATTATTTACAGATAATTTTTATGAGAGATTTTTAGAGATGCTCAGTTTTCCCTTTTAAAGAACCAGCTCTTAGTTTCATCGATCTTTTCTATTGCTTTTCTATTTCAATCATTTCTTTTCTGATCTTTATCATTTCCTTTCTTCTACTTTGTGTTTTTTTTTCTTCTAGTTCCTTTGGGTGTAAATTTAGGTTGTTTATTTAGGATTTTTCCA
Source organism: Myotis brandtii (assembly GCF_000412655.1). NCBI lineage: Eukaryota > Metazoa > Chordata > Mammalia > Chiroptera > Vespertilionidae > Myotis > Myotis brandtii. The sequence goes on along the minus strand of NW_005360187.1, from coordinate 1,584,488 downwards.
GCTTCTTAATTAGGTCTGTATAGCTACAACCTTTCCTCTTAAAACTGCTTTTGCTGCATCTCATAATTTTTATAAGATTGTGTTTTCATTTTCATTTGTGTTAAGGTAGTTTTTGATTTCCTTTTTGATTTTTTCTTTGATCAATTGATTATTTAGAAGCATGTTGTTTAATCTTCACGTATTTGTGGTTTTGTCCAGGTTTTTTTTTTTTCTGTAGTTGATTTCTAGTTTATGCCATTGTGGTCAGAAAATATGCTTGATATGATTTCAATGTTCTTGATTTATTTAGGCTTGTTTTTTGACCTAGTATGTGATCTACCCTGAAAAATGTTCCATGTGCATTTGAGAAAAATGTGTAATCTGCAGTTTTGAGGTGAAATGTTCTATAGATGTCAAACTGCTCTAATGTGGCATTTAAGGCCATTATTTCTTCCTTAATTTTCTGTCTGGATGATCTATCCATTGAGGTAAATGGAGTATTAAAGTGCACAACTATTATAATATCACTGTTAATTTCTGCTTTTATGTCCATTTATATTTGCTTTATATATTTGGGTGCTCCTATGTTGGGTGCATAGTTAGTTACAGCTGAAATACCCTCTTTTTAGATCGACTTCTTTAAAATTATGTAATGTCCTCCCTTGTGTCTTTTTATATTTTTTGTTTTACAGTCTATTTTGTCTGATAGGAGTTTTGCTATGCCAGCTTTCTTTTTGTTTCTGCTTGCATAGACTATCTTTTTTTATCCCTTTGCTTTTAGTCTGTGTGTCTTTTGACCTAAAGTAAGTCTCTTGTAAGCCATAGATATATATGGGTCATGTTTTTATTTTTATTTTTTTGTCCATTCTACCACCCTTTGTCTTTTGATTGGAGCTTTTAGGCCACTTACATTTTTTAAAAAAATTTAATTTATTGGGGTGACATTGGTCAACATGAGCATATAGATTTCAGTTGTGGGTTTCTATGTTGCAAGATCTGTGTCTCAAATCTCCCTCTGCCTCTCTCCTATGGGGACACTTGTTATCTCGAGATCTTTATTTATATCTGCAAAAACTCTTTTTCCAGATAAGGTCACATTTACAGGTTCAGGGGTGCATCATGAGCCCACCACCCAAAGTAAAATCTTCTCCTGTCTAGCCCATTTACATTGGAAATAATTTTTGATAGTATGTGCTTATTACTATTACTATTTTGTTAATTGTTTTTTGGTGGTGGTTGTTCTCTATTCCTTACTTCTCTTGATCTTTTTCCTTTTGATTTGTTGGTTTTCATTGAATTTCTTTCTATTCATTTTTGTGTGTATTTTTTTAATTGACTTTAGAGAGAGAGAATGGGAGAGGGAAAGAGAGAGAGAGAAACATCAATGTGAGAGAGAAACATCAGTCAGTATGTACCTTGACTGGGGATCAAACCTGCAACCTGGATATGTGCCCTGACTGGGAATCACACTCGTGACCCTTTGATGTGTTGGATAACGCTCCTACCAGCTGAGCCACACAGGCCAGGGCTTGTGTATTTTTTAAAAATATATATATTTTATTGGTTTTTACAGAGAGGAAGGGAAAGGGATAGAGAGTTAGAAACATCAATGAGAGAGAAACATTCATCAGCTGCCTCTTGCACAACCCCTATAGGGGATTGAGCCCGTAACCAAGGTACATGCCCTTGACCGGAATCAAACCCGGAGCCCTTTAGTCCACAGGCTGATGCTCTATCCACAGAGCCAAATCAGTTAGGGCAGGGCTTGTGTATTTTTTATGTGTTTTTGTTTTATGGTTACCATGAGATTCATATCTATCTGTCTGTCTATTATCTATCTATCTATCTATCTATCTATCTATCTATCTATCATCTATAATAGTCTACTTTAAGTTGATAGGCATTTCAGTTCAATCACATTCTAAAGCACTAAATCTTATTCCCTCCTCCAGTCTTTGTTTTTGATGTTATGTTTTATATCTTTTTGTTTTGTGTATCCTCTGATTATTTATAGTAGTTATAATTAATTTTGATACTATTGTTTTTTAAACTTCATATTAGCTTTTTAAGTGGTTGATTCACTGTGATTATTGCATATTTGTCTTTACCAGTGAGATTATTTTTCTTTCTTATATTTTATTATTTCTGGTTATGACCTTTTTGGCATAAAGAAGACCTTTTAACACTTCTTGTAAGCTGGTTCAGTGGTTGTGGATTACTTTAGTTTTTGCTTATCTGGGAAGTTCTTTCTCCTCCTATTCTGAATGATAACTTTGTCAGATATAGTATTCTAGGTTGTAGATTCCTTTCTTTTAGTACTTTAAGTATTTTCTGCTACTCCCTTCTGGCCTCCAAAGTTTCTTCTAAGAAACCAGCTGATATCCTATGGGGTTTCCCTTATATGTGACTTGTTTCATTCTTGCTGAATTTAAGGTTGCCTCTTTATCCTTAACTTTTGCCATTTTAATTACAATATGTCTTGATGCCAGTCTTTTGGGTTTATCTTGTTTGGGATTCTGTGTGCTTCCCGGACCAGGATGTCTGTTTCCTTTCCCAGATTAGGAAAGTTTTCAGCCAGTATTTCTAAAAATATTCTTTTCACCCCTTTCTCTCTCTCTTTGCCTTCTGAAATTTTTATAATCTGTTCTCCTGTATTAACTAATACAGTCAAAACCTCGTTTCTTGAATGTCTCCCCTCTCAAACAAGTTGGTTCTCAACTAAGTTGTTTACAGAAAAATTGTCTTGGTTGTCAAACTTCGGTTTTCGACCTGACTGCCCTTTTATCCTGATACCTCAGTATGACAAAAGGCATCTCTCAGGCAACAGAAGAGAGAATGCTTTTGTTGTTGGTGAAATGGACGATTAGTATAATTTTAAAACATAAAGAGGCCCTCAAGAGTGCTAATGTTGCTAAGGGTGTCAGAGTACTCAGAAACAGTGATCACAGGCAATTGAAGAGGTAGAAAAACAGTTGTTGATTTGGATAAATGCAAGGAAGGTAGTGGTGACAGCATTTTGGAGGCAGTGATATGTGCAAAAGTGAAAATGCTACATGCTGTCCTGAAAGACAACCCTAGAATGAGTGCTGAAAGTGATTTGTTTAAGGCTAAAAGGGTGTGGTTCACTAAGTTTAAGAAAGGAATTGTTTATTTATAGACTAAACAGTATATTAAACATGTACCTTATAGAAAAAAGGTTAAAACAGGGAATCATTTGTAGGTCTGGAATGGATTAATTCAATTTACATTACTTCTAATGGGAAAAATGATTTGGTTTTTTAACAAATCACTGTTTGAACAGCCTTTTGGAATGAATTAAGTTCAAGAACCGAGGTTCCACTCTGCACTGCCAAAGAGGATGCAGAACCAGTAGAGAGCAGGTGTGCATGCATGCTGTTGATTCCATGTAATGTATTATTCATTCAGTTATTGTATTGTTCATCTTTGATTGGTTGTTAATTACATTTCCATCTCTTTGTTGAAGTGCTCTCTGAGTTCCCATATTCTACTCTTAAGTTTGTTGAGTATCTTTATGACTCTTTCTTTGAATTCTTTGTCAGGCGAATTACTTAGGGTTTTTCTGTTGCGTTTTTTCTTGTTCTTTATTGGGGCATATTCTTCTGTCTGCCCATTTGTTGATCTTCTGTCTTTGTTCCTATGAGTTGGATGGGACAGTTAACTCTCTCAGTCTTGAAAAAGTGGTCTCTGTGTAGACTGTGTGTTGAATAGTTTTGGCTGGCTGGTTGTAGTTGGGGCAGGTGTGTGCAGTGCCTGGTATGTTGCCTGGCTTGAAGGAGTGGGTTCCAGGTGAGGCATTCTGGTGTATGCATACTTCCTTGCCTTTCTAACTCAGGTGGGACTGCCTGGTGTAGGCAGGGCTGCTTGATGTGTTCTTGGCATGCCCTGTTGCTTTAACTGTCTGTTGTCAGAGGAGGTTCTGGGCAGGGCTGCTTTGCATCTCCATGTCCCACCAGCTCCACCCCCTCTCTGGGTGGCGCAGTCTTGCATGCATGCACACCTGCTCTCTACTGGTTCTGCATCCTCTTTGGCAGTGCAGCTTCTCACTTGCTCAACTGCACCCCGATCACTCAGTAGGGTAGCCCTGTGTGTGTGCGCCCTGTTGCTTTAATTGTCCGCCATCAGAGTGGGATCTTGGGGGTGGGGTGGGGCGGCTGCTCTATGAGCCTGCATCTTTACATCCTGCCAACTTGACCCCTTCTCCAGGTGGGGCAGTGTTGTGTGCGTACTCAGTAGCACTTTGCTAGTTCTGTACCCTCTCCTGACAGGACAGCACTATGTGTGCACAGCAGCACACCACTCACTCCACACGGGCAGCCCTCTGTGTAGGTACCATGGCATTTTGCTAGCTCCACACTGTCTTCAGGCGGGGCAGCTCCACATGAATACACAGTAGCACTTTACTATCTCCACACTTTGTCTGCACTGAGTAGCTCTGTAGGCGGGGACCACAGTGTTTTGCCGGCTTCACACTGTCCAGCCAGGGAAGCCCCACATGTGTGGGCAGCCCAGTGGGTTCCGGAAGCAGCAATCTGCCTTACCCGCTGAATCATTCTCTGGGTGGCAGGGTCTCTTATATGCATTCTATGGAGCCCTTCTGTTTCTGCTGGATCTAGCTCCAGGCAGGGTGGCTGGAGACATGCTATAGTGCCCTGCAGGTTGGCCAGAGAACCTGGATGGAGCTTCCACCTGCTATCCACATGCAAGGGAAATATGAACAGTGGTGCTTACCAGTTCCTTCTGTCCTGGGTTGTTCCCTCAGCTTCTGGAAAGCTCTTGTGGTTCTCCAACCTTCTTTATGAGGTCTCTCTCTCTCTCTCTCTCTCTCTCATTTGTTGTGCAGAGCTGTTTAATTAGTGTACAGTTGTTTTCTCAGGAGGAATTGCTCTAAATATAGATATACATTAGATGTGTTCTTGGGAGGAAGTGAGCTTAGCATCCACCTACTCCTCCATCTTAGACCCGCCCCCAGAATTGGGATTTTAAAAACTCCCCGTGGCCCTGGCCAGTGTGGCTTAGTTGGTTGGGCACCCTTGCACTAAAAGGATTATTGGTCAGGGCACATGCCCAGGTTGCAGACTTGATCCCCAGTGGTGGTGGTGGGGGGAGGGGGTGTGTGTGGGAGGCAGCCATCAATGTTTCGCTCTTGCTTTGATGTTTTACTCTTGCATCGATGTTTCTCTCTCCCTCTCTCTCTCTCTCTCTCGAAATCAATAAATTTTTTTAAAGCTCCCCATGTGACTCTAATTTGTAGCCAGGGTGGGAACTACTGCTCTCATCTTGTAAGAAATGTCCACTTTTGAACCCCCATCTAGAACTAGTGAATCAGAACCTGCATTTTAACAAAATCCCCAGTTGATGAGTGTGCACAGATGCAGAATGAAGTGTGACAAACTCTGGTTTTTGCATTGATTCACCCAACGTTGGACAAAAATATAGATTTCTGAGTCTTGGAAATTTTATTTAGATATATAGATTCAGAAGGTCCAGCATGGGGCCCAGAAATTACCATTCTTAAGAAATATCCTGTGTAATTCTGAAACAGTTTATTCAAGACCAGATTTAATAACACATTCTCAACAATGTCTGCATGGAATGTGAGAAAGATATGGACGTGGACTTGGACTGAAAATGATTTTGGCCTGATGAAGTCTAGGGCCTCCCCTGAGAATCCATCTGCAGAATTCGAATACTTTTTGATCTTCTAAGCTTTAACTAAAACTTGGGAAAAGGGCAGTGTTCACACTAGGAATACTAATAGTCTATTAAATTTTAGGGTTGGTGAGTGATTGGGGGTAGCAAGATTAGTGGTCTGTGTTCCTCTGGAATAGGTTTTATTGGCTCCTGAGAACAATTGTTTTATGTGGCTCATAATAATAAAAAGACACTTATCCCATCTGTCTCAATTTTCCAGATGGCCTTCAGGAAAATTTCCAAGCAGAAATCACATTTATTCAGTTCAAGAACCCACTGGGAAGATGATATAGTCTTGGAAAAAGCCAAATTCTCATTGACTTTGAACTTACTGTTTGTCTAACTATTGTCTTTCTAGGTTTTAAAAATTTTTGTTTACTTTTTTCTTTGCATGATTCCTTTGGATCTCTGTGACTTCTAATTTGTCCCCATGTCTGTGTAACTAACAATGTTAAGCAGTAATTTGATAATGACTTTTTTTTGAAAACAGTGCATACTCTTTAAAAATGCATTTAATGTGGATTTAGTTTGATTTTTCTCCTCCCCCTTTCCTATAAGTACAATAATATTGTTCTACTTGGGGAAAGTTTTGAGTGTGTTTTATGTGCATCACACTCTCCAACGCACTGCGGGGGTATGAGCAAGACTGGCTACAACATTTTGGTGGCTCAGTACAAAATGAAAATGCAGGACCCTTGTTCAGAAATTATTGATGATAGACATTAAGCCAATCATGGGGCTCTGCTTAGCCTGGGGCTCTATGAAGCTACACAGCTCACAACTGTGAAGGCAGCCTGGGTGTGAGATACTGGGATGGCCAGTGAGGAGTCACAGTTTCATGGAGAGGGTGAAATTAATTCTCCCTTGGCCCCTTTTTGCATCTCCTCTCTGGTCTGGCTCCACCCATTGGGAGAGGAGATAGAGTGTTTAGAAGCCCACATTATTTTGGTGAGATGGGCATAGTCACCCACATATAACAAGCAAAACCACATACTGCTTTTGGAGGTTTAAATGGGTACCTGTTTCCTGGAATGAAATTGGTAATATGCATCAAGACTTAAAAATATTCTTTTCTCTGATGCAGTAATTCCTCTTCTAGGAATTATGTGCACACAAAGTAAAAAGATATTCATCATAGTTATTCTATTTTGAGTATTGACAAAACATGGAAACTAACCTAAATGTCCAATAGTGGAGGATATCCATATTATCTTAATATGATGAAATACCATCCAGACATTTAAACACAGAGTAAATAATCATTGCTATTTCGCTTTAGTCAACCTTGATAATATATTCTTTTCTCTGATGCACTAATTCCTCTTCTAGGAATTATGTGCACACAAAGTAAAAAGATATTCATCATAGTTATTCTATTTTGAGTATTGACAAAACATGGAAACTAACCTAAATGTCCAATAGTGGAGGATATCCATATTATCTTCATATGATGAAATACCATCCAGACATTTAAACACAGAATAAATAATCATTGCTATTTTGCTTTAGTCAACCTTGATAACAGTCAGGCTTAGATAATTTGTGGACCTTGACTTTGCTCAGGGCCACTGCCCCAGTCTGGGCCCATCCATTTTAAAAAAAAATATATTTCTTTATTGGTTTCAGAGAGGAAGGGAGAAGGAGAGAGAGATAGAAACATCAATGATGAGAGAGAATCATTGATCGGCTGCCTCCTGCATGCCCCCTACTGGGGATTGAGCCTGCAACCCAGGCATGTGCCCTTGGCCAGAATCGAACCCGGGACCCTTCAGTCTGCAGGCTGACGCTTTATCCACTGAGCCAAGCTGGCTAGGGCTGGGCCCATCCATTTCTTTCGCATTTTTTACTAAGGCCAAGATTGGAGAAAACCTAAAGAGCCAATTTAAAGGATTAGCTAAATGAATTATGGCACATTTCCGCTATGGAATATACTGTAGCCATTTGCATAATAAGGTGGGCTTTGATATGTGGAAGAATGTTGATGAGAAAAATATTGATTAGGTTACAGTACAGTAATTTAGGTTGAAAAATATTTGTGCATGTGAGTATGTATTTATATTGCAGGGATGGGTGAATATTGGAACTGATGTTGGGGGATTTGAGTTCAAGTCAACTATTCCTCGGCTGTCTCATTTGATGTTAATTCAGAGCCTCAGTTTCTTTATTGGAGCAATTTAATCACTTCACAAGATGCCTAGACTGAACTGATGCTTTGCTTGCAAAAACACACTCTGTGTTTTATACCTCCTGGTTGAATGGGCCTAATGAAAAATTATTTGGCCTTTTGTGATACAAACCTTTTAGTGGAGCTAGAAAAGTTCACAGGTTGTTTCCACAGGCTTGTTTACATTGGACAACCTTGGGACTTTCCTGCTTCCCTCTTTTCAGGTAAGTGAAAGGCTAGGGGAAGAAAGTAAACGAAAAGAGGATTCAAGGGAAGGGCAGCTGATAAAAATTGCTTCACAGTATGGTTTTTGAGGTATTATTAGCAAAATCATCCATTAGGGTTTTTTTTTTAAAATATAATTTGTTGGTGGAAAATAGTAATTGGCTTTTAGGAGAGAGGTCTTAATGTTGCTGGATTGTAGGAAAATTAAATGTTTTAAATAACTGTAGCATGTAGTGTTTTTCCTCATTTTAATTCATAACAGGGAAGTAAAATCCTTGCTTTTGAAAAAAAATCGAGACAAAGTGTTTTACCTAAATCACTATAATGTTCGTAATAGGATCTGAAGCAATGGGGTTTGTTTACATTAATTTTTTCTGATAGACTATTACCATACTTCAGATATTTATAACTATGCTATTGGCTTTAGTTTGTTTTTTGGCATGTACTAGAAATTTAAAAAATTGTGGAGAATTTCAAACATGCAGAAGTGTAAACAGAAAATAGTGTAATTCCTCCCTGTGTTCCCATCATCTTTCCCAATCCATCAACCTGTGGCCACTCCTATGCCATCCACACCCCACCCACCTCCTCCTCTATTATTTTTTTTTTAAATATATATTTTATTGATTTTTTACAGAGCAGAAGGGAGAGGGACAGAGAGTCAGAAACATCAATGAGAGAGAAACATCGATCAGCTGCCTCCTGCACGCCCCCCACTGGGAATGTGCCCGCAACCAAGGTACATGCCCCTGACCGGAACCGAACCTGGGACCTTTCAGTCCGCAGGCCGACGCTCTATCCACTGAGCCATAGAGCCAAACCGGTTACGGCTCCTCCTCTATTATTTTGATGCAGAGCCAAGACAGCCTATCAGTTCATCTGTAAATATTTTAGTCTCTATCTCTAAAAGGCTCTATTATTTTGATGCAGAGCCAAGACAGCCTATCAGTAAATATTTTAGTCTCTATCTCTAAAGGGTAAGGACCTTTAAGAAGTTCTAAGTGTAATAATATTATCTCATGCATTGAAAAATTAGCTATACTTTAAAAATATTATCAGCTATTCAGGCAGTGTTCAAATTTCCCATTGTCTCATAAGTGCAATAGTTTTTGTTTTTTGTTTTATAACAATTTTTTTGAATCAGGATTTAAATAAGAACCACACATTGTGATTGGTTGGTGTTTTTAAAATTTCATCGATTTTTTTCCTCCCCATTTGCTGTTTAGTTATTGAAGAGACCAGATAATTTGTCCTGTAGAACTTCCCGCAGTCTGGATTTCGTCGAATATGTTCCTGCGGAGTTTAAAATGTTGTTTTGTTCTTTGTGTTTCCTGGAAATTAGTAGCTGAATCCAGGAGAAAGGATTATAATCAGGCTCTTTTATTTATTTTTTGGCCTTCTGTGCTAAATTTTGGAAAATTAAGGCTTAAGGTAGTTCTCTTTTAGGGGGATAATGTATATTACTTAGAATGAAAAACGTGCTTAGAACTAAGGTTCTTGATTTCTTTGTTATAAAAAGTATGTGTATCGATAAAATCTTGTCATGTGAAAAATTGTGCAGAGCTCTTTATTTGTAATCACAAAGAAAGGATATGAGAAGGTCCTAATTCGTTAGGGTTTAGTTTTTTAAGCCATACATACAGAATGTAATGAAATTTACTTACTGGCGTAACTGTGGTTTCCAGCTTGGTTCCTCTCCTGAGATTATCACTATGGTGAAGTGACTGAATTTCAAAGGAATTCTGACTGCTTTATCATATCTAGATTGCATCCTTGTGTTCCGCTCTGCATGCCTAATAAACCGGAACTCTGGCAAGGTTTGCCTTCTTCCAGGCCCTGGGAGTCAGCTTTGATTTAAGCTCATTTTCTATTGAAGAGGAGCTCATGGGCTCTAATGGCTTTTGGATTGTAGCATTTATTATAACCACTGTGGAGTGGTTGGTTGGTCACCCACGTATCTAAGACATTGAAAAATGCAATTAATTTAAGCATATGGCCCAGTTAAGCATGATGTCTGAGCCCTTATAAAAGGTAATCATTGTTGGCAAGTATTTTCTTTGTCTGTGGATTGCTGGTGTGCTTTGTTGGTGAGACCTCATTTATTAACTGCGTGGCCACTTGACGTGGCCGTGATGTACGTGGGAAACACTGTGGGTTAGAAAGTCAAGACATTTAAATTCTAAACCTAGCTCTGCTGAAGAGAGCTGCAAAAATTAGCAAATAAAAACACAGGATGCTGAGTTAAATTTGAATTTCAGATAAACAAGGGATAATTCTGTATTATAAATATGTCCCAAATATTACATGTGACATGCTTATAATAAACAATTATTTGTTTACCTGAAATTCAAATTTTCTTGTATGTCCTATAGTTTATCTGGCAACCCTACTCTATGGGAACTAATTTTGTGATTTTTGGTTAGTTACTTCACCTCTTTAGGTGTCAATCCTCATCTGTAAAACGAGGGAATTGGAGTAGGGTCTCTAAAACCTCTCATATTCCTTTTGTAATAATTTGTCCAAAAATACTCTCAGGTAAGTGTAGAAATGCAGATACATAGGGGTATTCTTTATTGCTTTTTTTTTGACTTGCAAAAGATTGGAAGAAACCTGTGGTAGAGATGGTGTTATTTCCAACACTTGGTTTCTTCCCATATTCTGTAGTAAAAGAATTCTTAATTTATGGTGGGCACATGGCTGCCTGGAGTAAAGAATACATTTCCAGCCTTCTTTGTGACAAAGTATGACCATGTCACTAAATTGTAAGTGTAGGTAGCTTGTCCAGCTTCTGGGAAGTCCACTTAGAGGGAGGGGCATGCCTTTCTCCTCTTTCCCTCTCTTTGTTGGCTGGAATATGGACATTGTAGTTAGGGTGCGAGCAGCCGTCTTGGACCATGAAGGGACCTTGGAATGAGGATGTGCCTGGTGGAATAATAAGAGGTTAAGGACAAGGGTGTTTGCTATTGTAGGGTACAAATAGCCCTGTACTATCTACTTCCACACTTTTGTAAAGAAAGGCACTGTTATCTGAGCACAACGAGATCTTATCCTAAATAATACACTAACTAAATATGTCAGGGAGAGACTGGCCAACATAGTTAGGGGATAGCCATAAAATGCAATATTGGGAAGCCTTCAATATGATAAAGAAGGCATTATTAATTCCATCTATATGTATCAGTATGAAATATTTGCATAATTTTATAAGTGAAAAAAGCAAGCTACAGAACAGAGTGTATGTTACTATTTGTGTAAAGAAAGGGGCTGTAGGATTACATGCATGTATATAGACTGTCTCTGAAAGAATAGACAAGACCCTGGTAACAGCCATTGTCAAGCACTGAGGAACTGAGAATCCAGACTGGGAGGAAGACATTTTAATCTTTTCTTTCTGTTGTATTTTAAAGCCAAAACCAATAAAAAACTTAAAAATAAATACTATGTTTACAAAGTTCTGACATGCTTGCTGAAGCTCTCTAGAACACTGTGTACAAGCATTGTTTTTTGTGCTGTGGAGGACCTAAAGATAAGGTGAATTGAGTCCTTTGTCTTCTAGGAACTTGTGCTCCAACAGGAGCCTAAAGAATTGATTGATTGTCAGTCAGCACTTTGAGGTAGAAAGTGGCTAAGTTTGAAAGTAGAGAAAGAAGAAAGGAAGGGCTGTGGGAGATAAGAAAAGCGGAGGGGAGTGACTTTTCACAATGGAAGGTAGAAAGTTGTCCCTGTTCCTAGAATTGGAGACAGTTGTAATTGCTGCGACCCCCTTCTCCATTCTCCAGTGGGCCAAACAAAGGAAAGGGAGACATTAAAAAACCTTTCATTTTTTTTTTTTGCTTGCAGAAGCAATACAATTCAAACTTGAATTTCGAAAAATTCAAACTTGAAAGAAATATTTAACATAAAAAATGGAAATCCCATCACTCTACTAGTATGTTAACTATCATTAAATACAGAATATATTCCTTTATATTTTTCCTATGCATAGATTAACAATATATTTTTAAAGTTGATTTTACAGAGAGGTAGAGAGCGAGAGAGCGAGAGAGCGAGAGAGAGAGAGAGAGAGAGAGCGAGAGATAGGCATCGATCTGTTGTTCCACTTATTTGTGCATTCATTGGTTGATTGTTGATTTGTATGTGCCCTGATGGGAGCATCGAACCCAAAACCTTGGTGTATTGGAATGATCCTCTGACCAAGTGAGCTAACTGGCCAGGCAAACCACCTCATTATTTTAAAAACAATTATCAAATATTTTATTGAGTGGACAGACTATAACTGGTTTGTTTTTAGTTTTTCAGTATTATAAATAATTGCCCAACACAGAGCAAGTGTTTCTGAAGAATGAACTACTAGGAGGGTATATCTAGGTAAAATGATATAAATATGTAAAATTTTAATAGCTATTGCCAAGTTGCCCACCATAAATGCTTGTGCACATTTCCACTCCCACCAACAGTGAGTATGAATTCCTCTTTAACCACACATTTTCCAATTCTGAGCTTTTTATCAGTAGTATAAGCAAAAAATATGAAGTCTCATTTCAGTTTGTATTTCTTGAGTTCTTTGTCAGCATCTTAGTGTAGCACCACTCTGGAGTTCCTCTTTGGTGAGCTGTTTGTTCATGTGAAAGGAGATCTCAGCCCACTGGTGAAAAGTATTCTTTCCCAAACGTCTCATTCAAAATACAGCAGTTTCCATTTGAATACTTTCTTAAACCACAAAAAAACTCCAGTTTCCCTTTTAATAATTGAAGACCAAATCCAAAGACAACTTAACGAACTTAAAGTTTGAAATAAAGTACGTTAAGACCTCAGTACTTTGCTTTTTATATCTTAGAGTCAGAAAATTTTAAAATAACAGCTTTAATGAGATATAATTCACCTATTTAAAATATACAATTCTATAATTTCTAGTATATTCAGAGAGTTGAGCAACCATTACCACAATCACCTTTAGAACATTTTACTGCCTGAAAAAAGAAACTCCAGTTGATGGCTCACTAAACTTTGTACTCTGATACTTTTGCAGCCTTCACAGAGGTTTATGGTAGTGTAGCTGATGGTTTGCTGATCCTGGCTTTCAGTCAACTGGCCCATGTTTGATTTGGGAAAATAATTAAAGGAGAAAGTTTTTTTGGTTAGAAAGTTTTTTTTCAATTCATTCGTTCATTTATTCCATGAATATATTAAAATCCCACTATATGCCAGAAACTGTCTTAACTATTAGAGATATACAGGTGAAAAAGACAGACTTAATCCTTGGTTTCAAGAGTTAATAGTCTAGCACAGTGATGGCGAACCTATGACACGCGTGTCAGAGGTGACACGCGAACTCATTTTTTTGGTTGATTTTTCTTTGTTAAATGGCATTTAAATATATAAAATAAGTATCAAAAATATGCGTCTCTGTTTTACTATGGTTGCAAATATCAAAAAAATTTCTATATGTGACACGGCACCAGAGTTAAGTTAGGGTTTTTCAAAATGCTGACACGCCGAGCTCAAAAGGTTCGCCATCACTGGACTCTAGCATGATATATCCTAACTAGATACTTATACAAACAATGGATTGTGATAAGTGTCATGGAAAGAGCACATCATGGGGGGGGGGGGGTCATAACCGAGGCTTCACCCATGAACAGAAAGGCTTCCTTGATGGATTGACATTTTAGCTGTATTATGAAGGATGACTAGGGGAGGGTGGAAGTACAGAACATTCCAGGCAAAGGGAATGGCAGGTGTGAAGACCTTCAAGGCGGAAGTGGCAAGTAGAAGCAACTGGGAAAGAATTGTGGACAAGAATGAGCTGAAGAGAGAGTAGTTTCAGATGAGATTATGGAGGTGGGTGGTTCCTATGTCAGGCAAGACTTCCTGGGCTGTGGCAACTTGTCTGGACTTTTTGCCTGCCACAGCGAGTGGCCAGTGAGGAGAATGGAGAAGGCTAGATAGCTGGAATTGTTCACTGAGATGCTTTGATCATAACCACCACCATCTTTCTGGGAAGACATTTCCTACTGTACCTTGTCTAAGAGTCCTTAATGCAAGTGATACTTTAAGATAAATACTCAAGGATTTTTTTCCCCTCTTTACTGGTTTGGAAAGCTAGTTAAGCTTCCCCATTCTGATGGTTTGTCCTGAAAGAGGACTTTATGCTGTGGTGAATCCTAGTACAATGGTCAAAGAAGAGGGGTAGAAAGAAGTTAATGAGTGTCAGTACCTTTGGGTGAAATGCATCTGAGTAAGGGAGTCGATGTGAATCCTTTCCATCTCCCCAGAGAAACAAGAATTTTTGAGTCACTGTGCACATGCCCACTACTTTATTTTCAAATTGTCCTATTATAACCCTCATGAAGATAGATACTTTTGTTGGTAGCAAATATCACGATGAAATAATATCATAATTATTTCATGAAGTTACCTTGGTTCAGGATGGAGAGCCAAAGATGTGAGATATTTCCATAACCAGAGTCCAAAAAGTATTGTAAAAGAAATAAAACTGTTGTGGTGGCATTAAATGTTATACGGGCATACATACATACATACATAACTTTGCTTGGATAAATCCACTTGCATCTTGATAATTTTATATTTGAAATATTTTTAAAAATTCAAAGACTAGTTTGTTTCTTTGAAGTGCCTCTTCACCTGTATCTAGCAGAGGATAGTATCTTTGTTATTTTTCTCACTACAGGATTATAATATGTTTACTTGAATACATTGCTCAGCATGTCATCTGCTATACTGTGCATTGTACACAGTAGGCAACTGGTAAGTATTTTATTTGACTTAAAATTGAATAGTATCCATGGAATGGAAAATTAATCTTTCATCAGATAATGGTTTGGGATAGTATGATGCCCAGGGGACAGAGAAGGTTATTTTTAGAAGTTTCCTAAAGCCCATAGGCCTATTTTAATTTGGCAAATAAAAAAATAGTATCTGATTGCAGGCACATTTTTCTCCCCCCTCTGGAGAGATGTTCTACACAAATCTCATTAGTAACCCATTTCTGTACGTGGTTGTCTTGTCAGTACACTCGCCCTTGTATGAAACCTTAATTTCTGCCTCTATAATTGAAGCTCATTTCCTTTATTCCTTTCCTAAGTGATAACGGAAAATATAGGGTCATCGTTCAGCTGTCATAATTTACCTACTTACTTGAATTGATAATACTCACCTTAAACAGTAGACATGGCATGGTATTTAGAATCAGTGCTGCAGTCTTCTCCCTGTTCTCCACTTCCCATTCCTTTACTCTTTCTCTTTCTCAGTCTTCTGATTCCTAAAATGGGAATGATGATACCACTAGTTGATATGAGAGTTTTCTCATGGTCAATGATTGGCGAACTCTAAAGTTCTAGATAGAAGTTAATCACTGACATTATTTTGTTCTTATCTCTTCACTGGTGAGGGGGGTGTAGGCAGTGGTGCACATTGAAAACTGTGACCAGGAAACATAGGTGGGGTGATACTGTGACCTCCTCAGACCAGAGGCCAGTCGGCAACTCAGTCTCCTGTTCCTTCCGGCAATCTTCAGTGGAGAATAATTTGCAATGCTGGAATCTGGGAATCCAAATTAGCTTTTATTTTTGGAATGTCTCCTATGTATGAGATTGAAAGGTGTTGTGGTCTGAATGCTTCACTTAGCTTCTCATTTTAACCCTTCACTATCCTTTTAGACGAGTGCAAGAGCCGTCATCCCGTTTAACTGATGATGACAGTAAAGCTCAGGCTGACATAGCGTGACTCACATTTAGAAACGGAAGCAGGTGCTCTAAGTTCAGTGGTTTTCCTTCAGAGCATTCTGTTCACAGCTCTATTAGCCTATCAGAGTCCAACCTTAAGTGGGCGGTCTCTCTCCTCTTACCTGGGAGGGGTCCTTATGAATAGTGCTTCCTGTTAATCCTGGATGTGACCTAGACCCAAAGCAGTAGATTACATCCAGTGGCAGAAATCAATAATCAATCATGAGACTTCCCCACTAAACTAGTGTTGGCTTTAGAATCCTTCTGAACCCAAAGCACCAGGCAACCAGCCACAACCATTTGCTGTTCTGTGTTGCTTTTCACTGTTAATGTAGTTTATAACATTCTCATTACTCAATCACTTAGGGGTAGGGGGAAATGACCTGGAGTTAGTTTAGTTTGAAAAGCAAGCTACGAGAAGAAAGTCATGAAATTCTATTTTTGTTGTAGGGATAAGTACATCGTTAGAAATCCATTGTTGAGTTAGTTGTCATTATTTTCCTTGAAACTCAGCGGGAGGATTTCCAAGAATTTGAGTGATAGATCTTTTGTGGAAGGTAAAATACACTTGATGGAAAAGCTAATTAGTAAATAGTTACTAATCAGGGCATTTTTATCCTGTTTGAGAGAGGTTTTTGAGAAAAGGATTATTTTTTTTTCATTGTAAGACTACTTTATTCCATTTCTGAGTTCAACATGGTCATTTATTTTCTTGACTGTCTGTCATTGGTTTGAATGCAAAAAGGCATTATTAACTGAGATGATTTTTCATTGTTAAAATTTCAGCCCCATTTTAGGCTTCCTTTCAGAGTCAGCTGTACATTTAACCAGTAAAATTTAGCAACCTTTGTGAAGTTGGATTTTTAGAGCTGTTGTTATTTGTTCACTTCCTGTTCTTGGCCTCCTTATGGATGGGTCTCACCCTCTTAGGTCAGGGTGTGACAGATTCCTGTACGTTTCTTGAATGCTCTGAATAACCTCTATGGGTTCTCAGTGTGGGCTTCCTGATTTCTGGGATTTCCTTCCAAGCAACAGAATCATAGGGTAGACGGAGTGAGATAATGGGACCAGACAATGACATGATGATTTATTGCCTCTGCTGACGCTAGCCGATGTCAGCTGGAGAAGCAACAGGTCAGCTTTCTTGAGAACACAGGCTCCACCTAATGTCTGGTCTTCCTTGCTTGGCACAACCCCTGAGGTGGCACTAACAAGACCATGTGTGGACCACACCTGCCATTGTAGGTGGGATGTTTTCATTTCATGTGGAGGTGGCTTTTCTCATTCTCATGCCATTGTCATGGACTGGGGTGACCCTGTCAGGGAACTGAATCTTATGTAGGTAGCTCTGGAGATAATAGCACTACTCAGTCAACTTCCTTCTGTGTGTCTTACTCTTGTGGTTAAACAATACAGCTCATTCCACGGTGAGACCTGCTTTATCTCTGCATTTTTTTCTCTTTCTCCTTGAATTATGACTCTCACCTCCAGGTCTGGCTGACTAGCAGGGTTTCTCCTGCATTTATTAACTTAACTCTTTGGTGTATTTTCCTCCTCCCATGCAATACTTTCCCCCTGTGATCAATACTTTCTACCTAACAGCTGTTACTTAACTGGCATATATTTTTTGCTTTTTCCATTTAGTTAGAGTGTCATCAGTCTAAAAAGTGGGCTAGAACTTGTTCCTCTTTTAAAAAAACCCACATTATATAATATGTGCACTATAATTTTTTGTACCCTTTGTTTTCTAATACTACGAATGTTTTACTGTTCCATGATTTTCATAAATTTCTCTTCCTCCTTAGACTCTGGAAATGTAATTAGTGCTGATTTTAAAGGCTGATACATTTATTTCTTGTGTTTTTTATTCAGTTTCTAAATTTTTTTGGGGGAGGGTGCCACCTATAGGCAAGGTATTGGGTGAGGTGCTGTTGGGATTAAAAAATGAATGAATGGACAGGGGAGATGAAATATGTACATAATGGCCGTACAGAGTGGAAAATGATACAGACCAAAAGTACAATGAGGGTGGAACACTGTGAGCATGTAGACTAAGGAAAGGAATCATGTAAGGCCTTCTGGAGGAGGTAGCATTAAAATAGCCACAGGAAGGCTAGACTTTAAGCTCCATAAGGCCAGGATCTGTGGGTTCTCTTGGATACCATTGTATGCTCAGGGCTGAGCATAGTCATAGCCCACAGTTTGTGCTCCATAAATACTTATTATGAAAATGATTAGTTGGGATTTGGATATGTAAATATGACACTGGAAAAGTGTAAAGGAAAGGAGTGATCACGTGGAGGAATAGAATGGAAAGTGAAAACAGGAATCATCTGTGAGAATCATATCTGTCTAACAATACAGCTCATTCCAGCTTATTTTCTTATCAGAAATAAGAAATATTTTCTTATTTCTGATAAGAAAATATTCATCTGTTAATTCCAGCTTTTCCTACACACCAAATTATTCTTGCCACAGGCAGAGAGCCTTTGTTGAAAATGAGAGCTAGAGATAGGAGTGTGGGACTTGCTCTGTTTCCTTATCCAATCCCACCTCTTTAGCATTGATATCTGGATCATACATTTCTTAGGAGGACACTTTTGGAAAAGAAAGAGGTGATATAAGGGCAATAATATTCTTCCTTGAAATGGAATTTGATTAGCCTCTGCTCTGTTCAGGCGATGAAAATAGCCATACTAGAGAGGTTATAAAATCTCCTTGTCATTCTCCATGGCCTGGACGCAATGGTGTTGTCATGGTGAACGAACATTATCCCGAACCTGCCTGACCTAATCCCAGGTTTCACAGACGCAAAATTGCAGGCTCTGAAGAGTCAAATAAACAAGGGAGGAACAGCAGGGAGGCCCATTTTATTGGCGTGTTCATTTTAGAGGATTTTGAAAATCACTTTGCATTGCACAGGTTAAAGAGAAACCAAGAACACCTGTGGTGTGATGAGAATCTTTGAGGCTTAGGCAAAATTCGATGAAGGTCAAACTGTTGAATTTTATAAAAGATTGTGTGTGTGTGTGTGTGTGTGTGTGTGTGTGTGTGTGTATGGGGCTCTATAGTAATAATAGCAAATTGTTAAATACATTCAAAGTAAATGTAAAGGATTTTAATTCATGGCATTTTTGCATTTTCAAGTTGATTTGCTATTCCTTAATGTCTGCATTCTATTTATAATTTAGCTAAAATTTGAACATAATTTCAATATAAGTATTAAATTCTTATAGATTAGCAACATTCCTACAAATGCCATTTCACTAAAACACATTTTTGGCACATTTTTAATCTACACTAATAAAAGACAAACACGAAAATTGACCCTACCTTCGCTATGCCTTAAGCCACGCCCACCAGCCAATCAGAGCGACTATATGCAAATTAACCCAACCAAGATGACGGCCAGCAGCCACGGAGCTGGAGCAAGCAGGAGGCTTGGTTGCTCCAATGATGGAGGAAGCCAGCTTCCTGCCTGCAGCGGCTGGCTCTAAGCTCCTCTCAAAGCAACAAAGTTTCAATTATAGAAGATAAATAAACCCCAGACACCTGCTTTCAGCCGGCCATAGCCACAGAGCTGGAGCCTTGGGTTGACCCTGGCGATGGAGGAAGCCAAGCCCTGGCCGGCTCTGAGCTCCACTCCAGGCTACAAAGTTTCAATTATAGAAGGTAAATAAATCCCAGAAAAAAAAAAAAAGAAAAAAAGGAGAGGCTGGGAGCTTTTGTCGCTGGGGAGTCTTGGCCAGCCTGAAAACGGCCCTCAGCCCTTCACCCAGACTGGCCAGGCACCCCAGTGGGGACCCCCCACCCTAAAGGTGGTGTGGCCAGCCTGAAAACGGCCCTCAGCCCCTCACCCAGACTGGCCAGGCACCCCAGTGGGGACCCCCCACCCTAAAGGTGGTGTGGCCAGCCTGAAAACGGCCCTCAGCCCCTCACCCAGACTGGCCAGGCACCCCAGTGGGGACCCCCCACCCTAAAGGTGGTGTGGCCAGCCTGAAAACGGCCCTCAGCCCCTCACCCAGACTGGCCAGGCACCCCAGTGGGGACCCCCCACCCTAAAGGGGGTGTAGCCAGTCTGAAAACAGCCATCAGCCCCTCACCCAGGCT
>NW_005360187.1:1534606-1564267 GCF_000412655.1 Myotis brandtii | reverse complement strand
CCCCCGGGGAGCAGGCCTAAGTCAGCAGGTGGTCATCCCCTGAGGGGTCCCAGACTGCGAGAGGGCACAGGCCGGGCTGAGGGACCCCCCCCCCCCGCCCCGAGTTCACAAATTTTTGTGCACCGGGCCTCTAGTAGTATATATTTGTACATTTTTAACATGGCTCACTTCTGGTTGTTTGTAGTTAAGCCTTATCTCCTTGGCTTAACTATAAGTCCTAATTGTTAAGTTCTAGACTGAGCCACTGTCTGATCCAGTTCTAGCCCCTAAATGTGCCTACAATAATGGCTGGCCCATCATAATTCTTCAAAAATTATGGGATTAAATGAAAGCAAAACATGCCATTTCTTTTGTTGCTACATTTATAAATCAAGGCAGGAAAGTCATGGTAGATGCTATTTCTACCCAACGACTGTTACTCACTTTCTTTCTTAGTAACAGAAACTGATTTTGTTTGGATCAGCCGTAAATCCAGTCCCAGAAGATGAAACATGATTGATATAAACTGGTCAAGGTAATCTCATTTTCTTTTATAGATTTTTAATTTCCCAGCAACCCTTGTAGTTAGGGGTGATCATGTACCATGTAACCCATGGACCACTAAGTCATGAGAGGAAATGGCTAGAGGTAGGCTTCTGGGAAAGTCGATGCCTCTCCCTCCCCCATTTCCTTGTACTTTGACCACAGACATGATGCCTTGAGCTGAAGTGGCTATTCTGTTATGTGATACAAATATGAAGAATGAAGGAAGAGTCAAAGAATCTGGTCTTGGATGGCATCATTAAGTGGTACA
The DNA here is from genome assembly GCF_000412655.1 of Myotis brandtii. NCBI lineage: Eukaryota > Metazoa > Chordata > Mammalia > Chiroptera > Vespertilionidae > Myotis > Myotis brandtii. The sequence continues at coordinate 1,563,474 of NW_005360187.1, read as the reverse complement.
ACTGATGTCAGCAACCACCTAACTCCAGACTTCTTATTTTGTGAGGAAAACCTAAGACCTGTTGGTTGTGACCCTGCATTTGGATTGCCGTTGCTGTTGAATTGAAGTGGAGATGGTCAATAAGCACAATGGGGTGATAGGAAGAGATTCCCTTTTTTTTCCTCTTTAAAGAAATAAAATTCCCCTTGAACAACGTTGGAATAATGGCTTGTTTTAAGTGCGAGAGTCACGGAATTTTCCTTGGCAGAGTCAAATCAAATACTGTAAAACTTCCAGTGCTTGAGAAGTGTTTCCTTATTAATCAATTGTGTGAAGCTTTTCTGATTTTCTGTCTTTTTTTGCCTGGGGGAATGAGGCTGAGCAACAGAAAGAAATTGACACACATGGAAGTGTTTTTCTTCTGCTACTTTCCCAGTTTTTAGGTAGTCTCAGAGGGATTGTAGGTGTAAATTGCCCTAGTTTGATAGTCAATTATAATTTAAAATAATTTTGAATTGTTTAACAGACAGATTATAAGTAATTTTCACATACTGAAATAGAACAAAATAATTAGCTTCTGTTTCCCATGTGTGTAATATTTCAAGAATAAATTTACAACTTGTAGCAGTTTAAACTTTAGCTCCATTTGTGAAGTTTACATTTTTAGTCACATCTCACTGGATATCAAAAGTGATGGGCTGGTAGATTAATTTCCTTATAAAAACATATTTATATTTTTTAACTGCAGTTGGTTAATTGTTTATATTAAGAACACAAGGACACACTCTCCATATGCATGTATTCAGGCTTTAACCATTTATTTGTTCATTCATACTACACTGATTTTCTGAAAGGTAATTAGCCTTGAAAACATGGGTACAAATAGAGCCAAAAGAGCAGAAGACTAAAGGGAAAGCTAAAGAGGGTTTGGTAGGTGGAGAACTCCTCATCAATGAGCTGTGTAGCTGATGTTTTGTTTCTATTCCTCTCTGGGATCAGAAGAGACGGGGACAGCTTGCAAATCTGTGTGCGAATCAGAGATGAGAGGGAAACTCATATTGACCAGCAGTAAAAATATGCTTTAGAATCAGACAAACCTGGATTCCAGTCCTAGCTCTCTCACTTATTAGTGGTGGGACCTCAGGTCAGCTGCCCAAGCAGACCCCCAGTTTTCTCATCAGTAAAGTGAGGGCTATAATGTTGCTTCCGTGTGGGGCTGCTGTGAAGAATACATGAGATAATGCATGTGATGCACTTAGTACAGGAGTTCCTCAATTATGGAAAAGTTTGTCTTCCCAGGGAGACATATGGCAATGTCTAAAGACATTTTTGATCGACACACCTGGTTTGTTACTGTCAGATAGTGGGTAGAGGCCAGGGATGCTGCCACATATCCTATGATGCACAGAACAACCCCTACAACCGTTATTTGGCCCCAAATGTTAACAGTACTGGGGTTGAGAAACCCTGACTTAGTTCAATGCCTGACCGGGAGCAAAGGCTACACAAATGTAAGTTCTTGTCATCGTTGTTGTCGTCGGCGTCATCATCATCATCATCATCATCATCATCATCAATTGTTCACACAACAATGTTCAATTGGTTGCCAGTTCTTTTTTCCCCCTTGAGCATGTTTCTTGCTCTCTTCCCTTCCTTACCTTGTAGGTGAATTTATCTCTGTACCACAAACCTGCGTTTTTGTCCCAGCCTTTTTAAATACTTCCCCGAATCTTTTCTGATATGCACATTCACATCAGACTAAGATTTCTTAACCATTTATCTCCTGTCCTTACTTTACTCCCATTGTTGAGTAAGTGAAGTGGGTAAGAATATATGTTTTAGAATCAGCCTGCTTGGGTTGAAATCCAAGCACCACAATCTGCTGGACATGTGTAGTAGGCAGATTAATTTCTGTGTCTCAGTTTTCTTTTCTGTAAAATGGGGATTATGTTGTATTTTCTTTTAAAAAAATATATTTTATAGATTTTTTATAGAGAGGAAGGGAGAGGGATAGAGAGTTAGAAATATCGATGAGAGAGAAACATCAATCAGCTGCCTCCTGCACACCTCCTACTGGGGAGGTGCCCGCCCCCAAGGTACATGCCCTTGACCAGAATCGAACCTGGAACCTTTCAGTCTGCAGGCCGTCGCTCTAGTCACTGAGCCAAACCGGTTAGGGCTATGTTGTATTTTCTTATAGGGTTGTTATGAGCATTACATGAAATGAGCTATTGAAAGCTGTTGATTCGATGCCTAGCACACGGAAGGTGCTCAGTATACTAGTATATTATTGCATGAGTAGATAGAAGCTGCACCAGGTTGTTTTGCTTTTTCATCTCTATGTGGTTGGAAGTTAGTTTAAAGACTTGAGAGGTGAGCTATCTTGATCAGTTATAAGGAGCAGAAAAAGGTCTCTACTGAGTAATCAGGTAGTTTGAGTAATACTGTACCTCTCCAATACAATACAGTAGCCAGGAGCCACATGTGGCTGTTGAGCATTTGAAATGTGGGCTGTCCGAATTGAGATGTGTTTTAAAGTATGATGTACACACAGAATTTAAAAGACTGAGTACAAAAAAATTTGTAAAGTAGCTCAGAAGTTTTTAATATTTATTGGGTTACATGAAATGTATTATCAAAATTAATTTTACTTGTTTGATTTTACATTTTTTAAACGTGGCTACTAGAAAATGTAAAAATTACATAGATAGCTTGGATTTTCTTTCCATTGGGCTGTGCAGGGCTAACCTAAGAGGCAAGGCTTCTCAAATGGAAGTGTTCTTCCAGAATCAGAGCTCCTTGTTGCAGTGGACATGCCCATCGCTGTTACTGGCACACTCTTGGCATAGCCGTGACTAGGCAGGAATGGCAGCCTGTTTTTGAGCCCAGTTCGTCTGGCTTACTTGGTGAAGTTCTAAACTGGGGACATGTGGATGATATTGAGCTCTTTGGAAGTTGGAATCATATGGAAGAAATGTGTTCTGTCAGTATAAATCTAGAGTACATTTGGAGAATAGTTTCAGGTGTCTGCCTTTCCCCCCCAAAATAGAAGGTAGTGACCTTTTGGGAGAATTGCTGTTTTCTGCTGCTTTTGTGATCTATCCAGTATCCAGTGATTCATGATAAACATGTGAAGTTTACACACACACACACACACACACACACACACACACACACACACACACACATCTCTTTCTACTTAATTGACTGCATTTGGGGGTAATCTCGTTTTGTAGGTTGGATGCTCCAATGCATTTTAAAGACTGGTTGGAGCCAATGTGTACTGCACAATCCAAAGATGCTCATGTGGTTATTTTTAATACAATATGCTCTCCCATTTGATATCTTTTTTGGGGCCCAAGGTGTGAAGTTGTTTATTCTATTTAAAGATGAAAGTCTATGGTAGCTGTTTGCACAATATTGTTCTGCAGGTGTTGATCTCTTAATTTATATTTGAAAGTTTCTACATGGCACTTAAGAATTTAGTTTTCAGGTTAAAAATTGACAAGTGAGGTGATAACCTATTATAAATAAGTGTCTGAATATGGAAAGTTATGGCAGCAATATCAAGATTATCAAATTATAAACATAAACTTCATAGAGTCCAAAAAGTTTGTCTTATGCTAGTCTCTGGTATTTCTTTCTGCATTAAAGACATTCTGGAAAATACAGACACATTAATCAAACAACAAAAGGATTATACTTTTCCATTTAGTGGTCATCATTGTTTATGTTTTGATGCATTCCTTTCTGCTCTTTTTTCTGTGCATATTTCCTGTCACAGAAGTGGGATCATGTTTTGCTCATTTGGTGACTGAGACCAATACTGTCATACCACTCTAATAGGAGAAACTAGATAGTAATTAGTTCATTTGCAGTTCAGCATCTTAAAAGATTTGATGATGTGTGTGGGCGGGGGGGACAGGGTGCTGTGGAGCACTGAAGAACCAGTATAACCATATGTGCATCTTACCCCTGAACAAAAACCTATAGGAAGCCAGTTGATCTACTGCCTCCTGAATTATATTTTAACAACAGCCTCCTGTTTATGGTGACCTCTTTATTTACTACACCTTTGTGCCATTTTGGTTCTACTAGAATCCCCCTACTCTGCCCCACTCTTACATCTAGCCCAGGTAAAAGACGGACTTTCTTCTTTCACATTATTTCTTTTCTGGGAGCCAGTGAGATTCTCTATCAAATAGTAGGATCCGCTCAGTCTCACCCATTGGGAGGGATGGTTTCCATTTGTAATATCGCTGTTACCCTATGAGAGCTTCAGGACTTTGGCAGTGAATACCATATAATCTGCTTCTTTTGTGGGAAATAAGAGAAGTTTGAAAAGTTGTGGGTATTTTCTGAGCATATTGGTTTGGTTTATCTATTAGTTTATCTATTGCTACATAACAAATTTCCCCCAAACTTAGTGGCTTTAAAGAATATTTATTTTCTCATAGTTTCTGTGGGTCAGGAATCTGGGAGCAGCTTAGCTGATTCCTCTGGCTTAGGGTCTCTAACAAGTTGCAATCAATGTGCCAGCTGGGGCTGCAGTGTCATCTGAAGACTTGACTGGGGGAGGATCTGTTTCCAAGCTCACCCATGAGTTATTGGCAGGATCCTGTTGCTTGCAGGCTTGGGACTGAGGGCCTTAGTTCCTCATGGACTGTTGTTGGAGGCTGTCCTCAGTTCCTTGCCACTTGGGCTTCTCCATAGGTCAGTTCATACATGGCAGCTGGCTTCCCTCAGAGTGAATGTGTAAGAGAGAGAGCAAAAAAGAGAGGGTGCTAACAAGGCAGAAGTTACCGTCTTTAATAATCTAATTTCAGAAGTGACATCCCATCCCTTTTACTGTATTTTATTCAATAGAAGCAAGTTGCTAGGTCCAGCCCACACTCAAGGCTGGGAGGTGAGGGACGTGGGTTGGGGAGAGGATTACACAAGGGCATGCATATTAGGAGGTGGGGATCATTGGGAACCATTTTAATGGCTGCCTATTACAGCTTCCTCTGTGGTTCTCTCCCAACTGGTATTCCCATAGGATTCAGTATTTCCTCATTGTAAGTTCTTCTACCTTTATTGTTATTAGTGGATTGCCTTCTTATAATAGCCTGTAAAACCAAGGAGGGCAGGAACCATGTCTGTCTTGTCCACAGCTGTGTCCCAAGACTTAAATCTGTGACATAAAGTAATGTTCAGTGCATATTTGTTGCCAAGTTCTTCTTCCTACTGGGTTTCTTGGACCCCACTCTGTTTGCCTTACTCCAACCAAGGACCCTTGACCTTAGACCTAATTCTTGCCTCTTTTCACCCCATTAGACTCCATATTTTGGGAGCCTCTTTGGCACCAGAGTTCACTTCCCCTTGCCTCCATTCTCTCTTTTCTGCCCCTTGCCCACACTTAGCTCTGCCTCCAGGGTACTGGCCTCCTAATTCCAAGAAGAGTGTTTGAAGTCTCTTTCCCAGAGGGAAAAATTTGGGTGAGAGATGACTATGTAACTTCCTTGTTATGGGCAGATATGATCTGGTAACCTTGGGAGCATCCTGGGTGCTCCGCAAGTAGAAGGAAGAACATACAGGGGTGCCTGGTTTCATCCATTCCAGAAAAGGTAAAACATGAAGGTATCCTTCCCGAACACTGAATGGATGCTCAGTTAGATTTGGGGAGACACCAGTTTTCCACACTCAGTAGTAAATATTATCACATCAACACTGATAGACTTCAGCATTAAATAAAGAAGATAACCAAGACTAGTCATTTTCAAAAGAAATATGGAAATAGGAACTTTTCTTATTGTGTTGGTGGTTGTGACTTTTGCTTTGTTGATATCTCCTATTTGTTATTCTTCATATTAAGCTTCCGGTTGACTTTAACTTTTCCCTCCTGCCTCCTGCCCCACAGAAACCTTTTAGGATGGCATGTAATAGGAGTACTAATAACAGGGGCTGTGGACTTAGACTGCTTAGCTCTACCATATTGCAGTTTCATGATTTAACCTCTCTCGGTTTCCTCATCTGTAAAATGGAGGTAATGATGGAACCCACTTTTAAGGTTACGGAGAGGAATAAATGAAGTGACATACCCAAAGCCCTTCACACATGGCCTGGCATACAGTAAGCACTTAATAAGAATTAGCTGTATGTATTGCTTGAAAATAGATACTGGATGACCTCTCTTCATGGAGGTGGGAATGCAAGGTGTGAACTTGACAGAGGAAGTGATTATAAAAAAACAAACTGGGCAACTCTGCTTTAGATCAGGTGTTAGCAAACTAGGACCTGAGGGCCAGGTCAGTTCCACTCCTGTTTTTGGATAACCCGTGAGCAAGAATGCATTTTCATTTTTAAGTGGTTGAAAAAAATCCATAGAATAATATTTCAGAGCACATAAAAACAGAGAGAAACATCGATCAGCTGCCTCCTGCACATCTCCTACGGGGGATGTGCCCGAAACCCAGGTACATGCCCCTGACGGGAATCGAACCTGGGATCCTTCAGTCCGCAGGCCGACGCTCTATCCACTGAGCCAAACCGGTTTCGGCCACTCCTGTTTTTGGATAACCCATGAGCAAGAATGCATTTTCATTTTTAAATGGTTGAAAAAATCCAAATAATAATATTTCAGAGCACATAAAAAACAAATGTCCATGTTCATAAATAAAGTTTATAAAATAAATTTAAAAAAAAATTTCGAAATACAGTTATTTATTTACAAATAAAATTAAGTTTATATAATAACTTTTGTCTCTTTCGTGCTACAGGGATAGAATTGGGTAGTTGTGACAGAGACAATCTGGTCAGCAAAGACTACAATATATACTATCTAGTCCTTTAAATTAGTTTGCTGACCCTTATTTTTTAGACCAGTGATTTTCAACATAATAATATTTCAGAGCACATAAAAAACAAATGTCCATGTTCATAAATAAAGTTTATAAAATAAATTTAAAAAAAAATTTCGAAATACAGTTATTTATTTACAAATAAAATTAAGTTTATATAATAACTTTTGTCTCTTTCGTGCTACAGAGATAGAATTGGGTAGTTGTGACAGAGACTATCTGGTCAGCAAAGACTACAATATGTACTATCTAGCCCTTTAAATGAGTTTGCTGACCCTTACTTTTTAGACCAGTGATTTTCAACCGGTGTGCCACAAGAATTTTTAAAACATGCATTACCTGACTACTTAGTCAGGGGCACTGACCTCTTTTCTCTTAGATTGTCAAATTAAAAAAATGGCAATAGCCAGCACAACAATAGCAGTCTGGTATGCTTGAATTGAAGTTATACCTATTTTTTTTTTTTTGTTAGATTGGCAAAAAATAGAACATATTTTTTGGTGTGCCACAGAATTTTAGTAATTAGTTTATTTGTGCCATGAAATGAAAAAAGATGAAATTGCTACTTTATACCAAGATGCGGCTGTCTATTTCCAGCATAAAGTGGGGGAGGGGCGGGGATGATGAGAGAGGGAAGCAAAAAGCTCTTCAGCCAATCCTCTGCTTTCCTGATATGGTGAGGCCCCAGATTATTTACATCCTATATTTAAATTTAGGAAGTAACATATCCGGAGGTTGAATAGACTAAATGACTTTCAAATTCCCTTCTCTTTTCTTTTTTTAGTTTATAGAAATTAACTCTGTATAAAAAGAGCAAGTTACTGAATTTACTCGTTTTGAAATATATATTTTATTGATTTTTTACCGAGAGGAAGGGAGAGGGATAGAGAGTTAGAAACATCGATGAGAGAGAAACATCGATCAGCTGCCTCCCGCACATCTCCTACTGGGGATGTGCCCGCAACCCAGGTACATGCCCTTGACCGGAATCGAACCTGGGACCTTTCAGTCCGCAGGCCGACGCTCTATCCACTGAGCCAAACCGGTTTTGGCTGAATTTATTCTTTTTGAAATAACACCAATATTATTGTGATCTACAGATTGGTTAATAGCCTGGCTTCCATGTAACTTTACAATTAACTCTGTATAAAAAGAGCAAGTTACTGAATTTACTCGTTTTGAAATAACACCAATATTATTGTGATCTATAGATTGGTTAATAGCCTGGCTTCCATGTAACTTTATGGGATCATTATGATTAAATATATTAGTTAAATTTCCATTAAAATTAAGCTGAAAATGCTGATGAAATGCTGGCCTGATGCATAAAATAGACTTAAAATCCATGAAATTACCTCAGTGGTTATCATCTCAAATAATTTGGAAGACAATTACTGGCACAAAGTCAATTTTAAAACCACAATAAAATGAACCACTAAAAGGAATTTATATTCCATATTTGTCAAAAGTGCTATGCAAGTTACTAATTAGAATTGTCATAATATTAAGAGCTGACTTGATATAAATTAGAATTTCATTTTTAGTTGATGAATAACACTGATTTCTCCCTTGTATACATTTGTTTTTCTTCATATTAATCTATCACACCAGAGTTGCTAACATGTGGTCAGTCAAATATGGGATGTAGATTCGAGGCTAATAGCTCAGGGTATGAAGTCTAACAGATTACAGCGAGGCTCTAGCTGCTGTTCTGCTCTGTGACCTTGCTCCAGTTTTCTTAGCCTAAGTGTTCTTATCTACACAAAGTGTTCATTAATAGAACCTGTATCACCAAGCTGTTGTGAGGATTGAGAGAAAAAACATGTGAAATGCTTGGTAATAGTGCCTGGAATATAGTGAGAGCTATATTGACTGTTAAATATATTGTTATGATATAATTAGCAATCTTATTTAATGTTGATAATGTGAATCAATGTAATTTAGATGTCCTGCCATCAGTGGGGATGTGAGAATATTATGGGCCCCATCTGTTTGGAGCCAGGCTACAGCTTGTCGCTTACACAGTTCTCAGAATTTGAAAGCATGGAATACCCGCTAACCACAGAACTCTTCAGCTCATTTCCTTGGGGTTACTCCTCTTACCCATCAAAAGCATCAAATTCATATTCTTCTCATTTGGTGTATCTTGCCAAAGCCCCATAGGCTCATACAAATTCCTCCCCAGGGCAAAGGCTGGCACACAGCACGGGAGACCCAACGATCAGATGGCCTGGAACCTCCTTAGTGCCTTTCCAGTTTTCTCAAGCCGTAGCACATACGGGAAATGGTAATGTTTCCATGCCAGTCTAGAGTGAGCAGATGAAGTTGCCCATGGCTAGAGATGCCTGGCTCGGGAGGTGGTGTGGGAACCAATGACTTCTCAGCACACTGGTGACCCATTTTTGGCTGTGCCATGGCATATGGTTAAACAGCTCCATCTCTGAGCAGAGTCTGGGTGCAGTGGTAGAATATCAGGCTATCAAAAGAAGCAAAGTTTACCTGCCTGGGAAGGGCATCTTTGTAGGTGGTAGCAATTGCACCTGAGCCCTTGGAGGGTAGGGTGGAGGTGAGAATGTGCTCTGTTATTGAAGATTAACCCTCCGTATATGCCTGCTGAGATTTCTAGTGCCTTGCACATGGCCTTGCTATTTGTGTGTGTGTGTGTATGTAGTTATATGTAGTATGGAAATAAATAAAGATCATCTAAATGAGAACAAGCTGATGCTATTTATTCAGAGCTTGCTTTATATAACAAGGAAGGCAGCCACCATCACTTGCATTTGAGAGAGACTCTTAGAGGCAGTGGGAAAGCTCTACAGTGAAAAAGGGGAGCCTCCAGTTATATATGGTTTGTTTGGGGGATGTTGTCATGGGGAAGCTATAAGCAGGCTAACTAGAAGCAAGGCATCTGATGTGATTGGTTTTGGGGAGAATATTTGGCCTCTTCTGGTTGATCCTGAGTTAGAAGCAGGGACAAAGAATAGGGAAGCTTACAATAATTGACCAAATCCTGACTGTTGAAGGCTAGCTGCAACAAAGTTTGGTCATAGTTCTATTGGCCATGTACGTTTGCATAATCAGTCTTTCAGTCCTCTCTTTTCATCATTATTTTGCTTGTGAGTGGTTGACCAATTCAGGAAAGGCCAGAAATCCAGACGTTCACCTGTATCCCCTTGTCTCCATAGTCAAGTGTATTGCAAGATCTTCTTGACTTTTTTGTTGTATTATCACGACAGTCATTTGTCCACTATAACAAAAATGAGAACAATTAATAGTTTCTATAAGTTGTGTCAGAAGCAGGGACACCAACTGTTCAACCCAAGCCAAGAGAACAAATTCTACAAGTCATGAGGATTAACTGTAGAAAGCCAAGTAACTGTTTCTTTAAGGCAATGTTTAGCTTCTTCTACCTTTCTGTTTCATTGATCTAAACACAGCAAGCAGTATTAGCAATGTCACAGACACCACCATGACTAGCCAACCAGAAATAGAGCAATGCAATGGTCCATCACTGTTTTTGCTAATGAATTGAGACTGAATTCATCTAGGGCAGAATTATTTTTAATAACTTTTGCCAGAGTTAGTTATTAATTTCTTGCAGATGTTTCTCTTTGTAACATTGGGAACATTGCTCTGATTATTTGCATAAACAGTGAGTCAATCATTTCCCCAGGTAGAGTGCCTGAATAATCAAGGGTGGCCTCATTTTGGAGCTCATGCCCAAGCTTGGTGAATTATAGAATTAAGAGTGTCTGTGCATGGGCAGGTCTTGGGATATTATCCCTAAAGTGCATGAGATACTAGTCTGAGGCAAATACAATCAGGCATTTCGGCCACAAAATGAGTTGTATCCAGTATGTGCTCATGCAGATATGGGACGAAAGGAGTTGTTTATAACATGAGATCAGAACCAAAGCCTCAAATTAGCTCAGTTGAATATTTGAATCTCTAAGAGTCTCTTTCAGGTGGTAAATATTTTGACCATTATTCTAGGAAATTTGTTGAATTCAAATTTGAAATGACCTAGGATGTGAACAACAGATTGTAGCAATTATATCTTTTTTTCTGGGAGAGAGGGTCACTATCGAAGTCACAGATTAATTTATTTAAGGTCATTTGGCCACATAGATGTGAGTGGAAATGCCATTGACTGTTATTCCCTATGGTCTCATTTGGTAAGACCGGAATAGCCCGCAGGACTATATCATGGGTATCCAGTGATGGATGGGATATCCAACAATCAGTAAGATTAAAGTAGTGGCTACTGTTTGGGATAATCTAAGAATGAATATATTTTGACCTAACAATGTTAAGAGAAAAGAAAAGAGAAAAAGGGCTACTTTGGATGGACAACAATCAGGGATCTACAGAAAATGAGAAGAATGATTATAAGGAGGCAGATGAAAAACGAAACAGGAATTAGATAGGAGACCTGGTCCAGTGCCTTGAGTGGAAACTGTCCCTTATCCAAGGTTATCAGCTTGTTCCAAATATCTTGGGTCAGCTGTCTACTTCTGAAAGCTGACTGATTCTAGAGGCTCTCCGAGAATCCTTAACTCAAGGTCCCCATATTGGAGTACCTTTCAGTTCTGTGGTATTCTGCTTCTCTAATTGTGAAAGGTGAGCCCAGGAACGAACTCTTTGGAGTTTCACCGCTTTATTTATTAAGAGTACTTGGTAATGTCTCTTACAACAAGGTTCAAGAATATTTTCTCTGTTGTTTCTTCCAGTTGACAAATATATCCAGAAGATCATGAAGAGGCTGTTTGGGAAGATGTAGGAAGGGGGCCTTAACTTGTTGGTGATAGGGCTGGGTGTAGTACATGAGTCCTTTGCAATAGTATGCTGTGTCTATGTGAGCAGGACAGAATCTAGTATTTGAAATGAAATCCCTAAACATATGGACCTTTCAGTTACTCATTCATGGGAGAATAACTAATGTGTCCCCAAGGGAGTGGACCACATGGTCATTAGGGATAGTAGTAGTACCTTTGGCCAAGATTACAGAACTGCTGTTAGACCTGCACCTTCTTTAACTGCTGAATGTTGTTGAAAGTTATTTTTCAGCTTATCCTGAGAATCTTTTATAGTTTCATCATTTCTCAGCATGATAGAATTATGGTCCAACCTATTTTTTAAAATGTTTTTAAAATTGATTTTAGAAAGAGGGAGAGGGAGAAAGAGATAGAAACATCAATGATGAAAGAGAACCATCGATTGGCTGCCTCCTGCACACCCGCTACTGGGAATTGAGTCCACAACCTGGGCATGTGCTCTAACCAGGAATTGAACCATGACCTCCTGGTTCAGGGGTAGACGCTCAACCATTTTACCACACTGGCAGATCATTCCAGTCTATTTTTTTAAAATATATTTTATTGATTTTTCACAGAGAGGAAGGGAGAGGGATAGAGGGTTAGAAACATCAATGAGAGAGAAACATTGATCAGCTGCCTCCTGCACACCCCCTACTGGGGATGTGCCCGCAACCAAGGTACATGCCCTTAGCCGAATCGAACCCGGGACCTTTCACTCCGCAGGCCGACGCTCTATCCACTGAGCCAAACCAGTTAGGGCAGTCCAATCTATTTTTATTGGAAATGTTTTTGGTATGACTTTAAGAAAAATTTTACCCTACGTTTCAGGATTCCAAGAAACATGTGTACAACTTGATAAAAGTCTAAAACCTGGTCATATGCACTCAAAAGAATTGTAAATTGATCTATGAATAGTTTCTGGTCTTTTCTAGACTTAGGAAAACTGTTTTGTATAGTTCTTCATTTAGCTCAGGTCCAAGGTTTAAATTCTATAGTTGCCTGAATACCAGAGTCATGGCATGCAGGATGGATCTTTAGATACAACTGGCATCTTAGGGTCCTAAGAGAGTCATTGGGAAATGAATAAGGGAAGAGGAATTGACAAAAGTGCAGAAGGAGAGAGAATAGAAGGATAAGGGGAAAGAGGGAGAGCTGGATGTAGAGAGACAACTGGAGGATAAAGGGGGTGAGGATTTACTAGGGCAATGAGTCTAGTTTGTTGTTGCTTAAGATTGTTAAATTGTTTATCAGCTTTGATCACAGAATCTTTTAGTGAAACAAGTTTTGAATCAGAATTTTGTTTGGAAATTTTGCCCCAAAAGTGCTGTCCATTGGGCCTGAGAAATCTCTACCCCTTTTACCCCCCTCCCCCCATGATACTTTATCTCTCAAACAATTTTAGATCAAACTATCTCTAGAGCAGTGGTTCTCAACCTTCCTAATGCCACGACCCTTTAATACAGTTCCTCATTTTGTGGTGACCCCCAACCATAAAATTATTTTCGTTGCTACTTCATAACTGTAATTTTGCTACTGTTATGAATAGTAATGTAAATATCTGATATGCAGGATGTATTTTCATTGTTACAAATTGAACATAATTAAAGCATAGTGATTAATCACAAAAACAATATGTAATTATATATGTGTTTTCCGATGGTCTTAGGCGATCCCTGTGAAAGGGTCGTTCGACCCCCAAAGGGGGGGTTAAGAGCCACTGCTCTAGAGGAATGTAGCCTTGGTGGAGTTAGTAGAGATAGGTACAATTAGGATTGTATGAGAGTACGTATATGCAGCAGTTTTTTTCCTGGAGGAGGAGAGGAATTAGACTTCCGATGACCCCACAAGAGCTGGTGAAAGTGATACTTGTGCTTGGACCCTCAACCTGACAGTTGGCTGCTTTCAAACATGGACCTGACAATCTTTGCCCTCCTTGCAGGAAGACCAGAGAGAACACTCCTTCTGTATTAAAACCAAACTCTCAGGTCAAAAAATAGAAGTGGAAGGAGAACCTTATCCAGTTTTATTGGTGACCCACAGAAAATCCTGTCCAAATGGACACTGGTCCTGTGAGAACCACAAAATCACTAATCTGTGCAACTAGCTCAAGCAACAGGCTCATAGGGCCTATTGCCCGTGTTCTACCCCGGGATTCTTTTTATGGCAACACTTTTGGGTAGCACAACCCAAAACAGAAGGACAAAGAGCAGAGAGGGATGAAAAGGAAGTCCGGATTCCTCTAAACAAATGGGAACCAATAGAGAAACATGGGTACTACCAACCAGAGGATAAACATCCATGGAACCCAATGCAGAGAATGGTGGTCCGACCCCATGCTGACACAGACTTGATGAGCCATGAGCAGCAGGCACAAGGGGCCTTCTTGGGCAAGACACCTGGGATCAGTAAACATTTTCTGCAAGGGGCCAGAAAATAAATATTTTAGGCATTGCAGGCCAGACAGTCTTTGTTGCAACTGCTTGAAAGCAGACACAGATACCATGTAAATATATAGAAGTGACTGTGTTTCAACAAAACCTTATTTATGGGCACTGGAATTTGAATTTTATATAATTTTCACATGTCATGAAATATCATTCTTCTCATTTTTTTCCAAGCATTTAAAAAATGTAAAAACCCTTTTTTTAGCTTGTGGCCATACAAAAACGTGTGATGGGTTGGATTGGCTCTGGGGCCATAGTTTGCCAATCCCTGCTCTAGTAGGGACAGATAACACATACTTACATGAGTATAATAGAACAATAGCAGCAATAAAAATAGTAGCAGCTGATGGTTGACTAAACATTTAGGTCAAATTACTGGATTCAGACATTGTTATAAGCACTTCCTGTAAATTGTCTCAATTAGTTTCTTGATAACATGAAGTAGGTACCATTATTATGCCCATTGCTCAGATGAGGAAACAGAGGCTCTGAGAAGAGCTCCGTGAGTGGTGGAATCCTGGCTGTCTTCTCCAGAGTTCCTGGCTGCATTAAGTTCTTCTAGCCACCAAGACATAGCATCATAAGCACCTGAAATAGCCAGGGGCTCGCTCCGTGAAGAAGAATGCAGACAGCACCAGGCGTCTGCCCTGGCATTTCAGCACCTTGTGCCCTGATCCCAACAGAAGGTCATGGCTTATATCTTATTTTTATCTTGCTTAAACTTTTAGCAGTTTAAAAATGACAATTATATTTACTCTTCTGGATACAAAGGCAACACAACACAAGCTGATTATGAAAAATTGGGGAAATGTAGAAAAGCTGAGAAAATAGAATCTTCTGCATCTTACCATCCAGAATTAATCCCTGTTAGTGTTTAGGAGTATATCCTCCCTGTCTCTCTCTCACACTAGTATTTTATGTACTTTTAAGTTGAGATATAATTTACATACAATATAATTCACCCATTTAAAGTGTATAATTCAGTGGTTTTTGGTATATTACATTATTTTAAAAAATAACGATAAATATATATAATATAAAATTTGCCATTTTAACCACTTTTAAATGTACCATTCAATGGTGATAATTATATTCACAATGTCATGTAGCATCCATGTTGCAGCGTGTATCAGATGTACATATTGCTTTGTGGCCAACTTTTTAATTTAACAGCATATTGTGAAAATGTTCTCAGTTGGCCAGGGTCTAGATCTAGACAGTGGTGGTGGGCCAAGTTTTATAAACCACATCAAGGAGTTTGGATTCGTTCTGTAGGCAATGAAGGAATAGCAAAAATTTTTTCTTTCCTGTTTTATGTGGAAGAATGACATGAAATTTCTCTTTTAGAAAGAGCACCCTAACACAGTTATGACAGAGGCCAAGGAAAGGGTAATTTTGGGAGCTCTAGTCCTCAAACTTGAGTAAACATTAAAGTTTCCCTTGCTGTTTATAAAAAATGCCTGTTCCGTGGCCTCACCTTAGCGGTCCTCCCTCACTGGGTCTTGGAGAAGGCCAACGCATCTGCAGTCTAAAGTTGTGTCCTGGTTGATTCTTATGCAGATAGCTCCTGGACTTTATTTTGAGAAATACTGGACTAAAGGTTGGAAGATTAATTTGATTTTTAAAATTGCATTGATAGATAAAATGCTTTTTCTGTTTAAAGTGAAGCACAAGTCACTCTCTAGTTGTACTTAAAAAACACACAACAACAACAAAGAAAATTGACACCCTGGGACATATTTTGGCAGGAAGAAGCACATGATGTTGTGTAACAGCCTAAAGACTGCTCCTCTCACTGCATAAGTTCCCTTTCCCCCTAATTCAGTCCTGTACACCTTGCTTGTACCAACTTGGGTCTCCAGCTACCTTGGATAAGAAGCCTGCTATACCTTCCCTCCTATGCCCCATGGTGTCTGGGGCCAGAGCCAGCAGTCATGAGTACTTGATTAATTGATTTGAAAGCAGGGGCTTAAATCCTAAGGCTGAAATATCGTCTGCTTTTTTTTTTTAATGCTGTGGATGGCTTCTTCAAATTGAAATTCAGCAAATCTATTTTTGTTTTTAAATTATGGCCATTTTTATTCATCAGGAGTTTATTCCTAAGGTTTGATTACACATTTAATCTTTCTTATGCTAGTCTTTTCTATTCCACTCTATTGTTAGTCTGTTCCTTAATGTCTTGCCATCCATAGATTCAATTCTTTATTTGCCTCTGTCTCAGAAAAGGCTTATGAAGAAATGATGTTCATTAGACTGCCACATAGATTGACTACTGCTTGTTTCTGCATGTGACTGTCCTCAAAACGAATTGTAGCCATCCTGTTTACCTCTCTCAAAGGAGGCCTGGCTATGAGGAGACAACATCGTCTATTAGACATTTGCTGGGAAGATTTTCAAGAAACCTAGAAAGCTCAAAAACTTCCAGAGAGGCTACGCTGTGAGTAAGGGGAGCTCTCTCCCAGCTGTTGGACAGAGCTTCCAGAGCAGGGTCCCTCTGCTCCAATGGGACAAGCATTCTCGTGGGCTGAGGATGGCATCTGTCAGAAAGCGCCCACTCTCACCCCCTTGCAGATGTGAATAACTAATTGTCCCTTCTGAATAGACTCATATGTAATTGTTCCTGCATTTTCATAGAGAAACAAAAGGGGAGGGTGGGGGTAAGGGGGAGAGATCAACCAAAGGACTTATATGCATGCATATAGGCCTAACCAATGGATGCAGAAAATAGGGGGGTGAGGGCATGAGTGAGGGGGATGGGGGGGTAAGTGGGGATAAGGACACATATGTAATAACTTAATCAATAAAGAAATTTAAAAAAAAGTAATCTAAGGCACACGAGATGCTCACAATACAGGGAGCAGGTTCAGAGTGAACTCAGACTCTCCACCCATCACTGAAATCACTAATTCAGAGTGCTCCAAGGTGTGACTGGCTTAACGCTGGTCTCTCATTCCTCAAGAGGGTTTTGAGCCCGTCTGTAGGGGTGGTGGCTGCTTTTCTTGAGATATTGGGTTTTGGACCCTGGGAAAAGCAGCATCTTGGAATGGAAGGTTTGAGAAGCCCTGGTTTCTCTCCTCGCTACTTCTCTCTCTGTCTCTCCCCACTTCTCCCTCAACGTGCTGTATGAGGCGGGAGTATCTTTCTTATTTTGGTCTTTATTTTCCAAATCTATGAAGCAGGAAGTTGGACTAGATAGTCTCCAAGGAACTTAGCATCCCTAACACTTAAAATTCCTCCATGATTTCCTGGCAGCTTGGTCTATGGACCTTTCTTCCTGTTTTGGTCGATCAGTGAGTGTCCTTCCTTTCATCTGGCATGACATAAAGTGTCTAGTCTTTATCTTGTCTTATTGGGAATGCTCCTGAATCCTCCAGACAGAGGATTGGCTGGGCTTTAAAGTTCTGCCTGCATCCATAGACATATATCACCTTCCTCCTGCAGAAGTGGTGTGTGTAACTGAAACAGCTTTTTCGGGAGAACCTTTAATTCCTGAGTGTGAGTCATGCGTTGCAGCCAGCATCACGGGAGCAATATTGAGGATAACAAGGAAGTTGTGCTGTCATTTCAGGTCTCTGTGTTTCCTGGGTTGTACCCTGCACCCACGCTCCTCATCTAAATATGCTTTTCTCTTAAGGGAAAATGCAGAAAACCGACCCTGTGCGTGTGACCCCCCCGTCCCTATAGCAACATATACCATCTCTACTACTCGGGTTGGTTAAACTCCACTCTGATGGTACTGGTTCACTTTTTCTCCTTTTTTAATTGAATTTTTTTGTGTGACATTGGTTAATGAAATTGTATAAGTTTCAGGTGTACCATTCTATAATATATCATCTCTATATTGTACTGTGTGTTCGCCACCCCAAGTCAAGTCTCCTCCCATCACCATTTATCCCCCCTTTACCCTCTTCTACTTTCCCCATCCTCCCCCTTTCCCTCTGGTAATCACCATACTGTTGTCTGAGTCTATGATATGAGGGTTTTTTCCCCCCTTCTTAATCCTTTCACCCTTTTCAGCCTTGTTCACTTTTTTAAAAAATTATCTTTATTGTTGAAATTATTACAGATGTCCTTTTCCCACTGGGCCCTTAGAGCCCCCACCTACCCCCATCCCCACCCCCACCCAGGCCATCACCACACTATTGTCTGTATCCATGGGTTATGCATATATGCATATAAGTTCTTTGGTTAATCTCTACACACCCACCCACCGACCTCCAGCTTCCCTCTGAGATTTGACAGTCTGTTCCGTAATTCTATGCCTCTGGATTTATTTTGTTCATCAATTTACTTTGTTGTTTAGATTCCACATATGAGTGATATCATGTGATATTTGCCAGGGAAACAAAGGAGAAAATAAGCAAATGGGACTACATCAAAATAAAAAGCTTCTGCACAGCAAAAGAAACCATCAACAAGATGAAAAGGGAGCCCACTTTATGGGAGAACATATTTATTTGCCTAGTTCACTTCTTGATGTTCTTGTGAGTATGCCATGGTCCAGTGGTCTCATCTCCAAGCCAGACTTAGTGTGTTTGTTTTTATAATTTGGTTGCTTTCAATTTCTTATTCCTTTCAATTAAGTTCCTCTTAAAACAGAATCTTACCTTCAACATTTTGAGTTCTGCTGGTTTCTGTTGGAAACCTTGTGCTAATCTACACCACTTTTTTCACTTTAGAAACTTTCTTTCCTTATTTCTTACTGTTCTAAATAAAATATGCTATTGGCTTGTTCTGTTTTCAGTGATGTGTCTTAAATATCAAGGATCCAATACGTCCCTTATTTCTCTTGTGGGCTGTTTTTGCCTGGTAGGACCTCCTTTGAGATGGCATCATCTTTTCTTCCAGGTGTTTAATGTCAGCCTTGGGTATCCATGCCGCCCAGGACACCTCTATGCCATAAATTTGCCTTCAGTTCACCAGTTCACCCCGTTGCCCTTCTTCGTCTTCTTTACTTTGTCCTGGTGCAGCAGCTGCCTTGCTGGTCTTTTTCTGCCTGCTTTTTGTCAGCAGAATCCACTCCACACTTTATAGCATGGCTCATAAGACTTTTCACGGCCAGCCTCTAGTCTTCTTCTTTAGCCTATTTCCATTTCTTTCACAGCTCAGTCATATACCTCTCATCTGACTATCTCCACATGCAAGGATCTTTCCTATCTCTGCTTACATTTGCACGATATCCCAAGCCTTCATGCCTGTTTCCCTCTTTTCTGGCTGTCATCCTCTTATTCATCCTTTAATACCCAACTCTCACATTATACTTCACTCTGGATTGAGTTCCTTCCACCTGGGAGCTCCCATTACACGTTATTTTTACTCCTGGTGAGCATGTATTTTACCTTGTACCATCATTCCTTGTTTCTGTCTTTCCTTCCCATTAAACTACATGCACCTTGAGGGCAAGAGCTCACCTACATTTTTTTTTTTTATGCAGGGCCCCATGCCTGTCACAGAACTTGGAGAAGTGTCAGGGGCTATTAGGAAGAGTTTTTGTTACCAGAGAGGGTAGGGTTCAAATGCTGACACACCGCTTACCAGCTGTGTGGCCCTGAGCAAGTCACTTTATCTTTAAAAGCCTTGATTACCTGATCTATGAGATGGGAATAAGAGTATGTACAGTGGAACCTGAACAACATGGTTTTGAACTGTGCAGGTCCACTTACACGTGGATTTTTTTCAATAAATATGCAGTTGGCACTCCATATCCCTGAGTTTCCCATCTGTGGATTCAACCAACAGATGTGTGTTTGGGAATTCATGATGTGGATGGCTGACTGTAGGCATTTTCTATGCCATTTTAGGCATTTTATGAGGGATTTGAGCATCTGTGGATTTTGATATCTGCAGGGGGTCCTTAAATCAATCCCGCTCGAATACTGGGGGACAAATGTAGTTAAGTTTTTGGGGAGTCAGAAGTTATACACAGGCCATAGACAGGCTCAATTGATTAGAGTGTTGTCCCAATACTACAAGATTGTGGGTTCGATCCCAGTCAGGGCACTTACAAGAAACAACCAATGAATGCATAAATAAGTGGAACAACAAACTGATATCTCTCTCTCTCTCTCTCTCTCTCTCTCTCTCTCTCTCTCCAATTATAAAATGTTATACACAGATTTTTGACTGCACAGGTGTCCATGCTCCTGACCCCCACATTGTTCAGGGGCACCTGTGCTTTGCACGTTGGTTATAAGGATTAGAGACAACAGCACAGAGGTTTAGAGAGTGTCTGTGCAGGCAGCTCACAGTGCTTATTGTGTGAATGACCAAATGGTGCTGCTCTGTGATTATTTTCTCTGATATCCTTATTCTCCTAGGTTTTTCATTTTTCTTTTAAATTTTTTTTTCTGATCTCAATTCTGAGTGGTATATTCTTGGCATGGGTAAGCAGGTTCATTTGTGGGAGGGTGACAAGAACTGGAGAAAGAAAAAAAGGAAATTGAGAAAGTGTCTTCATTTGGACAGCGATGATCCAATTTTAACTTGACTGTTGTTCTGTGATAGACTCCCCAGTCTGGTTAGATTCACGAGGCACGATGATAATATGGTGGAGTTTTTAGCAAACATGCCTGAATTTGTACATATATACATCTTTGTAAATCCATGCACATGTGTACGCATGTTGAAGTATGTTTCTTGTCAAGGTGTCACTTTAGATCATCCACCCATCCCAGTAATTTTATTGCTCAGCATTCTCTTTCAGATCTTCTTGCAGACTTGCATTTTCTTTAGAATCTCCTCAATGATAGTAATGAGCCAACATTAATAAAACACTAATAATCATAACCTGCAGGTATTGAATCCTTACAAGGAGTCAGGCAGCATATTAATTGCTTTACATTTAATGTGGACTTATATGGATTTAATATGCATTTACATGGATTTTCTCATTTCACCGTCATAACAAGCTCATGGGACAGGCACCATCATTCCATGTTATAGACGAGGATAACAAGTCTCAGAAAGGCTAAGGATTTGCCAACATCTGCAGTCACTAAGTGTCAGAGTTGAGATGTGAACCCAGGAGCCTGGCTTTAGTTCTCACGGCTTAAGCCACCAGCCCAAGTGGCCGTCTACTGCACATTTTTGGATGTAGTTGTCTTTTGTAAATCGAGTTATGTTTGGCCAAGTGGGTGATAATTGTATTGTTACTTGCACTGAGTGTGTAAGCTAAATCAAAATGTGCTTTTGACCTATTAACTCGTTTTTACACTTCATTGTAGACCCAAAAAAATCTAGATAATGCCAATTTAAATGTATCACAGTGCCTCTTTTACCGTATGCTAATAACTATTTGGAAGTTTAATATAACATGCATGGGAAGTGAAAACAACAGGCACGATGGCAGTTATTCTATTTCATGTGGCTTGAAAATAAAATCCTCACCTAAGAGGAAAGAGCGGAGAGTGGGACTAGAGCTGGGTCATTCGCTCTAGAAATATTGTTTCATTTAATGAAGAACCTGTGCCATAGCCTTTTTGTTCTTATGTTCTGGATGAGGAACTTGAGGATTAGTGAGGTTCAAGGTCACTCTAGCAGTAAACTAGTTTTCTAGATCTAAAACTCAGATCTGCACCACCGGATGACATGCCAGCCCATGGGGAGAACAAGGATGTATTACTTTGTGATCAGGACTCGTTTTCCCCTTTTATCTGCTCAGCCAGCATGGGGCTTGTCTTTAATCCATTATTTGCAGAATTAGGGCAGAAGAAGTCTTACGGAGGAGGAAGTGTTATATGCTGGCGTAGCTGATGGCAGGCGGTTGTCTCAGAATGGAAACAGGCACACCTGGAGTAGGGACTGTAAATGAAAGGGGCTCTGGGAAGTGATTTCCTTGGTGGTTGCAATATTTATTCATAATTGACAAAAATCACATTCTGGGACACGATGTATTTGATCCTTTAGATCATTCATTACAGTTTAACAATGGAATATGAAATCAGGCTTTCTGAAGTGACCCTTGATCTTTAGTTAGCAGAAATGTTTTCTGCCTGGTCGAAGTGGTGAGGCGGCCGGAGGCCAGAGGCTGCAGTGGGCCTGTGCGTATCTCCTGTGGACACACACGGTAGCAGAGCAGCCAAGCGGCCAGGACTCCATCCTGGGTGCTCACACCGAACAGGCATCGGTTCCAGTTTCAGTGGGCCTGGTCATATACTGGCTGTGGAGATGGGAAATGCAGCTCTGGAGTCAGGCTGCTTGGGTTGGAATTTCAGCCCACTCCTAACCGGTGAGGTAACCTGGTGACGTTCCTTCACTTCTCGAAGCACATCCGCTCAAATGGGAATAGTAATGGCCTCTGCTTTGTGGGAGGGGACTTGTGAGGTCTTTGGGAAACACAGACAGAGTCTGGCTTCAACAAGCCCTTAGTACAGGCCAAGTGGGTAAATCTGGAGCTGTGCTCACTGGGATGGGGCAGCATTGCCAAAGGCCTAGCAGGCTGTTGACTTTATTCATTTATTTATTTTTTATTTACTTAATTGGGATGACATTGGTGAACAAAACCATACAGGTTTCAAGTGTGCAACTCAACAAACATCATCCGCACACTGCATCATGCGCTCACTGTCCCAAGTAAAGTCTCTCTCTGTCCCTATTTATCCCCCCTTTGCCCTCTTCAACCTCCCCCAACCCTCTTTTCCCTCTGGCTATCACCACACTATTATCTGTACCTATGTATCTTCAGAGAGTACATACAGATGGCCAATAGACATATGAAAAGATGCTCAACATCACTAATCATCAGAGAATTCACCTCATCCTGTCAGAATGGCTATCACTCATTGACTTACATAGGGGAATGTTTCATACAGGCACATGGGCCATCCTGTTTTCATACTGTTGGTGGGTTAAGAATGTTTTTTTCTTATTTTTGTAAATATGTTTTTATTGATTTTTTTAGAGGAAGAGGAAGGGAAAGGGAGAGGGAGAGAGAGAGAGAGAGAGAGAGAGAGATAAAAACATCCATGAGAAGAGAAAGAAACATCAACATGGATTGGCTGCCTCCTGCACGCCCCCCTGCTGGGGATCGAGCCTGCAACCCGGGCATGTGCTCTGACCAGGAATTTAACTGAACAGGCGACCTCTTGGTATATGTCAGTGCTCAACCACTGTATCACACTGCCTGGAGTTTAAAAAAAATTTTTTTCCATTGATTTCAGAGAGGAAGGGAGAGGAAGAAAGAGATAGAAACATCAATGATGAGAGAGAATCATTGATTGGCTGCCTCCTGCACACCCCACACTGGGGATGGAGCCCGAAACACGGGCATGTGCCCTGATCAGGAATTGAACTAGTGACCTCCTGGTTCATAGGTCAACACTCAACCACTGAGCCATGCGGGCTGGGCGGCTGGGCAGTTTTTCCCTTTTTAAATGTATAGTCTGAGGCTGTTATCACACTGCAATTGAAGACAGAGTTGAGAGGTTGCGACAGAGAACGTGTGGCTTGCAAAGCCTAAAATGTTTACTATCTGGCCATTTACGGAAAAGTTTCCTGAGCCCTGATTTAGTGCCCAAGACAGACATGGGCTTGAGCTCCAGCTCTACCATTTACTAGCTGTGTGATCTGAGGCAAGTGACTTTTCCTCTCTCAGTCTATTTGAGGGTTAAATCTGTTAATTTTAAAAGAAAACCTCCAGCCTGGCCCATGTGGCTGAGTAGTTGAGTATTGACCTATGAACCAGGAGGTCATGGTTCGATTTCTGGTCAGAGCACCTGCCCGGGTTGCAGGCTCTATCCCCAGTGTGGGGTGTGTAGGAGACACCTCATCAATGATTCTCTCTCATCATGGATGTTTCTCCTTCTCTCTCCCTTTCCCTTCCTCTCTCTGAAATCAATAAATACACACACACACACACACACATAATTTTTTTTTTTTAAAAAAAGGACAATCTCCAGAGAATCCCAAATGTGACTATTAGTGATTTGGAGGTTCCTGACTGCTTTGAATCTCTGGTGCTCCCATTAAAAATAATCTGTTACTGATTGTACAAAGCAGCCATTGTCTTTTCACAACCAGTTTGGATTTGATTCTTTGAGAGGTGGGAAACAGCGGGAGCTAATGGCCTTGGTTTCCAGCCCAGCTGACTGTGCTGGGCTGCCTGGCTGTCTGATTCACTGGGCCTTTAACAGCCTCACTAACTGGGTGTAATCAAGACGCTCCTGAGGAACTTCAGAAACTGCATGGTCCTGTCCAGTCTGATTCATCGGCTCCCCTTGGGTAGCACAGTGCTGGAGCCGACAGAGCCATGGAGGTGCTCAGCAGTGTGCGCGTGGTTCCAAAGGTTTTAGGTTATTTTGGATTCAATGGACTTGTTTTTTGTTTATCTGAGAGGGAATTAGGAGCCAGGCTGTACCCTGAGACTGGGTCACAGGGGCATGGGAATCCACAGCAGACATTTCCCTAGTTGGTAGAAAGTTTGTTGGGATAGTCATTTGACTCATTGTCTGACAGGTTTAGATTTGTTTATGTTGAAAAATGGAATAATAGCTCCTTCTTCTTCCTAGAATTATAAGATGTCTACTTGTGCTAACAAACGATGGGCTCTTTTATCATTCAGCAACTATATCTGACATGCTTTAGAACAATGTTCTCTTCCTTCTCTTCCCTCACAATGATTTGTGATTTTTTTTTTAAAAAAGGATAATTCTTGGAACTTAGTCTATTTGCATGTCCTTGGCTTTCTTAAGGGGTGAGTAGTTGCATAAGAAAATAAACACCTTCCAGTCATTGCCATTTGATGGTACTTCCGGGCCTATTTGTCTCAGCCTTGCATATTGTTTCATTTATCTGTTTTCTAAGCCAAGGATTTGTTTGCTAATTCTACTCTACAGGTGCCAGAGGCTGCTCAGGGCAGGGCTACATTAAGTCCTGAAGTAAATTAGCCTTCAGTAAATTCAATGTAGAAGCTCTTAATTTGGAGGAACATATTCATCACTGAATAAATAACTCTTGTAGAAATAAGGCCTACTGTATGCTTGAAATAAATTTTTAAGAACTCGTATAATTTAACAAAATGAAGACAAAATATTCAATTAAAAAATGGGCAATGGATCTAAATAGACACTTCTCCAAAGTGGACATACAGATGGCAAAGAGACATATGAAAACATGCTCAAAGTTACTAATCATCAGAGAGATGCAAATTAAAATGACAATGAAGTATCATCTTGCACCTATCAGAATGGCTACCATCAACAAATTAACAAATTACAAGTGCTGGGGAGAATGTGGAGAAAAGGGAACCCTAGTACATTCCAAAACACCAATCAGAAAGAATGCATGCACCCCTATGTTCATAGCAGCATTATTTATAATTGCTAAGATCTGGAAACAGCCCAAGTGTCCATCTGTAGATGAGTGAATAAAAAAGATGTGATACATTTACACAATGGAATACTATGCTGCTGTAAAAAAGAAGAATCTCTTACCCTTTGAGACAGCAGGAAGGGACCTGGAGAGTATTATGCTAAGAGAAATAAGCCATTCAGAGAAAGACGAGTATCACATGATCTCACTCATATGTAGAATCTAATGAACAAAATAAACTGTTGAATGAAATAGATCCAGAGGCATAGAAACATGGAACAGACTGACGAATCTCAGAGGGAAGGTGGGTATGGGTGGGACTGGTGGAGAGTGATTACCCAAAGAACTTGTATGCATATATGCATAACTCAAGGACACAGACAACGGTGTGAGGGCCTGGGGGGTAGGGATTTGGTGGAGGGGGTCAATGTGGAAAGAAAGGGGACATCAGTAATACTTTCAGTAATAAAGATAAACTTTAAAAAACACATATCTCTTGGACACTCACCATGTTTGGAATTCAGGCGTAGGTTGGGAAAGGTGGGGTGATCCGAGGAACTCAGGAAGTTCTTGCTCTGATGTCAGGCAAGTTTATTACAGAGAGTTAGGACAACTATATATAAAATAATTAGAGAATTTTATATTGATATACATGTGTGTTTCTCAAGATCGACACTGTTGACACGTTGGGCAGGGCAATTCCTTGTTGTTGGGGCTGCCCTGTGCACTGGAAGACGTTTAGCAGCATCCTCAGCCTTTATCTACCAGGTGCCAGTAGCACCCTTTTCCTAGTCATGACAATCAAGAATGTCTCCAGGCATTTCCCAATGTCCCCTGGAGGGCAAAATCACCTCTTGTTGAGAACCACCGATGTAGATTATAATCTAAGTACCAAAAGAACATGTCAGGAGCCACTGGTGCCCAGCTGAGGAGCCATGTGGGGAGGGCTGTGAGGCTCTGCAAATGGTTGCCAGTCCTCACTGTTTGTGGAGGGAATAAGTGTTTGCACATTTACGTGCTGTGTGTGTGTGTGTGGGGGGGGGGCGACTACAAATGTATGTGAAACTGTTACTGAACTCAAAGTAGCTTTTTGCTATTTTTTTTGCATTTTCTCAATCAAAAGATCCTAAAAATGCAGCTGATGATGTTTAAGTGCCTGAACTGGCTTTGAGTGTGGGCACTGGAGTCAGACTGCCTAGTACCCACCACTTAATTAGTTATCTGACTTTGGGTCAGATAGCCTCTCTATGTCTCAATTATTTCCATCTGTAAAATAAGAATAATATTGCACTTAACTTAGTATCATTGTGAGGATTCAATGAAATACTGCATATATAGTTTCCAGTATGGTGAGTGAGATAGAGTAAGCATTTAATAGACAGTATTACTATTTCTTTAGGAGGTTATGCAGTTTTTTGATCCTCAGATTGTAGAAACCATTAGTTTAGATTTTAAGTGCTATGAGACCAGAATGAGGGAGAGGGATGGGAGAGCCTCCTTGGGAAGGTTTCATGAAAGAGATTGAATTGAGGGAGCTAGATTGGTTGTGGCTCTATATTTGCATACCACTCAGTATCTAGTTGCTTAGGCTATGGGGCCACAGGAGGTAAGAAAGCAGGTCCAAGAGTTTTCAACTTTTGGAGACCAAATGAACATGAGTGTGGTGGGTAGACCATAAGGCAGTGATGGCGAACCTTTTGAGCTCGGCGTGTCAGCATTTTGAAAAACCCCAACTTAACTCTGGTGCCGTGTCACATAGAAATTTCTTGATATTTGCAACCATAGTAAAACAAAGACTTATATTTTTGATATTTATTTTATATATTTAAATGCCATTTAACAAAGAAAACTCAACCAAAAAAATGAGTTCGCATGTCACCTCTGACACACGTGTCATAGGTTCACCATCACTGCTGTAAGGTATACTCCAGGATTCCCACTTCCTGGATTCATGTCTTTGTGTGGTCCTCTGTCCTTGAATCTGTGACTTGCTTCTAACTAAAAAGACAGCCAAAGTGATGGTGTGTATGTAATTGCTTGTCCATGATTAGGTTGCAAAGAGATGCTTATTCTTGGTAGCTTCAAGGAAGAACGCTGCAATTTTGTCAGATACCCACGGAAAGGGCTATGTGGCAAGGAGCCTAGGGTAGACTCCAATCAACAGCCAGTAGGTAATTGGACTCCAATCACTCTGGCAGTCTGCAATGAAGTGAATGATGCCAATAATCACATGAGCTAAGAAATGGGAGAAGTGGAGTCTTCTCCAGCTGAGCTTCAGATGAGAACCCAGCTCTGGCTAACCCGTTGAGCACAGCCTTGCAGAAGAACCAGCTTAGTCATACTTGGGCTCCTGACCCACAGAGACTATGAGATAAATGTGTGTTGTTTGAAGCTGCTGAATTTGTGCTAATATTGTTTTGTAGCAGTTGACAACTAATACAGTGAGTGTGATATAGAGACACATGACTAGGAGGTTTCACAAGACAAAGGCACTTTCAACTCAGCATGTCCGAGTATGAACTTGATACTGTCCCCCAATCTTATCCTGTGTCTTTATCTTAGGGAATGTTTCTGGTATCCCAACCCCATCACAACCAAACCACAAAATTTGAGGCCATCATTCACTCCTTTTTTCTTCTTCATAACCCCTATCCATATTGGTCCCAAATTCCTATTGATTTTTTCATTCTCCCATCTTTACCTTAGTTTAGGTTTCAGTAGTTCTATCCTGAACAAATGCAATAGTCTCTTGACTTACCACCTTCTTACCTCCAGTCTAAAGTTCTTTCTAATCCGTTGTCTAATCTCTTGATTTTTATTTTTAATGTCAATCTAGGTATATAATCCTCCTGATAATGAAGCATTGAATGGCTTTCCATTCCCTTCAGGATAACATATAGCATGCAAAACCCTATCTCTGATAACCTCTCCAAACTTCCTTCCACTTCTTTCCTTTGCCACTTCTGAAACTTTCCTCCCCCAGGCTGAATTCCTAGAATCACTGGGATATACCCCATTAAGGGTAGTATTAATTGACTTATTGTCCAAAATTTTCTAGCAGATTGTGAGTTTCTTAAGGGCAGGGACTATGTCTAGTTCCCTAAAGTATCTCCAGCTCCTGTTGATGAGCCAGGCTCATAGTAGGGTAATGTTTGTTGCATGCATACATGCATGCAAACACACATGTATGCATGCATGAATGAATACATGTGCTGGAGCTACATCTGTGCACGCATTCTCCAGGCACTCTGCCACCTCCTTTAACAAACCTCACTAAAATAGTTCTTCTGACTTTCTGGGTGTGAACCTCCTTCCTCTTCACATTTGTCACTTCAAGCATGATTCTGCAGAATTTGGAAGAGAACTTGTAATGAGCTGCCTAGTTTTCTGGGTTGTTAGCTCTCTCTCTCTCTCTCTCTCTCTCTCTCTCTCTCTCTTTCTCAATCGTTTTCTTTCTCTCTCTCTCAATATCCCTCCCTCCC